>NW_023425515.1:100305581-100830581 GCF_014108245.1 Pipistrellus kuhlii
AATGTATGTCACTAATATGAAAGGCACTACTGTTTGCTCTTAATAGAGGAGGCATTAGCTCATTACTGAATGCATAAAGTGATTTAAATGTCATATACTGACTTGAAGAACAGAAGGAAAAATAACAACAAAAACAACGTTCAGTGCTGTGGATGGCAGAATCCTCTTCCTTTCCCTTTTTTTTTTTCCTGCCTTTCCCATGAGCCTATCTGTACTCTGATTCAAAATCAACACAAAAGACAAAATCAGATGCTGTAATCTGCATTTCATAGTGCCATTTGAGTACAAAGAGGTGTTTATCAATGTTTACCTTTCTTTTTTATTATTTATTTATTTATTTTTCCTTTTTTTTAAATAAATCTTTATTATTCACATTATTACAATTGTTTCTCCTTTTCCCCCCTCCACCAGGTCCCTACCCCTCTGCCCTTACCTCTCCCTCACTCACCCACCCCGCTGTCCTCCTCCATAGGTATATGATTTTTGTCCAGACTCTTCCCATACCCCCCACACAGATACCCCTTTCCCCCTGAGAATTATCAATCCCCTCCCATTCTATGCACGTGATTCTACTATATTTACCAGCTTATTCTGTTCCTCAGATTTTTAATTCACTTGACTTTTAGATTCACTCGTTGGTAGATACATATTTGTTGTTCATAATTTCTACCTTTACTTTTTTCTTTTTCCCCCCTCTTTTAAAAGAACACCTTTAAGCATTTAATATAATACTGGTTTGGTGGTGATGTACTCCTTTAGCTTTTTCTGATCTGTGAAGCTCTTTATCTGCCCTTCAATTCTGAATGATAACTTTGCTGGGTAAAGTAATCTTGGTTGTAGGTTCTTGGCATTCATCACTTTGAATATTTCTTGCCACTCCCATCTGGCCTGTATAGTTTCTGTTGAGAAATCAGCTGATAATCATATGGGTGCTCCCTTATAGGTAAGTAACTGTTTTTCTCTTGCTGCTTGTAAGATTCTCTCTTTGTCTTTTGCTCTTGGCATTTTAATTATGAAGTGTCTTGGTGTGGTCCTCTTTGGATTCCTTTTGTTTGGGGTTCTGTGTGCTTCCTGGACTTGTAAGTCTATTTCTTTCACCAGGTGGGGGATGTTTTCGCTCATTATTTCTTCAAATAGGTTTTCAGTGTCTTGCTCTCTCTCTTCTTCTGGCACCCCCATAATTCTGATGTTGGTACGCTTGAAGTTGTCCCAGAGGCTCCTTACACTATCTTCAACTTTCTGGATTCTCTTCTCTTCTTGCTTCTCTGGAACAATGTCCTTTGCCTCTTTGTATTCCAAATCTTTGACTTGATTCTTGCATTCTTCTAGTCTGTTGTTGGGTCTCTGTATAATATTTTTTATTTAGTCAGTGTATGTTTAATTTCTAGTTGGTTTAATTTCTTTTTCATATCCTCGAGGATCTCATTAAATTTATTAGCCTTTTCTAGGAAATTCTTTAAAAACCTTATAACCGTGGTTTTGAACTCTATATCTAGTCTTTTGTTCTCCTCC
Organism: Pipistrellus kuhlii; assembly: GCF_014108245.1. Classification (NCBI taxonomy): domain Eukaryota; kingdom Metazoa; phylum Chordata; class Mammalia; order Chiroptera; family Vespertilionidae; genus Pipistrellus; species Pipistrellus kuhlii. The sequence goes on from NW_023425515.1 coordinate 100,307,094, forward strand.
ATTTCTTTTGTTTGAGATCTTCTTCCTTTTCTCGGCATTTTCACTGCTTATGCAAAAGCAGCTGTGTGGAGCCTGGGCGGGTTTGTAGAATGTGCGGGGCAGGGCCTCAGGGTAGGGCAGAGTCTCAGGACACCACTAGGTTGGGCGTGGCAAACAGCAATAGCTGCCGTGAGCTGTCTCTGCCTTTCCACTTTCCAAGTTCCCATGTCCCTGTGCTCCAGCGCAGTAAACAATGATTTCTGTGCACACCTCTGAAAAAAAAGTCACCCTCACTTTTGGACCAGATAGCAGACAGACCAGCTTCTCCACGTAGGCGCCTAGGTCCCCCGTGTGACCCCAGAATCTGGATTTCAAAGTGATTGGGAGCTTGTTTCCCTTCTGGTTGAAAAAAAGCCGTGTGCCTAGTCGCCCACCACCAGCCCGATTCCTATGCCTAGGCTTTTCAGCTTTTCAGTGCTTGTGCTCCTTTCTCTTTCAGCCAGCTTTCCCATGGTTTTGGGTGATAGACGTTTTGTCTTTTAGTTGTAGTTTTGAAAATGTTGTGCGAGGTGGCAGATTAGTTGTTTAACTATGCCGTCATCTTGGTTTTTTTTCCTTTTTTTTTTTTTAAACCAATGCAGCTCAAACTTGCTCCCAATGTTCCAGTAGCCAGGCCAACATGGCTATGTGGACACACCTTTGCTAGTTGCTGTCAGGCTTCAGGGCTGGGGCAGGGAGCATGCCAGGTGTTGCTGGAAACAAATCAGCCCTCCTCTCTACATAACAGGCGTCTTTTCTTTTTTTTTTCTTCTTTTTTTTTAAATCAATCTTTATTGTTCATATTATTACAAAGGTTCCTCATTTCTTCCCGCTTCCACCAGTTTCCCACCCCAGCCTCTGTCCCCTCCCCACACCCCATTGTCCTCATGCATAGGTGCACAGTTTATGTTCAGTATCTTCCTCCCTCTTCTACAATGAACTGCTATTATTGTTCATCAGGTTTTTCAATCTCTTTTTTGTTCTTGTTGCTGTTTTTTTTAATTAATAAACTTTTACACTTCTAAGAATAAATTTTAAAATCTAATAATTTTAAACCTTGTTTTTTTTCTGCTCTGGGAATTGAGAGCAAAATTGTTTACATGTAAACTTGCCCTTAGGCTATCAAAAGGTGTAGCCATTCAAGTGTAAATGGACACGTTGTTTAAATATAGCTGCTGGTTGGATTACCTGTTCTGGGTGGGAAGGGCTTGTCATTCCCTTTCTCCATTAAAATTAAGGTGTTAGCTTTAAAACCTCTTTTTGGCAAGAGACCTTAAACTTTCAGAACTTTAAATTTTTCGGATACTAAATCAGTTACTTAGCATTTTCTCAAATCAATAATACCTCCATATGCCCAAGGATACACTTCACATAAAAGACATTTCGAAATAGATCAACCAACCTCATCCAGGCCCCACACAAGGCACTCACAGATCAACACCCCAGCGCTATACTAACTCAACACATCCAGATCTAAGCCTTCCTCATTTGATTCACCAGACCCTCAAGTTCCTCCAAAAGTTTCCAGCCATGTCTGAGAGGCAGCCTTGGGGCGAGGGCAGGCGAGGAGTGAGCTGTTTCGGGCCTGGCTGCTCTGGGCCTGGCCTCTGTTGCTTTGATCCGTTCCACAACCAGCTGCTCCGGGTCTGGCCACTGCCGATCCCAACCTGGCTGCTCCAGGCGTGGCTGCTGCTGCTCTGGGCCTGGCCGCACCTGACCCGGCTGGTCTGGGCCTGGCTGCTCCAGGCCCGGCCTCTCTGGGCCATAGCAGGCGTCTTTTTATTATAAAATGCAAAGCAGCGCTCTTTTCCATTACCCCCATCCCCAGCCCCCCTCACCCAGGGACATAGGAAGGGTCTGGGAGGATATTTACTCTAGGCTCTTTGATTTCTCTTATGTAACTGAGCCCAGTGACAGCAGTTTCTCTGAATGCAATGCCAGCCTGCTCAAGATTAGCTGCACCTTGAAGACAAGAGGCAGAGCTGACCAGGGGCTTTGACCAAGCCTGAGCGTGTGGTTCACAGCAACCTCAGCAGGTAGACTACTCCTGAAAACTCCAGACTCCTCCCAGCTCTGTAACCCAGCTCCCTGCACTCCCTTCTGCACCCACAGGCACCACCAGAGTGGTGTGCACCAAGGCTTTGTGTCCAGATGCCAGGATTGCAGGTTCACGGTGCTCTGCCTCCTCCTGGCACTTTGAGTCATAAGCGCCTGCAGAGACCTTTCCACTCCATATTGATCTTTGGTCACTGTTGATGTTTTCTGGACTCTTTGGTCCAGGGACAGCCAGGAACTTTGCCTCTGACCAATGCAGTACCTGCAGCTTGCCAGGGGTACCCCCATCCCCGGAAAAGTGTGGGGACATGGACAGCCTGGCTGAAAGACCATTGGGTGGTAGAGGGATTGTCTAGTCACCCCACCCTCAATTGGGGTGGGAGAGGCTGATCAGGGGTGGGACAAGAGGAGGGGCTTGGCAGGGTAGCCATCTTGTGATGGCATTATGGCTTAAGGATCTATTTGCATATTACCTCTTTATTATATAGGATAATAAAAGCCCAGCAACCATTATGGTGTAATGACCAGAACAACCAGAACAACTGTGGCCCCTGCCGGCCCTACTCCCCCAACAGGCCCCAGCATCCCAATCAGGGGCAGGGCTAGTTGGCAAACTGCCTGAGGCCCCTGACTGGCATGCCCTCCAGCGGGGACCCCCATCTGGGCAGGCTGGCCGGACCCCAGCGGAGCCCCAGGCCTCTGGTAGAAATATAAAACCCTATCCCGCCACTACTCCAACCCAACCCGCCAAAGGCTCCTGAAACTACAAAATTAGATCACTGATTCAGGCTAGCAGTTCAAAGTGTAAAACCTCATTCACACATAAGGAATTCGCACCTTTCTCCTTCCCCTTGGACTCCGCATCTCAGAGGAGGCATGCACTTTATGGATGTGCAAATGGAAGCTCAGGTAAGTCACTCTTTTGGGGTCCTGTGGCACATCCAAGCAGACAAACTGATCACCAAAAGCCAAGCACCAGACTCTCCCTTCCTCATTCCACAGCCTCAGCTCCAGACTCACTCCCCGTGGCAGGATACAAGGAGAGCCACCTCGAATCTTCGCAGAGACAAGAATGCTCAGGAGGCCAAGATAATAGAAACCTAAGGACCCAAATGTTGGGGCCCATGCTGCCAGGGCCCCGCTCAGCACAAAGCCAAGGAGAGCTCGCACAAAGTTCTGGTACAATTCCTAACCGGTCATGACCTGCCATCCCAGGGCATCCAGGGCTGCAACACATGCTGTAGTGTGTAATTGCGGGGAGTGCTCTGGAGGTGAAAGGCTCACTTGGGACTCTGCTTACACAGCCTTCTCTGAGGCGTTCAGCCCCAGGTGTTCCAGCAAAGCCTCTTTCCTGGAGCGGGATCTCAGGGGGAAGGCCAGGGGAGGGGTGGCCAGCTATAGCCTCCACTGTGGCTGTTTGCACACATGTAATTAGCTCTAATTATCCTGAACTTTCAGTTCGCCAACTTCAGGCCTGGGAGCTGCTCCCAGGGTGAACGTGCCCACGGAGCCACTGCTCTGCAGAATGAGCCCTCTCAATGGCTGGGAAGCTCTATCCCATCCACAGCACTCTGTGTCCTTTGTCTGTGTTTGCCTAAGTGTCTACACAGCTACCATGTGCTGGCTTGGGGATATATTTCTGTGTCCTTTGTTGTGTGTCTACGCTGGCCGCTGGGAAGGTTTGCGAGTACCAGGCACCAATGAAGAGAGGAGGGGTGGCAGGGTTGGGAAGAGGGGGAGGATGAACTCGTTTTCAGCTGCTAAAGAAAGAAAAGCTACTCCCTGGAGAAGAAACCTGGGTTTCACAAGATATGTGATCAGTGCTGGGGCCCTGCCAGCAGGCAAGGGAATCCCAAGGCAGGTACTGGGAATGCAGGCCACGGGGGCATAGGCTACGAAGGAGACATAACAGAACCTCAAATCATCCTGCTTGGCCCCAGAGGATGGCTGGTTAGCCAGAGATGGGTAAGATTCTTCAGGGAAGGAACAACCTAAGACAGGCACAGTCACAGAGGGGCCATCAGGAGAGAACTAGGGTGTCAACAGAAGTGGGGCACAGACCTTCACTCCCCCAACTTTGCAGGATCCTGAACCTTCACCCCTGCTGAGGGAGGTCTCTTGAACCCATGGCTGCTTAGCTTCCCATGCCCAGCTCAAATCAGGACCCAGGTAACAGAGACTTGGACGACAGCATCTGCCCTCTCACTGCAACAAGACTTGTTTGAAATATCTTGTACCAATGGTGTGGGAAACTGGGGTTTTTGATATCCAAACCCAGCCTAGCACCAAGAATGCTCAGGGCCTACTCAAGAACAGCATCAATCAGAGTGTCAGACCTCAGAGGGAAAGTAGGAAAGTGTGGGGATAAGGGAGAGAGATCAACCAAAGGACTTGTGTGCATGCATATGAGCCTAACCAGTGGTCACGGACAACAGGGGTGTGGGGGAATGTGAGGGGAGGGATTTGGGATGGCAACGGGGGGAATGGGGACAAATATGTGATACCTTAATCAATAAAGTAATTTAAAAAAATAAGAAAGAAGAGCTAGTGACCAACTCTCCAATCTGCTCAAGTCCTACATAAACATGAGCCAGGAGCAGGGGACAAGGCCAAAAATACCTGGGATTTTGGATGTAACTGCCAAACGGAGGTGTCCTAAACCGTGATCTATCTCCTCGGCCCCCTGAGCCATTTTGAACCTCAGACACCAGCATTCCTCTACAGGCAAAACTAGGTCTCAGAGAGGTTAGGAAACTCACCCTAGGCAGCTCTCCAGAGCCGCAGCACAGAATTTTGGATTCAGGCTTCAAGCTTCACTCAAAAACAAAAGGTGGCCCTTCTTTCACCTCTGCAATTTATTTCTGAAACCCATTTCTTCTACCAGTCACTTCTTCCACCTCTGAGTTTCTAAATAAATGTTCTCTTATAATGAATCTTGGCTCCTACGAGACCCCAGTGGTCTAACACCTGTTTCCTTTCTCCAAGCTACCAAAAGAACCTCTATAGGTTGTCTCATTTGTAAAGGGGATTAAAAATAACAATTACCTCTGAAAAATCAAGATGGTAGGTTAGGTGAGCAACTAATCTGCCGCCTTGCACAACATTTTCAAAACTACAACTAAAAGACAAAACGTCTATCACCCAAAACCATGGGAAAGCTGGCTGAAAGAGAAAGGAGCACAAGCACTGAAAAGCTGAAAAGCCTAGGCACAGGAATCGGGCTGGTGGTGGGCGACTAGGCACACGGCTTTTTTTCAACCAGAAGGAAAACAAGCTCCCAATCACTTTGAAATCCAGATTCTGGGGTCACACGGGGGACCTAGGCGCCTACGTGGAGAAGCTGGTCTGTCTGCTATCTGGTCCAAAAGTGAGGGTGACTTTTTTTTCAGAGGTGTGCACAGAAATCATTGTTTACTGCGCTGGAGCACAGGGACATGGGAACTTGGAAAGTGGAAAGGCAGAGACAGCTCACGGCAGCCATTGCTGTTTGCCACGCCCAACCTAGTGGTGTCCTGAGACTCTGCCCTACCCTGAGGCCCTGCCCCGCACATTCTACAAACCCGCCCAGGCTCCACACAGCTGCTTTTGCATAAGCAGTGAAAATGCCGAGAAAAGGAAGAAGATCTCAAACAAAAGAAATGGAGGAGAACAAAAGACTAGATATAGAGTTCAAAACCACGGTTATAAGGTTTTTAAAGAATTTCCTAGAAAAGGCTAATAAATTTAATGAGATCCTCGAGGATATGAAAAAGAAATTAAACCAACTAGAAATTAAACATACACTGACTAAATAAAAAATATTATACAGAGACCCAACAACAGACTAGAAGAATGCAAGAATCAAGTCAAAGATTTGGAATACAAAGAGGCAAAGGACATTGTTCCAGAGAAGCAAGAAGAGAAGAGAATCCAGAAAGTTGAAGATAGTGTAAGGAGCCTCTGGGACAACTTCAAGCGTACCAACATCAGAATTATGGGGGTGCCAGAAGAAGAGAGAGAGCAAGACACTGAAAACCTATTTGAAGAAATAATGAGCGAAAACATCCCCCACCTGGTGAAAGAAATAGACTTACAAGTCCAGGAAGCACACAGAACCCCAAACAAAAGGAATCCAAAGAGGACCACACCAAGACACTTCATAATTAAAATGCCAAGAGCAAAAGACAAAGAGAGAATCTTACAAGCAGCAAGAGAAAAACAGTTACTTACCTATAAAGGAGCACCCATACGATTGTCAGCTAATTTTTCAACAGAAACCATACCTGCCAGACAGGAATGGCAAGAAATATTCAAGGTAATGAATAGCAAGAACCTACAGCCAAAAATACTCTACCCAGCAAAGCTATCATTCAGAATCGAAGGCCAGATAAAGAGCTTTACAAATAAAATAAAAAAAGCTAAAGGAGTTCATCACCGCCAAACCAGAATTATATGAATTGGTGAAAAGGGTTCTTTAGGAAGAGGAAGAAATATAGATAAAAATTATGATCAACAAATATGCAACTATCAACAAGTGAACCTAAAAGCCAAGGGAATTAAAAAACCTGATGACCAATATTAACTGTTGAATATAATAGAATCAGAGGTATGGAAGGGGAGTGGACTGACTATTCTTGGGGAAAAGGGGAGTGGGGGTGCGGGAAGAGTCTGAACAAAAACTGTGCACCTATGGATGAGGACAATGTGGGGTGGGGAAAGGGGAGAGGGTAGGGTGGGAACCTGGTGGAGGGGAGCAATGGAGGGGGAAAAAATGAGGAACATTTGTAATAATATGAACAATAAAGATGTATTAAAATAAAAATAAAAAAAGAAACTATACAGGTCAGATGGGAGTGGCAAGAAATATTCAAAGTGATGAATGCCAAGAACCTACAACCAAGATTACTCTACCCAGCAAAGTTATCATTCAGAATTGAAGGGCAGATAAAGAGCTTCACAGATCAGAAAAAGCTAAAGGAGTACATCACCACCAAACCAGTATTATATTAAATGCTTAAAGGTGTTCTTTTAAAAGAGGGGGGGAAAAGAAAAAAGTAAAGGTAGAAATTATGAACAACAAATATATATCTACCAACGAGTGAATCTAAAAAGTCAAGTGAATTAAAAATCTGAGGAACAGAATAAGCTGGTAAATATAATAGAATCACGTGCATAGAATGGGAGGGGATTGATAATTCTCAGGGGGAAAGGGGTGTCTGTGTGGGGGGTATGGGAAGAGACTGGACAAAAATCATATACCTATGGAGGAGGACGAGGGGTAGGGGAGAAGAGGTAAGGGCAGAGGGTGGAGTGGGGAACAGGTGGAGGGGAGATATTGTGGGCGTGGGAGAAACAATTATAATACTCTGAACAATAAAGATTTATTTAAAAAAATAATAACAATTACCTCATGGGCTGTTCAAGAACTAACTTTAAAAACAGTATAGTAGTCCTGGCCCTGTTTGCTGGTACAACAAAAGATTGTGGGTTCAATTCCTGGTCAGGGCACATACTTAGGTTGAGGGTAAGAAAGTCATCTGGTTGATGTTTCTCTCTTCCTCTCTCTCACATCAAACAAACAAACAAACAAACAAACAAACAAAAATGTCCTTCAGTGAGGGGTGAGATGAGGATTAAAATAAGTAATAATAAAAACAGTAAAGCAACCCTGGCCTGGTAGCTCAGTTGGTAAAATCATCGTCCTTATATACCAAGTGTACAGTTCTATCTCTGGTCAAAACACTTACAAGAAAGAACCAATGAGTACTTAAATAAGCGAAATATCACATCCATGCTGGTCTCTCTCTCTCTCTCTCTCTCTCTCTCTCTCTCTCTCTCTCTCTCTCTCTCTCTCTCCCATCAATCAATAAAACAAAACCAAAAACAAACAAACAAACAAAAAACACAACAAAACCAGGAGGTGTGTGGGGACCTTACAGGGAATGCTTCCAGGTCCTCCTCTCTCTATCTGGTTTCAGATCCTTAGCCCTAGGCAACCCTGGTCCTGCATACTCAGTCTATTGCCTGCCACATCCTTCCAGCCCTTTCCTGAGGCCAGTTCTGTTCTATGCTGAACAGAACCAGAGCAAAGAGGAGAGCGAGCTCAACCCCCAGGGCCTTATTTGCAGGTGGAGGGATCAGCCTTCCCCAAGGAGGATTTCTCAGCACACTGGCTCTGCCCTGAGGGCTGAGTCCCTCCCTCAGCCTTCCAGGTTCTCTGTGCCTGTCTCATACTGTGCATCTCTCTCCCTGTTCCTTGCTCTTTGACCCTGTTTACTCTTCCCCATGTCTCACTTGCTGAGCCTTTGTCTCTGTCCCTCATTGGATCTCTGACTGTGGAGAATACCCCTGCTGCTCCACCCCCCCCCAACCCCCCCAAAGGAATGCACACCAGCAGAATCTGCCTTTTCAATAAAAAATGACAAGTGGGAAACAGAGTAAATTAAAAAGCATTAACTTAAAAACAATCCATGTTTCTGCAAATGGCAGCACTTTGGTGGAGGGAGAGAGTGGGGGGAGGAGGGGTGGTATTGGTAGGGCATCCTGGAGCCTCAGACACAAAGTATAGGGGTTTCAGTGCCTCACTATGGACCCCTCCTACTAGTCACCTGGGATGGCAGTGTCTGGGTAAGGGACTTAGTCTATACTATCCCTCACAGACCCCCACCTGATTCCGTAGACCCTTTTCCCTGTCTGGCATCTGCTGGAGGTCCCTCTTACTTCCCTAGTACCTCCAAACCCTTCTATGCTGACCCCAACTCTTCTTTTGCATCACCCCTCTCCTGCCCCACACTCACACACATTTCATCCTTTCCCTCCTCACCCCCCAGTCTTCTATTCCATACTTCTTCATGTCCTGCCTTGCCCTGCCCTGCCCCACCTCCATTCTGCCCTCCTGCCCCAGACCACTTAGCCACCTTGGCTCCAGGAGAAATGGTTAAAACAAAGCTTTCCTTGGCCAGAAGAGACTCTCCAGGGAGCTTCAGGCAGGAAGGCACTGCCAGTCCTGTACCTGCAACTGTTCTGTCCTGCCAGATGCCAGCCAGAAATTATCTCTGGAGACAGAGGGTAGCAGAAGTAGGCTGCTGACCTTTGAAGATCTTCATCAGAAGGAAACTCTTCCTTGCCCGCAAAAAAAAGTTCACCCTGCTACTTTCCTTGTCACTTTCAGCAATCTTCCTTTGCTCCTTTCCTTGGAAGTGGACGGATTGGAGCACATCTATTTATAATAATAAAAGGGTAATATGTTAGTTAGAATGGACATTTTCCAGACATCATTCCGGATGTCCTTCCTGATGAAGCCAGGGCTGGAGGGAAGCCAGTCTGGGTCCTGGGAGCCTGCAGGTAGCATGAGGGAAGCCAGCCTGGATCCCAAGTGTCTGTGGGTGGCTGGAAGGTAGCAGCCTGGGTCCTGGGTGCCTGTGGGTGGCTGGAGGAGGGAAGAAGCCAGGGTCCTGAATGCCAGAGAAAGTCAGTGCCAGCAGCCAGGGCAAGGAAGGCCTACTCTTGCATGAATTTTTGTGTATCAGGCCACTAGTCTACACTAATAAAAGAGACACATGCTAATTGACATTACCCTTGCCACACCCATCAGCCAATCAGGAGTGGGTATGCAAATTAACCTAACAAAGATGGCAGATTAACATTCATACGCAGGTGCTGAGCAGCTGGGGGTGGGACAAGATGCTTGTGTCATTGCCATGGCGATGACATAGGCATTCCGCTCCACCCCAGCCACTCTGAGTCTCTGAGTAACATGGGAAGGTGGAAAGGCAGCTCCGGGCCTGAGCAGAAAGGTGGCTCCAGCCAGAGCGAAGGTGGAAGGCCCTTACTTGCAAGGATCTTTGTGCATCAGGCCTTAGAGCACATGTGTCAAACACAAGGCCCACGGGCCAAATCCGTCCTGCCAGGCCTTGCAATGTGGCCCGCACCGCGCTGTCATCACTGCACTCCGCTGCGTTTCCATCACAATGACAGTTTATGACTGTTCAGTAAACCATTCGGCCCTCGATTTAGGCTGGATTTTAGATTTTGGCCCCTTCTCTGATTGAGTTCGACACCCCTACCCTAGAGTAATATGCAAATCAATGGAATGGCAGAACAATCAGGAAGACCACTTGACTAGTTGCTATGAGGTGCACTGACCACTTCTCAGTCCCTCCCCCCAGCTGGCAGGCTCTAATCACCTGATGGCAAATGAGGAACTGGGAGTGGATGGTGGCAGGGCTGGCTACTGGCAGCTGGGAAATATGGCCCTCATCACAGGTCAGGCCTTGGGACCATACCCACACACTAATTTTGTGCGCTGGGCCTCTAGTTGTATATATGAAAGCCTAAGCGATTGTTCAACCATTAGCTATAACATGCATTGACCACCAGAGGGTAAGGCTCAATGCACAGGTATAAACTTGGAACAGACTGATGAATCTCAGAGGGAGCAGGGAGGGGGCAGAAAGAGATTAACCAAAGATCTTATATGCGTACTAGAGGCCTGGTACATGGATTCATGCACCTCAGCCTGGCCTGTGGGGACTGAGCTGAAACTGCAATCTGACATCTCCCGGGGAGGCAGGGGTGTCCTGGATTGCAAAAGGGCACAGGCCAGGTTGAGGTACCTTACCAGTGCACGAATACGGGCACCTGGCCTCTAGTTTTTATACAAAATAAAAATATATATAAAACAAAAAAATATATACAATCAAAATAAAAGATGGGATGTTATGCAGAGCTTCTAATTTCAAATCCTATGTTTTTTCCACTATATAATTCACCTGTTTAACAAATATTTGTACTGAACACCAACCATTTGCCAGGCAATGTTTTAGGTCAATAAAACAGACAAGATCCTGCTCTTAAGGAACCTGTATTTTAATTGGAGGAGACAGCAAATGAAATAGTATATAATATACATTTGTTTCTCAGTTTTATTAAGAAAAATAAACCAAGTGTAAGGGAAAAAAGTGTGAGTGTAAGTTTGCTAGTCTACATGGAGCAATGAGTGGGGTGTACAGTAAAGGCAAAGGGTACAGCAAATGCAAAATCCCCAACGCAGAAGGATATGTGGCTGTCATTCCATAACTTAGATATATATATACTGTATCAAAGAACAAATGTAAGTATACTACATGGCTTTGCCTGATTAAATGCATACTTTTGACATGTTGACAGTCTCTTACAATGACTATCTTTCAAATATAAACAAATTGGGTTGTACCAGAAAATGTCTACAGCCAGAATCCATTGATTTATTTTAGACGTTTGTTAAGGGGTCATCAGAATACTGCTGATGATTTGATTAAATATCTATAAATACAATTAAATCACTTTTTAAATACTAAGAGGAGAATCAAGGAAACCTGAGTGACTTCAGGTTGAAAAAGACTGCTGAAACAGAAAGGACAGGAGGACCCCCTTTTGCAGAAAGGCTGCCAAAAGTGGGAGGAACACGAGGAACCTAACACCTGGGAGCTAGTCTAGGCCTTGACCCGCTGAACTATCTCTGTTTTCACCAGTAAAGCGAAGAGTCTGACCCGGAACCCCGCAGCCCTTTTCCTCCTTATCTGGGATTCTGCTTTGCCAGCTCTCCGCCCCGCCCACACTGCGCTCAGTCGGCGTGCGCCCCCCGTCCGCCGGAAGCCACCGGAAAAAGGGCGGGACGCGTGCGTGCTGGTCCCGCCCACTTGGCCGCAGTGGAGACTGGAGGGCCTGCGCGCGGGACCCACTGTGGCTTCCGGGAAGAGTTTTGGGTTCCGCCACGGCCCTTGCAGCAGAGGCCGTGGCGACGCCGAGGGCTGTCTCCGCGTCGTGGACGAACGCCGCCCTTCTCACCATGGGCGAGCCCGGTTTGGAGCTGTCGTCCATGATCCCCGCCCTGCGGGAGCTGGGCAGGTAAGTGCCCCCACCGCGGCCTCCCTGTAGCGTGTCTGTGCTCCAGGGCCGAGCAGCGCCTCCCTCGGACGGAGGTGGGGAACTCCGTCCGAGGAGAGAGAGGCGGGCCGGGGCCGAGCCTGGGCCAGGGCGCACTCGCCGCCACTCTTCACTTCCCGTGCCTTACATGTGGGACTTGCCCCAGTCTCTAGGATTTATGATTGCTCGGTTTTTAGCTCTACATTTTGACCCAGAACTATCCATGGAAGAAAAATCATTAGTTCTGATTCTGTGCAAGTAAGAGCAATTGCTAAGAAAGGCAGTTTGGTTCCTTCTTTGAAGCGAAAGCGTAGGCCATTCTGAAGATGGGATCCCTTTTGCTTTGACCACTGGCCCCCAACCCGTTATTTCAGTAAGAGAGCCCGGGCTCTGGCATGGCGTTCACGAAGTGCACAGAATGTTGCTGGAAGTTGAAAATAATTTAATATAGTTTCAGTTGCCAAAACTTGTTTTCTTAAAACCCAAGAGTAAATTATAAACCAGTCGTCCGGAAAGAGGGGAAGATTTTTGTCCCTCTTTCCCACAGCTCTAGGAGGCAGGGCTTACCTCTCCCTCCCCCTCCTCCTCTCTTCCCCTCCCTCTTAGTAAATTGAACAAGAGATATTTGGAAACTTAGTACATAAAGTCAAAATTGATATTAAGCCATGAAATATTTAAATCCTTTTCATTTTTCAGTGCAGTTTTTTTTTTAATCTCCATTGGTTGACCATACAAGGACATTTAGTCTTCCTCAATTATATAAATACTTGAGGCCCTATGCACGAAATTTGTCCAAGGGGTTCAGCTCTCGGCTTCATCCAGAAGGTTGTTTGGACAGTTGTTCTGCTGTTTGGTCAATTAGCATCTTAGTTCCAGTGCATGAAATATGTGTGCTGGTAGGGTCCCTAAGCCTGGCCTATCAGGGCCTTCTGGCAGCCTGCTGGGGCCTTCCTTAGTTCTGTGCCGCCTCCTGGTGGTCAGCACATGTCATAGCGAATGATCAAACTCCAGAGGGGACACTTTGCATGTTAGTCATTTTATATATATATATATATATATATATATATATATATATATATATATATATATATATATATATATAAAGGAGCTATACTTGTCTTAACTGAATCATCTTATTTTTGTGCGTGTAAATTTTTTCACTTTGTATGAGTACTGAAGGCATACTTGGTATTAACATTTTGTAAACTAACATCTGCCTTTCTAAAAGAAGATGAGTACAAGTGCTCATTTTGGGAAGGTGATGTATAGATTCATTTTTCAGGTTCAATGCGAAGCTTAGTATGTTTTTCCTCAATATGTTTTGGTTTAATATAGAAATAGCTTATTAATACTTATCTTTCCCTTTCTCTCTACCTCTATGAGATGTATTAATAAAAATAATAGCTTAGATTTATTTATGGTCTTCTTCATCAAGAGTTACCTTTCATTTCATTAATTTGTAGCTATTCTAAAAGAATGAATAGAAAAACAGACCCACAGAGAATTGTCTAATAGTAGTTTGTAATTGTCATAATTTTTTCATTGCAACTGCTTCATTCAAGCTTATTCTGTCTCACAGTATCTTCATACTATAGAATATGGCAAATATCACTATTAAGAAATGGAATGACAGAAGTTAAAGAACCAAAGGCAAAGAGATAGCAGTTGTCAGAGCCCTTTTGTATTCAAGTCTTCAAGGCCTTTTCTCCCATGTTTGTTTTTCTTTAATTGACTGTGGCAATTTGATTTCTGAAAAAAACGAGATGTCACAGTTCTAATGTGTAGGCTCATCTTCCTGTATCTCTCAGGGATAAATTTTGTTCCACTATTTTTTGCTGTTATCACTATTTCTGTGCATGGTCTTTTTGGGTTATCTCATTTGTTCCTCAGTCAAACCATATCTAACTACAATAGAACTACATATACAACTGTATACTCCAGTTTCACCTGGATGTTCTGTATACAGTTAAGACTTAACATATTCAATACAAACTAGAGGCTCAGTACACGAAATTCGTGCACGTGGGTGTGTGTTCCTCAAGCAAGCCTGCAATCTCTCCAATCTGGGATCCCTCTCACTATCCAGGACTGCTGGGTCCCAACTGCTCACCTGCCTGATTGCCCCTAACCACTTTTGCCGGCCAGCATGATCACCCCCTAACCACTCACTTGTCAGCCTGATCGACGCCTAATTGCTCCCCTGCCGGCCCGATTGCCCCTAACTGCCCTCCCCTGCTGACCTTGTCACCTCCAGTTGCCCTCCCCTGCAGGCCTGCCCCACTCCCAATTGCCCTCTCCTGCAGGCCTGGTCCCCCTCAACTGCCCTCCCCTGCAGGCCTGGTCACCCCCAACTGTCCTCCTCTACTGGCCCAGTCCCCCCCCAACTGCCCTCCCCTGCAGGCCTAGGTGCCCTTCAACTGACCTCCCTTGCAGGCCTGTTACCTTCCAACTGTCCTCCCATGTTGGCTGTCTTGTGGTGGCCATCTTGTGGCCACATGGGGGCAGCCATCTTTGTCCACATGGGGTGGCCATATTGTTTGAGTGATGTTCAATCCAGTCTTTTATTAGATAGCATTCTCCTCATATCCAACCTCCCTAAGCCTTTTTTTTTTTTTTTTTTTAAATCCCTACATTCACTGAGATAGGAATATTTCCGTAAGTGATATCATACACTCATTTTTCCAAACCAGAAATCTGGGAATCGTTCTTCACTCCCTATGTGCTTTTGGGCTACATCCTTGGTTCTCTTCTCTCTTCATGAGTAATTCTTATCTAGTCCCATGGCTTTATATGTCATCTATTTTAATATACCAAAACCTTGTGTCATAATAACCAGTAACGATTGGAGGCTGATCAACTGGAAGTCAGTACTGGCCCCACCCCCAAGCAAATGGTAAGAGGCAATCAGGTAGGTAGAACAGCACTTAGGGGTGATCACGTAGGCAGATCAGCAGTTAGGAGTGATCAGGTAGGTAGGTGAATGGTTAGGGACAATCAGATAGGTAGACCATCCCTCACAGGGCTGGCCCCACTCCCCAGCAAAGAAAGGGGGAGGCCACCAGTGGCAGGAGAGGGCGGGCAGTGCTGCACAGATGGCAAGCAGTGCCAGTGGCGGGGGTGGGGCCAACTGCCTGCAGCCAGGGAAGGAAAGCCCCAATAGGCCCTGATCCCAGGCCAGGCCTAAGGGACCCTACTGGAGGGATCCTGGATTGTGAGAGGGTGCAAGCTGGGTTGAGGGACCCCCTCCTTCCGCCTGCCGAGTGCATGAATTTTCATGCACCAGGCCTCTAGTATGCTATAACTCCCAAATTTATATTTGTAGCCCAGAGATATAAATTAGGTTGCTTGTTCAACATCTACACCCAGAAATGAAAATTAATAATTAATATATCTAAAGCAGATTTCCTGATTGCTGTTCCCTGCCCCGGGATTGTAAATGTAACAACCACTGAAGCCTAAGAGTTATTCTTGATTTTTATCCCTTATCCCTAACAATCCATCAACAAGCCTTGTCAACACTTCCTTTACAATATACTTCTCACCTCCACACCTACCACCATAATTTCTTATTTGGACTATTACAATAATCTCTCAATTTATCTCTCTATTTTCATTTTAACCCATTTACAATGGATTACCCACTCAGCAGTCAAAGTGATTTTTATAATTAAGTCGTATTGTCTATATAAAACCCTAATATGCAATTACTGACCAGCGGAATGACCTGTCATGACACACACTGACCACCAGGGGGAAGATGCTTAACTCAGGAGCTGCCCCCAGCCTGCAGGCCCCAATTGGTGGCAGGGGGCAGGGCTGGGAAGCAGGCAGCGCCAGGCTAGCCAAGGCAGGTGCAAGCAAGGGCACTGATCACCCCACTGGTCACCCCACAGAATAGCCCTGATTGCCAGCCAGGCCTAAGGACCCTACCTATGTATGAATTTTGTGTAGTGGGCTTCTAGTAGATTATATAACACTAGAGGCCCAGTGCATGGATTTGTGTACCAGTGGAGGTCTCTCAGCGTGGCCTACAGGAATCGGGCCAAAACTGGCTCTCTGACATTTCCCAAAGGACGCCGGATTGTGAGAGGACACAGGCCAGGCCGAGGGACCTCTCCGGTGCATGATTGGGGCCAGGGAGGGATCATAGGAGGACTCTAGGGCTTGTTCAGCCTGTCTTGTCCAGTCCCAATTGGGCTGATCGGGGCTGGCTGGCCGTGGAGGAACTGCGGAAGTTTGGATGGCCAGGGATGGACTGAGGGAGGGCTCCAGGATATGTCTGGCTTGTCTCACCCAGTCCTGATGGGCTGGACCCCAGCAGCAAGCTAACCTACCGGTTGGAGCGTCTGCCCCCTAGTGGTCACTGCATGTCATAGCAACTGGTTGAACCGTCTAACGGTAGGACACTTAGCATATTAGGCTTTTGTTATATAAATAGAGGCCCGGTGCACGAAATTCGTGCATGGGGGCAGGGAGGTTGTCCCTCAGGTTATCCTGCATCCTCCCTGCCCCCCTGATCACCCTCTAACTACTCCCATGACTGCCTGATTGATGTCTAACTGCTCCCCTGCTAGCCTGTTTGCCCCCAACTTCCTTCCTCTGCCAGACTAGTCATCCCTAACTGCCTTCCCCTGCAGTGTTGATTGCCCCCAACTGCCCTTCCTTGCAGGCCTGGTTCCCCCCAACTACCCTCTCCTGCTGGCCATTTTGTGGTGGCTATCTTGTGTCCACTTGGGGGCAGGATCTTTGACCACATGGGGGCAGGCATCTTGTGTGTTGGAGTGATGGTCAATCTGCATATTACTCTTTTATTAGATAGAATAGTCTTGGTGCGCGGGTTGGGGGCCAACTGGTTTTCCCTGAAGGGTGTCCTGGATCAGGGCTGGGGTATGGGGTGGCCTGAGCGAGGGGCCTGTAGTGATTTGCAGGCCAGTCACACCCCCTGGCGACCCAAGAGGAGGCCCTGGTATCTGGAATTTATTTACCTTCTATAAATGAAACTTTGTAACCTGGAGCAGAGCCAAGCCTCCTGCTGGCTCGGTGGTGGTAGCCATTTCAGTTGGAATTAGTTTACCTTCTATAATTGAAACTTTGTAGCCTTGAGTGGAGGCTTAAGCCAGCAGGGGCAGGCAGAAAGCTTGGCTTCTGTTGCGGGGAAACACCTCCCTCCTGCTCTCTGTGGCTGTAGCTGTCTTGGTTGGGTTTATTTGCATACTCGCTCTGATTGGCTGGTGGGTGTGGCCTGAGAGTGAAGCTGGGTGATGGTTAATTTGCATATTACTCTTTTATAAGGCAGAATATTACTCCCCTGTTCAAAATCTTCCTTTGGCTTTCCAGCACACTTAGAATAAAATCTTAACTTTTTACCAAGTCAACTATATTCCTTTTTTTTTTTTTTTTAAATATGCTTTTATTGATTTCAGAGAGGAAGGGAGAGGGAGAGAGAATCATTGATTGGCTGCCTCCTTCACACCCCACACTCTGTTTGTTTTTTTATTAATCCTCATCCAAGGATATTTCCCCATTGATTTTTGGAGGGAGAGAGAAGTAGTCCTACCATTAGATGGTTCAACCAGTTGCTATGACATGCAGTGACCACTAGGGGGCAGACGCTCCAACCGTAGGTCAGCTTGCTGCTGGGGTCCAGCCCATCAGGACTGGGCGAGACAAGGGGAAAGAAACATCAATGTGAGAGAGACACATCAATTGGTTGCCTCCTGCTGGTGCCCTGACTGGGGCTGGGGATGGAGCCTGCAACCCAGGTAAATGTCTTTGATTGGAATTGAACCTACGACCCTTCATTTCTAGGACTGAGCCAAACTAGCTAGGGCTCTAAATTCTTGTGGTCTTTATGGTCTCTATCTGCCCCTGACCTCATGGCTTTGTATTCCTCTCTTGCTCACTCTACTGTAATTATATTGGCCTTACTTTTTGTATACACCAAGGTCATGCTTTGCACTTGCTGTTTCTTCTATCAGACACTGGCTGATTCCATTCAGATGTCAATTTGAAGGGCCTTTGTATTTTCAGATATTGATTGATAGTTACTGTTAAGATATTAAATGATACGGGGGAGGGAGATAAAGGTCTGGGGAACATCTGTATTAGCTACTAGAGGAGATCTGGATGGTTAGAAGAAGCCAGTCATTTGAAACTGGTAGAACTGTCTGAAATGAGTAGGAAATACAAAGGCTTCTACATGGGAGTGGACTTACTTTTTTTTTTTTTTTTAAATAAATAAATATCTCTGTACATATACCATTGCCACCCCCCTCCATACATCCCCTCCTTCCCCAGATTTTTGTGTCCATTGGTTGTGCTTATATGCTTGCATACAAGTCCTTCCATTGATCTCTTATATACCCCAGATCTCCCTACCCTCCCCACTGTAATTTGACAGTCTGCTTGTTGCTTTACTGTCTCTATATCTATCTTTTGGTTCATCAGTTTATAATGTTTATTATCCATATATGAGTGAGGTCATGTGGTGTTTCTCTTTCATTGACTGGCTTATTTCACTCAGCATGATGTTCTCCAATTCCATCCAGGTTGCTGCAAATGATGAGAATTCCTTCTTTTTTATGGCAGCATAATATTCCATTGTGTAGATGTGCCATAGCTTTTTGATCCAATCATCTACTGATGGACACCTAGGCTGTTTCCAAATTCTGGCTATTGTAGATTGTGCTGCTATGAACATAGGGGTGCATATATCCTTTCTGATTGGTGTTTCTATCTTCTTGGGATATATTCCTAGGATTGGGATTACTGGGTAAAATGGGAGTTCCATTTTCAGTTTTTTGAGGAAACTCCATACTGTTCTCCACAGTGGTTGCACCAGTCTGCATTCCCACCAGCAGTGCACGAGGGTTCCTTTTTCTCCGCAACCTCGCCAACACTTGTCGTTTGTTGATTTGTTGATGTTGGCCATTCTGACAGGTGTGAGATGGTACCTCCTTGTTGTTTTGTTTTGCATCTCGTGGATAATTAGTTACTTTGAGCATGTTTTCATGTGCCTTTTGGCCTTCCTTCTGTCTTCTTTTGAAAAGATTCTATTTAGGTCCATTGCCCATTTTTTAATTGGCTCATGTATCTTCCTTTTATTAAGTTGTATAAGCTGTTTGTAGATGTTGGAGATTAAACCTTTATCAGTGATAACATTTGCAAATATGTCTCCCATACAGTGGGCTTTCTTGTTGTTTTGCTGATGGTTTCTTTTGCTGTGAAAAAGCTTTTTATTTTGATGTAGTCCCATTTGTTTATTTTCTCTATAGCTTCCATTGCCCTAGGGGCAGTATCAGAGAAGTTCTTTTAGCATATGTCTGAGGTTTTGCTGCCTGTGGATGCCTCTAGTATTTTTATGGTTTTCCGTCTTATGTTTAAGTCCTGTATCCATTTTGAGTTTATTTTTGTGTATGGTGTAAGTTGGTGATCTAGTTTCATTTTTTTGCAGGTATCTGTCCAATTTTCCCAACACCATTTATTGAAGAGATTGTCTTGACTCCATTGTATGTTCATACCTCCTTTCTCAAATATTAATTGAATATAGAAGTTTTGGTCGATATCCGGATTCTCTATTCTATTCCATTGATCTATATGTCTGTTCTTGTGCCAGTACCAGGCGGTTTTGAGAACAGTGCTTTGTAATACAGCTTGAAATCTGGCATTGAGATTTCTTCTACTTTACTCTTCTTTCCCAGGATTGCTGTGGCTATTCAGGGTCTTTTATTGTTCCAAATTAATTTTTGGAGAGTTCTTTCTAGGTCAGTGAAATATGCTATTGGAATTTTAATGGGGAGTGCATTGAACCTATAGATTGCTTTGGGAAGTATGGACATTTTAATGATGTTGATTCTACCAATACATGAACATGGTATGTTCTTCATCTGTTTACATCTTCCTCTATCTCTTTTTTCAGTGTTGTGTACTTTTCTGAATATAGGTATTTTATCTCTTTAGTGAAGTTTATTCCTAGGTATCTTAATTTTTTTGGTGCGATGATAAATGGGATTGCCTTTTTAGTCTCTGTTTCTGTAAGTTCATTGTTGGTGTATAGAAATGCCATGGATTTCTTGGCGTTAATTTTGTATCCTGCTACATTGCCAAATTCATTTATTAAGTCAATTGGTTTTTTGATGGAGTCTTTTGGGTTTTCTATGTACAATATCATGTCATCTGCAAATAAGGATAATTTTACTTCTTCTTTTCCAATTTGGATGCCTTTTATTTCCTCTTCTTGTCTAATTGCAATGGCTAGTACTTCCAATACTATGTCAAACAGGAGTGACGAAAGTGGGCATTCCTGTCTTGTTCCTATTCTTAAAAGGAATGGTTTTAGTTTTTGCCCATTGAGTATGATGTTGGCTGTGGGTTTATCATATATAGCTTTTATTATGTTGAGGTATGATCCTTCTATTTCCATCTTGTTGAGAGATTTTATCAGGCTAGGGCATTGGATTTTATGAAATGTGTTTTCTGCATCAATTGATATGATTATACGATTTTTATCTCAATTTGTTTATGTGTTGTATCACATTTATTGATTTGTGGAAATTGTACCATCTTTGCATTCCCAGAATAAATCCTACTTGGTCATGGTGTATGATCTTTCGGATGTGCTGCTGGAGTTGATTTGCTAGAATTTTGTTGAGGATTTTGGCATCTGTGTTCATGAGGGACATTGGCCTGTAATTCTCTTGCATTGTGTTGTCTTTATCTGGTTTTGGTATTAGGGTGATGCTGGCTTCATAGAAGGAGCTTGGAAGTGTTCCTTCTTCTTGAATTTTTTGGAATAGTCTGAGGACGCTAGGTTTTAGTTCTTCCTTGAATGTTTGGTAAAACTCTCCTGTGAAGCCCTCTGGTCCCAGGCTTTTGTTTCCCTGAAGCTTTTTAATGGCTGTTTCCTACCCAAGTCACTGGTCTATTGAGATTTTTAATTTCTTCCTGATTGAGTTTTGGAAGGTTGTATTTTTCTAGTAATATGTCCATTTCCTCCAGGTTGTTCAGTTTGTTGGAATATAGTTGTTGGTAGTATTTTGTAACAATCCTTTGTATTTCGGTTGGTCTGTTATTTCACCTTTTTTGTTTCTGATTTTGTTTATTTGGGTCCTCTCTATTTGTTTCTTGGTTAGTCTGGATAGAGGTTCATCAATCTTGTTTATCCTTTCAAAGAACCAGCTCTTGGTTTTGTTGATCTTTTGTATTGTTTCTTTGGTCTCTAATAATTTTTATTATTTCCTTCCTTCTTCTTACACTGGGCTTTTCTTGTTGCTCTTTTTCTAACGCTTTGAGTTGTAGAGCTAGGTAATTTATTACCATTTTTTCTTGCTTTTTTTGTTTGTTTGTTTTTGTTTTTGCAATATGCTTGTAGAAATATGAACTTTCCCTCTCAAAACTGATATTGATGTGTCCCATAAATTTTGGATTGTTGTGTTTTCATTGTCATTTGTTGCCATGATGTTTTTTATTTCTTCCTTATTTCTCTGGTAACCCAGTCCTTGTTTAGCAGCATGCTGTTTATCTCCGTGTGTTTGATTTCTTTGGATTATTTTTATTGTAGTTGATTTTGAGTTTTATGCCACTATGATCTGAGAAGATGCTTGATATGATTTCTATCTTCTTGAATTTGAAGAGACTTTGCCTATGTCCCAACATATGGTCTTTCTTTGAAAATGACCCATGTGCACTTGCAAAGAATGTATATTCTTTGGCTTTGGAGTGGAATGTTCTGAAGATGTTGATTAATTTCATCTGGTCTAGTGATTCATTTAGGATTGATGTTTCCTTGCTGATTTTTTGTTTAGATGATTTGTCCAAAGTTTACAGGGGGGTATTAAAATCTCCTACTATGATTGTATTGCTATTAATCTCTCCTTTAATGTCCTTCAACAGTTTTTTTTTTTTTTTTTTTTATTGTGTTTGAGTGCTCCTGTATTGGGTACATATATGTTATACCAGGGTTATTTCTTGTTGGATTGCGCCCTTTAGTATTATGTAGTGGCCTTCATTATCTCTTGTTATGTCCTTCACTTTGAGATCTAATTTGTCAGATATAAGTATTGCTACCCCAGCTTTTCTTTCATTTCCATTCGCCTGGAAAACCTTTTTCCATCCCTTTATCCTCAGTCTGTATGTGTCTTTTTTTTCAGAAATGGGTTTCTTTTTTGTAGATAGCAGATATATGGGTCTTGTTTTCTTATCCAATCTGTTACCCTATGTCTTTTGATTGGAGCATTTAATCCATTTACATTTAAAGTTATTATTGACAGGTACTTATTTGACAACATTTTAATTCTATACTCCTGCGTTCCTTTTTCACTTCCTATTTCTTTATTTTTACAGTAGACCCTTTAGCATTTCTTGCATTGTTGTTTTGGTGGAGATAAGTTCCTTTAGTTTCTTTTTGTCTGTGAAAGTCCTGATTTCACCTTCAATTTTGATTGATAGCCTTGCTGGGTACAGTATTCTTGGATTCAGACCCTTCCTTTGCATGACTTTATATATTTCATCCCATTCCCTTCTGGCCTGATGAGTTTCTGTTGAGAAATCAGTTGCTAGTCTGATGAGTGTTCCTGTCTCTCTCTGGCTGCTTTTAAGATTCTTGCTTTGTTGTTGGTGTTTGCCAATTTAATTATAATGTGCCTTGGCATCAGTCTTTTGGGATTCATTTTGCTTGGGACTCTGTGAGCATCTTGGATTTTTGTGGGTTTTTTCTTCTCTATCTCAGGAAATTTTTCTGTCATTTTTTTAAAAAATATTTTTTTGTTGTAATTTTTTTTTCTTTCTTTTTTTTTTTTTAAAACATATTTTATTGATTTTGTACAGAGAGGAAGGGAGAGAGATAGAGAGTTAGAAACATCGATGAGAGAGAGAGTCATCGATCAGCTGCATCTTGCACACCCCCTACTGGGAATATGCCCGCAACCAAGGTACATGCCCTTGACTGGAATCGAACCCGGGACCTTTCAGTCCCCAAGCCGACGCTCTATCCATTGAGCCAAACCAGTCTCGGCTGTCATTATTTCTTGAAATACATTTTACATATCTTCCTCAGTTTCGTTTCCTTCTGGAACTTCTATTATTCTGATATTGTTGTTTTGTTTTGTTCCAAAGTTCTCTTAGGCTCTCCTCCTGCTTTTGAATTTTTTTTTTTTTTTTTTTTTTTTTTTTTTTTTTTTTTTTTTTTTTTTTTTTTTTTTTTTTTTTTTTTTTCTTTTTTTTTTTTATTTTTTTTTTTTTTTTTTTTTTTTTTTTTTTTTTTGTAGAAGCTGCTCTAATTGGGTAATTTTTTTCCATCTTGTCTTCTAGCTCACTGATGCGGTCCTCTGCTTCTTCTAGTCTTCTCTTGATGCTTTCTACTGAGTTCTTCATAGTAGCGATGTCATTTTTCATTTCTTCTTGGTTCATCTTCATTTCCTCTTGGTTCTTCATTTCCTCTTGGTTCTTACTCATAGTGTCAAATTTCTCTTCCATTCGTTTTAGCCATCTTATGATCATTACTCTGAATTCTTGCTCTGGTAGGTTGCTTGCCTCTAACTCATTTATTTACTTTTCCGGTGATGCCTGCTTTTCTTTCATTTGTGGGCTGTTTCTTTGTCTCCCCATGTTCTCTCTTTCAGGATATCAGGTTATGTAGATCTCTCCTGCGTTGATTTAAAGGCACAAAATACAACACAACCAGGTACAACACACAAGGCACTGAACAGAAATGTATTTGCGATATTAATAACCTCCAACAAAGGTGACCACTAGGGAAAAGCAAATTAGGGATAGGAGAGAAAGAAGAAGAGTAAAAAGAGAAGATTGAGGGAGCGAAAGAAAAAGATAGCAAAAAAAAATTTTTTTTATATATGTGTGTGTGTGTGTGTGTGTGTGTATAGAGTGTCAAAATGAAATTGGGAAAGAGGGAGAAGAGAAAAGAAGAAAAAAAAACAAGAGGGAGGGAGAGAGAGACAAGAAAGAGACTATGGGAGAAAAGGGGAACAAACTATATATATGGGGCAAGAATTTCAATAGAACAACCACTAACCCCAGCAAATGCTGGCAACAGTACCTGGAGAATAATACAATCTACACCCCCACTAATATCCAGCTAAGGAAGGGAAACAGAAGTAAAAAACAAGTAAAAACAAAGCAAATAAAAAAATGCCAAGCAACAGGAATAACAAAAGAATAAGCAAAATATTCTCACTAAAAAGCATAAAAATATAATATCAACGTTCACACAAACAGCATCAAAAGGATAGAGAGGAAAACATTTTTTTTTTTTTTTTTTTTTGCCAGTTAATAGATCTCAGAGAGTGGTATGTATGCACTTGGCACAGGGGATTGGAAATTAGATATATAAGTACGGTAGAAATTTTAGCAGGGGGGAGAAAGAAGGAGTAGGGAAAATCTAAAGCAGGAAAGGGTTAAGATAAACAGGATAGCAAAAAGGGGGAAGGTTAGGAAGAGAGTGATGGTGTAAAGGTCATGTTGAGATAGAGTAAACAGTGCTAAAGGGGAAATGAAGATAGAATGAAGGACACTAATTCCAATGTAAAATAAAGAGAAAATAAAATGGCACTTAAAAAAAAAAGTCAAAATAGTAGTAGTAATGCTGATTGAACCTAAAAATGTAATAATTAAAAAGTTAAAATCAAGTGAGGAAAAATGGAAAAAATTGGTTTCTTAAGTAAAAGATGCAAAAACTGAAAATAAAATAAAAAATAAAAAATTAGCAAAAATAGTGTGCAGTTGTGAAGGCCATTCACTTCTTCCGTTATTCTGTTTGGCACACCTATTTCTCAGTCCAGACAGTATTGCAGTTCCCTGTTTTCCTCTGCACCTCAGTGTTGTAAACTAATCCTTAATTTTAAGATGGTGATTTCTTTGTTTCTTGGTTTTTGATTAAATAAAACTAGTAATAAACACAGTCAGTTTGTACTCCAGCCCTAGGTGGCAGTGTTTCTGGATTGATGTCCCCGTCTTTTTGGCTGCTCTAGCCTTTTTCTATGGCACTCAATACCTTTTTTCTTTTCTTTTTTTCTTTGCCTGGGAGCTGAATCCCGGATTATTTCTCCCCGCTGTGCTTCTCCGCTTCCAGAAAAGCTCTTTCCCCCTGTCTTATCTCAGGGCCAGCCAATCTGGGTGGTCCCTCCTTTGTAATCAGAAGCAAAAGGTTGTAGGGGAACCAACCTGTGTGTGCAATGGACCAGCCTGCATGCACTTACAAACAGACTGCATACCTTTCTAACTCCTATGTTCTCCCTCCATGTCTGAACAGAATGGGTTGTTCCCTAGAGAACCCTACTATTAGCAACCTTGGGGACCCTTGTCCACTCTCTCGAATCATGCCAGACCCAACAGCAGGGGGCTTTTGTGGACACAGATTTCCGCGGTCCCAGCGCGTCTCTGCAGTCACAGTGGTTGCAGCCTCTGCAGCTGCTGCTTTCGCTGCTGGGACACAGACACCCCGTGTTATCCCCGGCAAAATCCAACCTTTCTGTGGAATGCAGGTGTCCGCACCGGTCGGGGCCCATAGCTGCTCCGTGGTCTCCACAGCTGTGGTCTTTTCAGGTCTCAGATAAGATCCCCAGTTGTAGCCCTGCTGTGGTTGTGAGAGACAGCAAGTACAAGTGTTCACCTTGCCGCCCTCTTCCCAATAATCAGGAGTGAGCTTACTTTTTAGGAATAGGAAAAAGAATGGAAAATAGAGAGCAAAAAGGGTATGGTATTATTTCAGGATTTAGGGAGATGAAGGTAGAGGGTTCTATTTTAAGTGAAAAGAGAAATTATTGGAATGTTTTAAACAGGGAAAAACAATTGAATTAATATTTAGAAAACATGTTTAACTTTCTCTCCTCTTCTTAAAACCCTTCATTTTCTCATTGCCTTCAGTATAAAATTTAAACTCCTTAGTTTCTTTGACTTAAGCTTCCATCTTCAGCTTCACCTCCAATTAATGTCCCCTCTTCTTTAGCTATGTAGAGTCTGTTAGACATTCTGTAGCAGCCTATGTTCTTATTACTGAGCCTTTCTTCCCCCTCCTCCCCCCTCTACTGGAATACCCTTCTTTCTCTCTCTCTCTCTCTCTCTCTCTCTCTCTCTCTCTCTCTCTCTTTTAAAATATATTTTATTGATTTTTTACAGAGAGGAAGGGAGAGAGATAGAGAGCTAGAAACATCGATGAGAAACATCGACCAGCTGCCTCTTGCACACCCCTTACCGGGGATGTCCGCGTAACAATGTACATGCCCTTGACTGGAATTGAACCTGGGACCTTTCAGTCCACAGATTGATGCTCTACCACTGAGCCAAACCGGTTTCGGCATACCCTTCTTTCTCTTATTTTACGTGCTTAGCCCTTAGGGACTCACTTTTTTGTATCACCTCCTCCAGGGAGCCTTGACTGATAGACTCTTCTCAGGACTGAGTGCCCCTCTTGTGTTCCATCTTGGCTGTGTTCTTTCGGCACTTCCATGATGCAGATGTTGGAACATTGAAGTTGTCCCAGTTGTCCTTGTGTAATGGTCATTTTTGGAGTCTTTTTGTTATTCTGATTGCCTGCTTTTTTGCTTTATTATATTCCAAATTGCTGATTTTATTTTCTGCTTCATTTATTCTATTGTCATTCCCTTTAAATTGCTCTTTTTTTTTTTAATATTCTTCATTTCTTTTTTTTTTTTTTTTTTTTAATATATTTTATTGATTTTTGTACAGAGAGGAAGGGAGAGAGATAGAGAGCTAGAAACATCGATGAGAGAAAGTCATCGATCAGCTGCCTCTTGCACACCCCCTATTGGGGATATGCCAACAACCAAGGTACATGCTCTTGACCAGAATCAAACCCGGATCCCTTCAGTCCCCAAGCCTACTCTCTATCCATTGAGCCAAACCGGTCTTGGCTCAATTTTCTTCATTTCTTACTGATCCTTTTTTATACTGCTGATGTTCTCACTAAATTTATGGAGGAGCATCCTTATAATCAGCATTTTGATCCCTGCATCTAGTAGATTACTCCATTTTTAGTTCTTTTTCTGGAATTCTGTTCTTTCATTTGGGACATGTTTCATTGTCTCTTCTTTTTTGCAGCCTTCCTGTGTTTGTTCTATATATTAGGTAGAATTGCTACATCTCCCATGTTTGGTAGAGTAGCTTAATGGGTACAGTGGCACAGCTTCCCTGACCACCAAAGCCATGCGCTCAAGGTCTGCTCCCTGTTTCCCATGGGCTGTATACACTTGCCTCTTATAGTTGAGCCTTTTTTTTTTTTTTAACATCATCATCTTTTTTATTTATTTATTTATTTATTTATTTATTTATTATTATTATTTTTTAAAATAAATTTTTATTGTTCATGTTATTACAAATGTTCCTCCCCCCCCCCCACCATTGCTCTCCTCCACCAGGTTCCCACCCCACCCTCTGCCCTTTACCCACTCCCCATTGTCCTCATCCATAGGTGCACAGTTTATGTTCAGTCTCTTCCCACAACCCCTCTCCCCTTTTCCCCAAGAATCGTCAGTTCACTCCCTTTCCATACCTCTGATTCCATTATATTCAACAGTTAATATTGTTCATCAGATTTTTTTTTAAATTTCCTTGGTTTTTAGATTCACTTGTTGATAGTTACGTATTTGTTGTTCATAATTTTTATCTTTATTTACTTTCTCTTCTGAAAGAACCCCCTTCAGCAATTCATATAATTCTGGTTTGGTGGTGGTGAACTCCTTTAGCTTTTTTTTATTAGTGAAGCTCTTTATCTGACCTTCGATTCTTAGTGATAGCTTTGCTGGATAGATTATCTTTGGCTGTAATCACCTTGAATATTTCTTGCCATTCCTGTCTGGCCTGCATGGTTTCTGTTGAGAAATCAGCTGACAATCGTATAGGTGCTCCTTTATAGGTAACTACCTTCTTTGCTCTTGCTTCTTTTAATATTCTCTCTTTGTATTTTGCTCTTGGAATTTTAATTATGATTTGTCTTGGTGTGGTCCTCTTTGGATTCCTTTTGTTTGGAGTTCTGTGCGCTTCCTAGACTTGTAAGTCTAATTCTTTCCCCAGGTGGGGAAAGTTTTCTGTCACTATTTCTTTCAGTATGTTTCGATATCTTGCTCTCTCTCATCTTCTGGGACCCCCATAATTCTGATGTTGGTTCGCTTGAAGTTGTCCCAGAGGTTTCTTACATTATCTTCAATTTTCTGGATTCTCTTGCCTTCTAGCTTCTGTGGAGGAGTGTCATCTGGCTCTTTATGTTCCAACTCTTTGACTTGATTCTTGCAATCTTCCATTCTGTTTTTAGGACTCTGAATAAAATTTTTTATTTCAGACAATGTATTCTTTTTTTTTTCTGATAAATTCTTTTTTTTTTTAATATATTTTATTGATTTTGTACAGAGAGGAAGGGAGAGAGATAGAGTTAGAAACATCGATGAGAGAGAGTCATCTATCAGTTGCCTCTTGCACACCCCCTACTGGGGATATGCCCGCAATCAAGGTACATGCCCTTGACCGGAATCGAACCCGGGTACCTTCAGTCCCCAAGCCGACGCTCTATCCATTGAGCTAAACTGGTCCTGGCCAGACAATGTATTCTTTATTTCTTGTTGATCCCTTATCATTTCTTGTTGATCTCTTATCATTTCTTGTTGATCCCTTATCATTTCTTGTTGATTCCTTATTAATTCTAGTTGATTTCTTTTCATATCCTCATAGGTCTTATCCATCTTTTCTAGGAAATTCTTGAAAAACTTTATATAAGCGTAGATTTGAACTCTATATCCAGTCGCTTTTTGTCCTCCATTTCTTTCGTTTGTGATCTGTTTCGTTGTCGCATTTCGCAGCTACAGATGGGGAGGTGTTTCAGGGTGGAGCCTACAGCCTTGGCTTCCGTCAGCCCCGCCCTATGCGGTCTCAGTAATCCCCAGGGTCCTTTAGTACTTGCTGCAAAGCGCCTCTGAGAGATAGGTGCCCTCGATTTTCGCCTGCTGCCAAACAGTCTGTGCTCTCCCACAATGAGCCCGGTATTGGGGTTCAGTTCAGTTGGAAGTGGAGTTGGAGGTGGCGTTCAGAGCAGTCTGGAGCCCCAGTCACCTTCCCGCCAGGGCAATCCCGTGGCACAGCTGACCATCCCTTCTCTGCACGCAGTGTGCGCGCAGCAGGGACCAACTTTTGCCGCTTCCCCAGGGTTCCGCCTCGCAGCCCAGCTCCCTATGGATGAGCCTGGGTCCCCGGGGTCTGGCCTAAAACTGGGGTTCAGAGCAGTCGGGGGCCCAGCACATTCGGAGTTTTATCTCCTTCCCACTAGGGAATGCCAACCAGGCACTCCCTCCTCTCCGGCTCTGTCCTCTCTGCGCGCCACACGTTTCTCCGTACCTTAGGCTTTTCCAGCTCCTCCGCGCTTCCTTCTGGTTTTCTCCTTGCTTCTCGTTGTAGAATTTCCAGTCAGTCGACTTTCCTGTAGTTCTGGGTAATGTCCATTTTATATTTTAGTTGTATTTTATTGAAATTGTTGTGTGCAGCTGCGGCTAGGTGTCTACCTGAGCAGCCAACTTGGATTCTCCATAATCTTTTTTATTTAATCTTTTATCTATTTATTTATTTTTTACAGAGAGGAAGAGAGAGGGATAGAGAGTTAGAAATATCTATGAGAGAGAATCATAGATCAGCTGCCTCTTGCAAACCCCCTACTGGGGATGTGCCCGAAACCAAGGTACGTGCCCTTGACTGGAATCGAACCTGGGACCTTTCAGTCTGCAGGCCGACACTCTTATCCACTGAGCCAAACCGGTCTTGGCAACAAATGGCAGTATTTTGACTTATAGCTGAGTAGCATTCCATTGTATATATGTACCACATCTTTTTAGTTTTTAAAAAATATGTTTTTATTGATTTCAGAGAGAGGAAGGGAGAGGGATCAAAGGATAGAAATATCAATGATGAGATAGAATCATTGATTGGCTGCCTCCTGCACCAACCCACTGGGGTTTGAGCCCACAACCCAGGCATGTGTCATGACCAGGAATTGAACCTGTAACTGCCTGCTTCATGAGTGGACGCCCAACCACTGAAGCACACAGGCCAGGTGATGTACCACATCCTCTTTATCCAATCCTCTATCTTAGGACACTTTGGTTGTCTCCCTGACTTGGCCACTGTGAATAATGCTACAATGAACATACGGTATGGGTGCATATATCTTTGTGAATACATGTTTTCCAGTTTTTCATATATATACCCAAGAGAGGGGGATTGCTGGGTCATATGGTAGCTCTATTCTTAATTTTTTTAAAGAATCGCCAGACTGTTTTCCATAGTGGCTATACCAGTCTGCATTCCCACCAGCAGTGAATGAGAGTTCCCTTTTTTCCACAACCTCTTCAACACTTGTTATATTTTTTCTTGTTGATAAATAGCCACTCTGAAAGGTGTGAGGTGGTATATCATTGTTATTGTTTTTGTTTTTTTTAAAAATATATTTTATTGACTTTGTACAGAGAGGAAGGGAGAGAATAGAGAGTTAGAAACATCGATGAGAGTCATCAATCAGCTGCCTCTTGCACACCCCCCACTGGTTATGTGCCCGCAACCAAGGTACATGCCTTTGACTGGAATCGAACCCAGGACCTTTCAGTCCCCAAGCCAACACTCTATCCACTGAGCCAAACCGATCTCGGCTCATTGTTATTGTTCTTTTTTGTTGTTGTTGATGTTAATCCTCACCCAAGGACATTTTTCCACTTTTTTTTTTAGGGAGTGTGGAAGGGATGGGGAGAGACAGGGACACACAAAGAGAGATACATCTATGTGAAGGGGATACACTAATTGGTTGCCTCCCGCAGCCTGCAACCTAGATATGTGTCCTTGATCGGAATGGAACCTGGGACCCTTCAGTCCAAGGGCCGATGGTCCAACAAGAGCCAAACTGGCTAGTACTCATTGTACTTTTATTTTTCACATCCCTAATTGCTAGTGAGGTTGAACATCTTTGTATGTCTTCTTGAGAGACGTGTCTGTTCAGATCCTCTGCTTATTATTTTTTAAAATCTTTATTGTTGACAGTATTACATATGTGCCTTTTTTCCTCTTGTGACCTCATCCAGCTCGCCTCCACCTTAGGCCTTTATCACTCTGTTGTCTGTGTCCATGAGTTATGCATATATGCATACAAGGTTTTTGGTTGATTACCTTCCATTCACCCTCCCTGCCTTCTCTCTGAGATTTTGCACTCTGTTCCATGCTTTTGTGTCTCTGGATCCACTCCTTGCATCAGTTTATTTTGTTAACTAGATTCCACATATGAGTGGGGTCACAAAATACTTTATTTTTCTTTCTCTGACTGATTTATTTCACTTAGCATGATACTCTATAGATGCCTCTATGCTGTCTCAAATGGTAAGAGATTCTTCTTTTTTTAAATATGTTTTTTTATTGATTTCTTACAGAGAGGAAGGAAGAGAGATAGAGAGTTAGAAACATTGATGAGAGAGAAACATCGATCAGCTGTCTCCTGCACACTCCCTGGGGATGTGTCCACAGCCAAGTTACATGCCCTTGACTGGAATCTAACCTGGGACCTTTCAGTCTTCAGGCTGACGCTTTATCCACTGAGCCAGACTGGTTTCAGCAAGATTATTTTTTTATGCTACTGTATTTCGTGGTAGAAATGTAACACAGCTTTTTAGTCCACTCATCTACTGGTGGGTACTTGGGCTCTTTTCAAATCTTAGGTATTGTAAATTGTGCTACTATGAACAGAGGGGTGCATATATTCTTTTTTGGTTGGTGTTTCGGGTTTCTTAAGATATATTCCTTGAAGCGGGATCACTGGGTCAAATGGCAGTTCCATTGTTAATTTTTGAGGAAACTCCATACTGTTTTCCATAATGGCTGCATCAGCCTGCATTCTCACCAGAGTGTACTAGGGTTTCTTTTTTTCTATATCCTTGCCAGCATTTGCCTTTTGCTCATTTGTTGATTGTAGCCATTCTGACAAATGTGAGGTGGCACCTCAGTGTTGTTTTAATTTGTGTCTCTGATAATCAGTGACTTTGAGCATTTTTTCTTATGTCTCTTAGCCATCTATATGTCTGCTTTGGAGAAGTATCTACTTAGGTCCTTGCCCATTTTTTAATTGGACTTTCTTTTGTTAAGTTGTATGAATTTTTTGTATATTTTGGATGTACCATTGCCAAATGTGGCTCCCTTTTCATTTTATTGATGGTTTCTTTTGCTGTGCAGAAGCTTTTTATTTTGATGTAGTCCCATTTGTTTATTTTCTCCTTTGTTTTCTTTGTCCTAGGAGATGTAAATGTATATATATTGCTATGAGAGATGTCTGAAATTTTGCTGCCTTGGTTTCTTATAGGATTTTTACAGTTTCATGACTTACATTGAAGTTTTTTATTCATTTTGAGTTTATTCTTATGGTGTAAGTTGGTCTAGTTTCATTTTTTTGCATGTATTTCTCCAATTTTCCCAGCACAATTTATTGAATAGACTGTCTTGACTCCATTGTATGCTCTTGCCTCCTTTTGTCAAATATTAATTGAGAATAATGGCTTGGGTCAAATTCTGGGGTCTCTGTCCTATTCCAATGATCTACATGCCTATTCTTATGCCAGTACTGGGCTGTTTGATTATAATGGCTTTAATATAATTTTACATCTGCTATTGTGATCCCTCCCACTTTGTTTTTCTCAAGATTGCAGCAGCTGTTCGGTGTTTTTTTTTGTTCAATTAAAAATTTTGGAGTATTTGTTCCAGCTCTGTGAAATATGCTGTTGGTATTTTAATAGGGATTGCATTGAATCTGTAGATTGTATCAGAGAGGTAGTATGGACATTTTAATGATATTGATTCTACCAATCCATGAACATGATATATTATTCCACTTGTTTATTTCTTCCTCTACCTCTTTTAGCATCCTGTAGTTTTCTGAATATAAAAACCTCTTTGGCCGAAACCGGTTTGGCTCAGTGGATAAAGCGTCAGCCTGTGGACCGAAGGGTCCCGGGTTCAATTCTGGTCAAGGGCACGTAACTTGGTTGTGGGCACATCCCCAGTAGGGGGTGTGCAAGAGGCATCTGGTCGATGTTTTTAACTCTCTATCCCTCTCTCTTCCTCTCTGTAAAAAAATCAATAAAAATATTTTAAAAAAATCATTTTGGTTAAGGTCATTCCTAAGCATCTTAATTTTTTTGTTTGTTGCAATGGTAAATGGTATTGTTTGTTTAGTTTCTGAGAATTCATTCTTGGTGTATAAAAAAACAGCCATCGATTTTTGGGTGTTGGTTTTGTATCCTGCTACATTGCCAAATTATTAAATTTAGTAGTTTGTTGTTAGAATCCTTAGGGTTTTCTATGTACAGTATGTCATCTGCAAATAATGAGAGTTTTACTTCCTCCTTTTCAATTTGGATGCCTTTTATTTCTTCTTGTCTGATTGCTGTGGATATCTCATTACTGTGTTGAATAAGAGTGATGAAAGCAGACATCCTTGTCTTGTTCCTGTTCTTAGGGGAAATGGTTTTAGTTTTTGCTCATTGAGTATGATATTCGCTGTTGGTTTGTCATATATGGCCTTTAACATGTTGAGTTATGCTCCCTGTATTCCCACTTTGGTGAGAGTTTTTATCAAAATGGATATTAGATTTTTTTTCTAATACTTTTTCTGTGTCTATTGATATATTCATGTGATTTCTGTTTTTCAGTTTGTTTATGTGAGGTACATTTATTGATTTGCAAATATTGTACCAGCCTTGCATCCCTGGAATAAATCCCACTTTATCATGGTGTATGATCTTTTTAATATATTGCTGGGTCTGATTTGCTAATATTTTGTTCAAAATTTTAGCATCTATGTTCATCAGGGATATTAGCCTGTAATTATCTTTCTTTATAGTGCCTTTATCCGGTTTTGGAATTAGGATAAATGTTGGCCTCATATAAAGAGCATGGAAGTATTCCTTCCTCTGGGATTTTTTTGGAATAGTTTGAGCAGTTATAGGTTTTAGTTCTTCTTTGAATGTTTGATAAAACTTCCCTGTGAAGCCCTCCAGACCAGGGCTTTTGTTTGTTGGGAGCTTTTTTATTTTTTAATAGATTTTTATTGATTTCTGAGATGAAGGGAGATGGAGAGATAAAAACATCAATGATGAGAGAGAATTGTTGATTGGCTGCCTCCTGCATGCCCCAACTGGGGATTGAGCCTGCAACCTGGGCATATGCCCTGACCAGGAATCGAACTGTGACCTACTGGTTCATGGATTGATGCTTAACCATTGAGCCATGCAAGCTGGGCTGCTGGGAATCTTTTGATTACTGCTTCTATTTCATCAGTAGTTATTGGCTCTGATTCTTCCTGATCCAGTTTTGCTAGATTGTATTTTCTTCTTAGGAGTTTGTCCAAATCATCCACATTTTCTAGCTTGTTGGCATATGATGTGTTCATACTATTTTCTTATAATCTTTTGTATTTCTATGGTGTCAGTTGTTACTTTTTTGCTTTTGTTTCTGATTTTATTTATTTGGGTCAACCCTCTTTGTTTCTTGATGAGTCTGGCTAAGGGTTCATCAGACTTGCTTATCTTTTCAAAGAACCAGCTCTTGACTTTATTAATCTTTCTTACTGTTTTCTTGATCTCTGTGTCTTTTATTTCTGCTCCAGTTGTTTTTTCTTTCTACTTTGGGCTTTTTTTGGTTGTTGTTCTATTTCTAATTCTTTAAGTTGTAGTGTTAGTTTATTATTTTTCCTTCTTTCTCCTTCCTTCCTTCCTTCCTTCCTTCCTTCCTTCCTTCCTTCCTTCCTTCCTTCCTTCCTTCCTTCCTTCCCCTTCCTTCCCTTCCTTCCCTTCCTTCCCTTCCTTCCCTTCCTTCCTTTCTTTTTTAGGTAGGCTAGTAGTGCTATGATCGTCCCTGTTTTTGCTGTGTCCCATAGATTTGGGGTTGTTGTGTGTTCATTTTTGTTTGATTCAAGGAAGTTTTTGGGGTTTTTTCTTGATCTCATTAGTAACCCATTCGTTGCTTAATAACATGTTATTTAGCCTCCACATTTGAGTGTTTTTGGGTGGTTTGTCATTTCATTGCATTGTGATCTGAGAATATACTTGATATGATTTCAGTCTTCTTGAATTTGTAGAGACTTGTTTTGCATTCTAACATGTGATCTATCTTTGAGAATAATCCATGTGCACTTGAGAAGAATGTATATTCTGCAGCTTTGGGTGAAATGTTATATAAATGTCAATTAAATCCATCTGATCTAGTGTGTGCTATAGAGTCACTGTTCCCTTATTAATTTTTGTCTACAAGATTTATCCAATGAAGTCAGTAGAATGTTCAAGTCCCCCACTATGACTGTATTGTTTTCAGTCTCTCCCTTACAGTCCTCTAGAAGTTTGTTTTTTTGTATATTTAGGTGCTCCTATATTGGGTGTACAGGGTTATATCCTCTTGTTGGATCGATCTCTTTAGTATTATGTAGTGACCTTTGTTGTTTTGTGTGATGGCCTTCATTTTGAAGTCTATTTTGTTAGGTATGTATGATTATTGCTACTCCAAAAATTTTTTTTTTTCTTTTCCATACCTTCACTCTCATACTGTGTGATTCTTGTTCTGAGGTGGGTGTCTTGTAGACACCATGTAATTGGGTCATGCTTTTGTATCCATTCAGGTATTCTATATCTTTTGATTAGAGCATTTAATCTATTTACATTTAAGGTTATTATTAATAGGTATTTATTGCCATTTTAATTCTGTATGCCCAAATTTCTCTCTTTCTTCTTTTCATTATAGCAGTCCCTTTAGCATTTCTTGCAGTGCTAGTTTGGTGGGGATAAACTTCTTAGCCTTTGTCTCATAAGCTCGATATTTAACCATCTATTTTGAATGATGACCTTGTTGGATATAGTTTGGATTGAGATCCTTGATTTTCATTACCTTGAGGACTTCATACCATTCCCTTTTAGCTTGTAGTGTTTCTGATGAAAAATTAGCTAACAGCCTTATGAAAGCTTCTTTGTAGGTAACAATTTGCTTTTTTCTTGCTGCCTTTAAGATTCTCTCTTTGTCTTGAATTTTTGGAATTTTAATTATGATGTGTCTAGATTTGAGCCAGTTTGGGTTCTTCTTGTTTGGGACTCTCTCTGCCTCCTGGACTTGTGTGACTTTTTCCTTCACCAGGTTTGGTAAGTTTTCTGCCATTATTTCTTCAAACATATTCTTTATCCTTTGCTCTCTTTCCATTCTGGCACTCCTATTTTGTGAGTACTAGTGGCCCAGTGCACAAAATTTGTGCAGGCGGGGGGGAGTGTTCCTCAGCTCGACTTGCACCTTCTCCAATCTGAGACTCCTCGAAGGATGTCCTACTGCTGGTTTACAGGGATCAGGCCTAAACCAGCAGTCAGACATCCCTCTCACAATCCGGGACTGATGGATCCAGCCACTCACCTGCCTACCTGATTGCCCCTAACCACTCTGCCTGCCAGCCTGCTTGCCTCCAACTGTCCCCCGCCGCCAGTATGCTTGCCCCCAAATGCCCCCCTTGCCAGCCTTATCACCCCCAACAGCCCCCCTGCTGGCCTGCTTGCCCTCATCTTTCCTCCCCACTGCCCTCCTCGCCCCCTACTGCCCCCCCTGCTGGCCTGGTCACTCCAAACTGCCCCCCACCACCGTCCTGATCACTTCTAACTGATCCCCAGTGATGGCCTGCTCACCCCTTACTGGCCCCCCTGCTGATCTGCTTACCCCCACCAGTCTCAACCCCCCACCAGCCCCACCCCCCTCCAGCCTGATCACCCCCAACTGCTGTCCCATCCTGGCCTGATCACACCCCAGTGACCCAAGCTCCCAGCCCCTCCTTTTTTTCTTTTCTTTTTTTCCTTTTTTTTTTTTTTTTCCCCCCAGTGCCTTTTTGAGTGGAGGCCAAGGTTGGCTGGAAGCAAGTATCTTGGGTTTATTTATTTTCTATAATAGAAACTTTGTAGCCTTGAGCAGAGGCCAGGATGTGCAGGAAGCTTGGCTTCTTCCATCACCGGGGCAACCCAAGCCTCCTGCTCACTCCAGCTCTGTGGCTGCTGCCATCTTGGTTGGGTTAATTTGCATACTCCTAATTGGCTGGTGGGCATGGCTTATAGACTTTTCAGATGTACAGTCAATTTGCATGTTTCTCTTTTATTATTGTAGATTGTTACATTTCACATTGTCCCACAGCTCCCTTAAGCTGTCCTCCTGTTTTGTAATTGTTTTTTTCTTTTTGGTTCTCTTTGTCATGTTTTTCTACCCTATCTTCTGATTCCTTGATCTAATTTTCAGCTTCCCTTAATCTGCTGTATTCCTTCCAGTGTGCTCTTTATTAGTGCTATGTCATTCTTCACAGTTATATATTTTCTCATGCAATTGAGCATCTTTGCCATCACTATTCTGATCTCTGTGTGTGGTTAATTTCTTTTTTGTTGTTGTTGTTAATCCTTGCCCAAGGATATTTTTCTATTTAGGTAGAGTAGAAGAGAGAGGGAAAGACAGAAACATCGATGTGAGAGAAACACATTGATTGGTTGCCTCCTGAATGAACCCTGACCAGGACCTGGGCTGGGGAGGAACCTACAATGAAGGTACATGCCCTTGATTGGAATCAAATCCGGGACCCTTCGGTCTGCAGGCTGACACTCTATCCACTGAGCCAAATCAGGTAGGGCTTATCTCTATTTCATATAGCTCTTTTTCTGGAGAATTCTCTTGTCCTTTCATTTGGGGGTTACTTTTTGTCTCCCCATTTTTGTTGCCTGTTTGGGTTTGTGACTAAGTATTAGGTAGATCTGCTATGCCTCCCAATTTCTAGTGCAGGACAGTGTGTAATCCTGTTTCTGACTAATTAGATCAGGCAAAGACTCACAGCCTCCAGAGACCTGCATCTGCTTGTAGACTGATTGGATTCAATCTTAAGTAGCCTCATGCAATCATCCACAGGTAGGGCAAGAACTTTTCTAATAGGGTTGAGCAGTGGCTTCTGCCTGGAAGCTAATTTTTATTCTCAGTCTCTTTTGTTTTTTTTGAATAATTTATATACACATTTTATTTCAGAGAGGGATAGAAACATTAGTGATGAGAGAGAATGGTTGATTGGCTTCCTCGTCCATGTCCCCTACTGGGATCGAGCCCTCAACCTGGGCATGTGCCCTTAGCAGGAATCAAATCACGAACTCCTGCTTCATAAGTTGATACTCAACCACTGAGCCAAAATGACTGGACTGGGTCCATGGGGACTTACTCAGGGTGGGAATGACTCGGGGGCGGGGGGGGGGTCATTTGGAGAAAAAAGAGACATAATATATAAACTTTAGACAACAATAACAACAAAAAACTATTCTCAGTTTCTTAATGAGCCTCACAAACTCTATAGGGAGGGTCAAGGGATTTTTCAATAGTGTGTGGAAACTCTTCTCCCCTGGGAAAAACCACCTGGATAGCACCTGTCTGCCTGTGAAAGATACCCTCTGCTGCATGAGGGAATGACTCAGAACAGAAAAACATAGTGCCTACCCTTCAAGCTCCAACCCCAAAGTCCCCAACACTGGCTCTGTTTACATAGTTCCAGTGCACTCTGCTCTCCCTCTGCTGGAGCTCAAGGTGAGTGGCTTCATACGAGATTTTGTTCATTGTCCCCTTAGGATGATGCCTGTGATACCCAAAAAGGTGAGCTGAAGTTCTTCCTGGTAGTGTGTTTCACGAAATTGAAGGATAAAATCGCAGACCAGAAACTTTTAAGCAAAGTGTGAAAATTTATTGCAAGCAGATTCATACTCCTCAAATGGGGCCTTTAAATCTAGGGGTTTATATATCTACTAGAGGCCTGCTGCACAAATTCGTGCATGCATGGGGTCCCTTGACCAGGCGAATGATTGGGGCCTAATCACTAGGGGGAAGCTCCTGCATTGAGCCTCTGCCTCCTGGTGATCAGTGTGTGTCATAGCAACTGGTTGATCAGTTGTAATGTTTTCTTAGGCTTTTAATGGGCAGCTACTTCCTTGTCCTTTGATTCCCCATGTCACTCTTGCCAGGCAAGGGACCTACACTTTCCCTGTATCTACACAGTCAGTTCACCTTTAGGGCAGCCCCTCCCTGGATTCACATACCTCCTACTCTGAGTCTAAAAATACCCTGTTGTTTCTACATGGTTGGTTTCTCTGGTTAGGTTTGCTTAAAGTGCCGTGTCTGCTCCTGCCTACTTTCCACCTGCCTTTGTTTTCCACGGGACCCCTCCCCTGTATGCTTGTGTGTCAAGCTAACTTCTCTCATCTGCATTTCCAGCTGTCTCTGGTTGTCAGCAACCCTGCTGCTTTTCACAGCCAGGTGTTATGTGGCCACCTTTTTAAATTCTAGTGGTCTCTGCTGGGGGGTTCAGCTTGAGGTTTAAATCTCAGAGTTCTCAAGTGAGAACACCCCCCAGCTGATATATCTCTCCAGAACTTCAGTTGTTGTCTGTGGGAACCCTGCCAGCTCTTTTGTGCCTCTGTCCAGTTTTTTTTCCATCTCCACTTTCCGTCCTTGGTTGCCAGGGTTCTCTCCAGCTAGTCTTCAGTTAATTTTCAGGGTGTTTTTTCTGTATTTTAGTTGTATTTCCAGTTTGGTCTCAGAAGAGTGTCAGTGTAGCTTCCACTTACTCTGCCACCATTTTTTATCTCTGATTTGTTTTCTGACTGCATTCAATTGCCTGTCTGTATTTTCTCACATCTCATTGAGTATTTTCAGAATTGCAGTCTTGACATCTCTGTTATTTATATGACATATTTCCATGTGTACCAGTTTATTTTCTGGGGGTTTTTCATTTTCTTTTGAGTTTCCTTATTATCGTTGGTTATTTATGATATTTGCTGGTCTCCTCTGTCTAGACATCCTTCTCGAGCTGCTTTTTCTGAGAAGGTCTTTCTAGTGTTTTCCAGCAGGTGGTGCTGCATCACAAGATTTTTACCTCCTTGACCTTCTGGAGTTGATGTACGTGGCTTCCATCAGGCTTCCAATAGTATAGCTGTGCTGCTTGGGGTTTAAATTTGTTTTCCCCTCATTTTAATAGCCACCCCAAACCTCTGCAAAGTCCCCTGCCTCATAACTAGATATCAATCACAGAGGGAAAAGTGTTTCTGCTGTAGTAGTTCTTGGTTTACAGATAATGTGCTCCTCAATCTGACATCAAGGGCAAGTTTTGGAGTTCTAGCAGCAGCAGGGCTCTGTGGCTCCATTTTTTTTTTTTTTTTTTTTTTTTTTTGTCTGAAACCACCACCCAAGATAACAGACAGCTGTGTTGCAGAACCCTTGTGCTCTGTCCTTATCTAGTTGTCTCAGCTGGCTTAGCTGCAGTTTGCACCCCTCACCTGCTGAAGTGCCCACTAATACCCTCTGTTCCTCCTAGCTGAAGGAACTGCCACTGGCTTCCTCCCCTCTTTGGACTGAGCCATGAGATCCTGGCTGCCGGGCTTCATCCATTATCTGAGCTTTTCTCCCTTCTCACCTCTCAATTTATTCCTGTTTCCCACATTTAGATGCTTCAGTGCATGAGTTTCTCAATGTGCTTCTATATTTAGTAGGGAAGCATTTGTTGAGTTATAGTTTATTAAGTTGTTAAACTTCCATTGTGGGAGGCCAAGGGGATCTCTCATGCAACCAATCCTTTGACATCACTCTGTAGTTGAGCCTTGATTACTGTTGCCACATAAATGAAAGGGATTTACTCTCAGACCAATTAGCTGCAGTAACCACTGACTCTGACCACCCTGACGAATCAGCTGTACAGATGTTTCCTCCACAGAGCAGGACTTACTTCAACAGAGCTCTGGTGCCCACTCAGTCCACCCCTTGAGTGTGTTACATGTGCAGGTGGCTGAGTGGCGGTGCTACAAAGTGGTCTGAAGTTGTCCACAGGGTGTGCTGGTTCTGGTGTTTCCCAGGAGGTTCAGGGTAAGGTTAGTTGCCACCTGTATCCTGTATATGGCCACCCAACATGAGTTACAAATCAATTTTGCAGATGGCTGCTACTTGTGCTGGGCGTGGAAGTGCTCAGTGAGGCCAAGGTGTAAACCAAAGACAGCTACTGCTTGTGCTGAGGCACTTAGTGAGAGGTAAGGGGCCAGATGCTGTTTCTTTGAGAGATTTTTAGAAAAATCTGAAGCATGAGCCAAGACAGGTCATTTATATGGAAAAGACACTAGAAACAGCTTCAGTGGGCCTGAAAGTTGAGTGGGGCTGGGCTTAAGGGAATCACCAGAATGGAATGAACAGTGTAGGCCAAGTTGATGGATTCTCAGATGTGGCGCCCACCTCCTGAATCTGTGGGGGAGAAAGCTGCTGTCTCCCTGCTCCCCAGCTCTCATTCTGATGCCAGACAACTCAGTTTTTCACCTTATGTTCCCTGATGCCATTTAAGCTGTTGCCCCCATATTGGAGCTCAGAGGAAGTAAGTCCAAGAAAGTCCATTAATGGGCACTTTAAGAAGAATTGCCTGAGACTCTAGCAGCCTTTGTGTCACTCATTCCCTTCTGGTTTTTACAGCCAAAAGTTATGGGGACCTTTCTTCCCAGCACTGGAACCTTTTGGGCTGGGAAGAACT
Source organism: Pipistrellus kuhlii (assembly GCF_014108245.1). NCBI lineage: Eukaryota > Metazoa > Chordata > Mammalia > Chiroptera > Vespertilionidae > Pipistrellus > Pipistrellus kuhlii. The sequence continues at coordinate 100,348,633 of NW_023425515.1, forward strand.
CTGTAGCTAAGATACCCCTCCCAATATTTATCTATTATACCACACCTGGGTGTAGGACCAACCTGTTCTGCTTCTCTGTTCCTTCTATCAGTTTCCATGTGGTAGGTGTACCACATGTGTCAAACATAAGGCCAGCGGGCCAAATCCGTCCCGCCAGGCCTTGCAATGTGGCCCGCACCGCGCTGTCATCACTGCACTCCGCTGCGTTTCCATCACAATGACAGTTTATGACTGTTCAGTAAACCATTCAGCCCGCGATTTAGGCTGGATTTTAGATTTTGGCCCCTTCTCTGATTGAGTTCGACACCCATAGGTAGGGCTTCCTCTCAGCCAGATTTCAGGTGGCAGAATGTAGTTTAGTTGTAATTTTGATGTGGTTGTTGGAGGAGGTATCACATTTACCTACACTGCCATCTTGCTTGGAAATCTGTTACAGTATATTTGTGAAATAGTAACTGTTTTAGCTCACTTCCATGGTAGAGGTTGCAAAATAAGAAATGGTTAGTTTCCCATGAGATTTCTTTATTTTGATAGTACAACTAATGAATTATAATTCACCATATTTAAAGATAACACATGAATGTGTTATCTTTATACACAATTAAGCTTTAGAGGAAACTGACCACCAACCATACACCCCCCCGTACACCTTCTCATTCTGTTTTTTTTTTCTTTTTTTTCAATTATAATCGTTGCTCTTTATTTTCAGTAAACATGTTTTATAAAATATCCACTTTTGGAATTCTTTTTTATTTTTTCTTTTCATGTTTTATTTATTTATTTATTTATTTATTTTAACTCAATCTTTTTTGTTCATATTATTACAAAGGCTCCTCATTTCTTCCCCCCTCCACCAGGTTCCCCCCCCCAGACTCCACCCCCCCCACTCCGCCCCCCCAACCCCCATTGTCCTCATCCATAGGTGCACAGTTTATGTTCAGTCTCTTCCCGCATCGACCACTCCCCCTTTCCCCAAGAACAGTCAGTCCACTCCCCTCCCATATCGCCGACTCTACTACAATCAACAGTTAATATTGTTCATCAGGTTTTTCAATCAATCTCCTTTTGTTGTTGTTTTTAATTAATAAACTTTTACACTTCTAAGAATAAATTTTAAAATCTAATAATTTTAAATCTTGTTTTTTTTTCTGCTCTGGGAATTGTGAAGCAAACTTGTTTACATGTAAACTTGCCCTTAGGCTATCAAAAGGTGTAGTCATTCAAGTGTAAATGGGCACATTGTTTAAAGATAGCTGCTGGTTGGAATTGGATTACCTGTTCTGGGTGGGAAGGGCTTGTCTTCCCCTTTCTCCATTAAAATTAAGGTGTTAGCTTTAAAACCTCTTTTTGGCAAGAGACCTTAAACTTTCAGAACTTTAAATTTTTCAGATAGTAAATCAGTTACTTAGCATTTTCTCAAATCAATAATACCTCCACATGCCCAAGGATACCCTTCACACAAAAGACATTTCCAAATAGATCCACTAACCTCTTCCAGGCCCCACACAAGACACTCACAGATCAACACCCCAGCGCTATACTAACTCAACACATCCAGATCTAAGCCTTCATCACTTGATTCAGCAGACCGTCAAGTTCCCCCAAAAGTTTCCAGCCATGTCTGAGAGGCAGCCTTGGAGCGGGGGCAGGCGAGGAGCGAGCTGTTTCGGGCCTGGCTGCTCTGGGCCTGGCCTCTGTTGCTCTGATCCGCTCCACAACCAGCTGCTCCGGGTCTGGCCACTGCCGCTCCTGGCCTGGCTGCTGCTGCTCTGGGCCTGGCTGTTCCGGACATGGATGCTCAGGGCCTGGCTGCTCCGGGCCCGGCCGCTCCCGACCTGACTGCTCCGGGCTTGGTTGCTGCTGCTCCCGACCCGGCCTCTCTGGGCCCGGAAGCTCGGGCCCGGCTGCCACTGCCTTGTGCCTGGCCACTCTGGGCCTGGCCGCCGCCGTTCCAACATTCTGTCCTTTTTTTATTAAACACATTTATGTTGCAATGTTGGCTGCTGGGTTGAGTTCTGACTTAGTCTTCGATTTTTCAATATCTTTGTATTCTTAAGTAATTTTACTATCTTTTGCTATAACTTGATTTCTTCACATTGAAAACTTCTTCGGTTTCTTCCTCCTTATCCTGGAAGCTCAGCAGGTTGGCCTGCGGCAACCCTTTGTTCTCCGCGGGCTCCTGCGCCGCCCAGGAAGCAGCCCCTGGCCTCGGCTCCATGGCCCGCGCTCAGCGGTCGAGGACCCAGCGGCACTCCCCCCTCCCCTCCCGGGGGGCCCCGTCGCCCGCCTCCTTGCCGGCGCCCGGCTGGCTGCTGTCCGGCATCGGCTCCTGCTCCTCATCGCATTCCTCCCAGACTGGAGCTTTTTTTCTCTTTCTCGCTAGGGGAGTCTACCATCAGAGTCAACAGACTGTCCTCTACGTGCAATGTGCGCGACTCCGACGGCTCTGCCCCTCGCCGTTTCCCTGGGACTCCGTCTCACAGCCCCGTCTCCCTCTGTTTGAGCCTGGGTCCCCAGGGATTGGCCTAGAACTAGGGTTCAGAGCAGTCGGGAGTGGGGCTCAGCACTGACGGAGATTTTGTTTCCTTCCCGCCAGGGCAGTCCAGCATCAGAGTCAACATTCCATTCTCTGCGCTCAATGTGCGTGACTCCAGCGGCTCCACTTTTCGCCGCTCCCCTGGGATTCCACCTCACAGCCCCGTTTCCCCCTGCCTGAGCCTGGGTCCCCAGGGTCTGGCCTAGAACTGGGGTTCAGAGCAGTTGGAACTGGGGCCCAGCATGGCCGGAGCTCTTGTTTCCTTCCTGCCAGGGCAATCTAGCATCAGAGTCAACATCAATGTGCGCGACTCCGGGGGCTCCGCCTTTCCCGCTCCCCCGGGATTCCACCTCACAGCCCCGTCTCCCTCTGCTTTGCCTTGGTCTCCAGGGATTGGCATAGAACTGGGGTTCAGAGCAGTCAGAACTGGGGCTCAGCACAGCCGGAGGTTTTGTTTCCTTCCCGCCAGGGCAGTCCAGCATCAGAGTCAACATTCCGTCCTCTGTGCTCAATGTGCGCGACTCCCGGGGCTCCGCTTTTCGCCGCTTCCCTGGGATTCAGCATCACAGCCCTGTCTCCCCCCTGCCTGAGCCTGGGTCCCCAGGGTCTGGCCCAGAACTGGGGCTCAGCGCTGCTGAGGTTCTGGGGTTCAGCCCAGTCCAGGGCTTTTATTTCCTTCCTGCTAGGGAACGCCAGGCAGGCACCCAGCCTTCTCCTCCTCTCTGGCTCCGTCCTCTCTGCGTTCGCGTGTGTGTGCAAGCGGCATGTCTCCGTACCTTAGGCTTTTTCAGCTCTTCTGATTTTCCTTCTGGTTTTCTCTTTCCTTCTTGTTGTAGAATTTTCAGTCAGTCGACTACCTGTAGCTCTGGGCAATGTCCATTTTATATTTTAGTTGTATTCCATTGAAATTGTTGTGTGCGGCTGCGGTTAGGTGTTAACCTGAGCAGCCATCTTGGATCCCCCAGCATTGCATCCTCATTCTGTTTTTTTTTCAATGACACTTACCAAATTACATTTGGTTAATGACAAAATCTTTTGACATTGTCTAAAACAGTTTGTTATCTTGTAATTTTAGACTTATATTTTGTAGTTATTTAAATCTGAAATGTCCTGTAATATGGTAGCTGCTAGCCAAATTGTGGCATTAATTTTGAATATATTGCTACCATTAAAATTGCCTATTTCTTTTACATTCTTAATGTGGCTACTAGGAAATTTAAGGTTTAACACATGTGGCTTACATTATATATATCTATTAGAGGCCTGATGTATGAAATTCATGCAAGGGACTTGGCCCTCACAGCCCTGGCTTCATCCGGAAGGTAGTCCAGAAAGACGTCTGGAAGGTCGTTCAGCTTTCTGGTCTAATTAGCATATTGTGCTTTTATTATTATAGACTAGAGAGGCTCAGTGCATGAAATTCAAGCACAGGGGGGTGGGGGGAAAGGGTTGTTTTTCAGCCTGGCCTTCACCTCCAATCTGGGGGATGTCTGACTGCCGGTGCAGGATTGGGCCTAAACCACTGTGGGACATCCTTCTCATAATCTGCGACTACTGGCTCCTAAATGCTTGTCTGTCTGCCTACATGATTGCCCCTAACTGCTTCTGCCTACCAGCCTGGATCACCGACTAACTGCTCCCCTGCTGGCCTGATTGATGCCTAACTGCTCCCCTGTCAGCCTGATCGCCCCAACTGCTCTCCCCTGCCAGCCTGATGGCCCCCAACTGCCCTCCCCTGCCAGCCTGATGGCCCCAATTGCCCTCCCCTGCTGGCCTGATGGCTCCCAATTGCCCTCCCCTGCTGGCCTGATGGCCCACAACTGCCTTTCCCTGCCACGACCTGCCTCCTCTGCCAGGACCCACGTTCTTCACGCTGTACAGAGCCATGGGACCCCCAGGTCTCACTGCACGGAGCAGCCACTGGGCCCTGCCTCCGCTGGGCACGTGGCCATCTTTTGACAGCTATCTTGTGACAACCTAAGGGTATCACTACCACTTAGGCTATTATTAGTATAGATTGGCCAGTGCTGGTTTAAATAATAAGATATATAACACCAAGGTTTTTTTTTTTTGCTTTCATGTACAACTATAACTACTTGTTCATTGATTTTATATACTCGGGGTTTATACTATTTTATATAATACAAGCGTAGTACGCTAAATGTCCAACCAATAGACCATTTGAGCAGTCACTATGATGTGCACTGACCACCAGGGGCAAACGCTTTGACCAGTAGGTTAGCTTGGTGCTAGAGTCTGGCTGATTGGGACTGGGCAAGACAGGCCAGACCTGCCCTGGAGCCCTCCTGTGTTCCCTCCCCAGCCCCGATCATGCACCAGTGGGGTTTCTTGGCCTGGCTTGCATCCTCTTACAATCTGGAACTCCTTGGGGATGTCGGAGAGCTGGTTTTGGCCCGATCCCTGCAGGCTGGGCCAAGGAACCTCATGTCCGGGCCTCTAGTTTGTAAACATTTGTTAAATTCAGCACCTTAGTAGTTGGTTTGAGTTAAGCAAGACACAGTTCTAAATGCTACAGGGGATGAAATAAAACAGTCTACCATGGTCTAGTGGCAGGGAATAACCCCAAATTCCATAGGTCCAGAAGGTTATATATTAACTAGTGGCCCAGTGCACAAAATTTGTGCACATTTAAAGGAAATTAATTAGAAGAAATATTTTAATGTTGCGATTTGCCCTCTATAATAGAAGTGTCAGAGGTGGAAGAAAATTAGTAAAATGTATATAAAATCTCCTTCCTGTCAGAGTCTGGAGTGCGCCATGGTATTTAGAGTCAAGTCCCCGCCCACACCCGCACACACTTTGAAAACGCAAGAGACCAGAACTGGCTGGGCTCCCTCCACCCCCCAATTGAGACCCAGACCCAAGCCCTCCAGGTGGGGGTTGCAGCCTCAGGTCCCCCGGTCCAGCGCCAGGTGGAGGTGCACAGTCTCAGGTCCCCCATCAAGCTCTGATGGGCAGGGGGTGCAGCCTCAGATCCCCCAGCCCAGTGCCAGGGTGGGGGGCAAAGCATGAAGTCTCCCATCAAGCCCAGCCTCAACCCCCACCCCCAACAGGGTCACATCAGCGTTGAACGGGGATGCAGCCAGGCAGCTTCACCTCAGCACTGGGTGGGGATGCATGCAAGCAGTGTGACATTAGAACTGGGAGCGGAAGTCCTCGTCCCTCTCCCTGCCCAGAGACTGGTTGTGACTGGGACACCATAACAGACAAATTAGCATATTATCTCCTTATGTGTATAGAAGATTAAGGAACCACACAATCCAAGAAAATTCTTATGAATCATTCATTCATTCAACAAATGTCTTTTTGACTATTCACTATGTACAGGACCAATTATTTAATAGCACTTAATCACTAAACACCATGCATCCTGTATTCAGTTAGAATCAGACTTTGTGGTTAAATAATCAAGAAAACAATCCTATTTTTTCTTTTAGCATTATTTGAGATAATAAAGGTGAAAATATATGTGCATTTTACAGTGATATAGAAGTTATAAATTGTTACTTATACTAAATCTACAGTAATGAAAGAGAAATATGCAAATTGACCATGACCCTTCACGACACCCACCAGCCAATCAGGAGTGAGTATGCATATTAACCCAACAAAGATGGAGGGTTAGTTTGCATACACAGGTGCAGAGTGGCAGGGCCAGGACGCGTTCTGCACTACCCCAACTGCTCAGGGCATCTGGGAGACTGTTTTATTTCTGCATGTATCTCCTGTAGCATGTGTGGGAAGGCAGAAAGGTGGCTCTGGGCTGGAGCAAAGGCAGAATGGAGCGAATGTGGAAAGGCAGCTCCAGCTGGGGTGAAAGCAGTGCTGGCAGCCAGGGGAAGGAAGGTCTATTCTCAGCTGTTTTGTCAGAAGTGCTGAACTGAGCTAATTATTTACATGGCCTTCCTCTAAGCTAGGGGTGTCGAACTCAATCAGAGAAGGGGCCAAAATCTAAAATCCAGCCTAAATCGCGGGCCGAATGGTTTACTGAACAGTCATAAACTGTCATTGTGATGGAAACGCAGCGGAGTGCAGTGATGACAGCGCAGTGTGGGCCACATTGCAAGGCCTGGCGGGATGGATTTGGCCCGCGGGCCTTGTGTTTGACACATGTGCTCTAAGCAGTTAATTATTAACTTTAGTTGTATATGAAACTTGGTTACAGTTATTTCTGTGTGCATTTCTTTCTTCTCCCCAGCAACTAATCTGAGTTTCTTGAAGCAGTGGATCTTATTTTATTTGCCTTTTGATTTTTTTAAAAAATATATATTTTTATTGATTTCAGAGAGGAAGGGAGAGGGAGAGAAAGTGAGAGGTAGAAACATCAATAATGAGAGAGAATCATTGATTGGCTGCCTCCTGCATTCTCCCCACTGGGGATTGAGCCTGAAACTCAGGCATATGCCCTTGACCAGAATCGAACCTGGGACCTTTCAGTCCACAGGTGGACACTCTATCCACTAAGCCAAGCCAGCTAGGGCTGCCTTTTGAATATTTTTAATTTAATAGCATCTATACTCATTCTTTCCTCCTATATTAATGTACGAAGCACCCCTTCTGTACAAGGATTATCTCTTGATTTATACAGGGTCACTAAAGCAAAAGCTAAATCTTAAATATCTATTGCTCAAGTCTTTTCATCTAAGGGAAAAAAACCCACAAACCTTTTGACTCCATATATTCTTTTAGTTACCACTTATCTTCATTTCATGGTAAAGCTTTAGAAAGAGCATGTTATTCACATTTTGTTTGCTTTTCAACCCATTGCAATCTGGCTTCTGCTTTCACCTCTACACCAAAACTTTAAAATCTAAAGGACATAAAAAATATCAACTTATAAGGAATCAAAGACCTAAATGTAAAATCTAATATTAAAAATGAGACTTTTAGTAGAGATCATAGGGGAAAGCTTCAAGATATTGGACTTGGCAATGATTTCTTGGGTTTGACACCAAAAGCACAACAACAGAAGAAAAACTAGACTTCATCAAAATTAAAAACTTTTGTGTTTCAAAGGACAATCTCAAGAGAGTGAAAAGACATGTAGTAAGATAAAACGTTTGCAAATACCTGATAAAGATAAATCAGGTATCCAGACTATATTAAGAACTCAACAACAACAACAAAAAAACCCCCAATAACCTGATTTTAAAATGGGGAAAAGACTTGAACAGACATTTCTTTTCCTTTTTTTATATTTTATTGATTTTTTTTTACAGAGAGGAAGGGAGAGAGATAGAGAGCTAGAATCATCGATGAGAGAGAAACATCGACCAGCTGCCTCTTGCACACCCCTTACTGGGGATGTGCCCGCAACCAACGTTCATGTCCCTGACCGGAATCGAACCTGGGACCTTTCAGTCCACAGACCAACGCTCTACCGCTGAGCCAAACCGGCTTTGGCTTAATAGACATTTCTACAAAGAAATACAAATGGCCACAAATCCCATGAAAAGATGTTCAGTATCACTAATAATTAGGGAAATGCAAATCAAACCTACTGTGAGATAACACTTCTTACTTATGAAGATGACTAATATTAAAAAAGCAGAAAATAATAAGTGTTAGTAAAGATAGGAGAAATTGGAACCCGTGTGCATTGCTGGATGTGAAATTGTGCAGTCACCTAGAAAACTGAATGGGACTTTCTTAAAAAAATTAAACAGAATTATCCCAAAATTCAGCAATTCTATTTCAAGGTAATCACCCAAAAGAATCAAAAGGCTCTCGAGCAGATATCTATAATCTGTACATCCATGATCATAGGAGTATTATTCATAGTAGTAGAAAGATAAAAGCAACCTCAAGTGTCTATGGAGATGAATGTACAAAATAAGGTATCTACACTAATAAAAGAGAAATATGTAAATTGTCACTTCACAACAACCTCCAGCCAATCAGTGAATAAGCAAATTAGCAGGACAAAGATGGTGGTGGCCACAGAGCCAGCCAGAGCGAGTGGGAGGCTTGGGTTTCCCCTGGCAATGGAGGAAACCCAGCTTCCTGCTCGCTCCAGCGGGCTGCTGAAGGTGGGGCCTGTGGGCAACAGACATGGAGCCAGCCCAGGCAGACACCGATGGAGGGACCTGCGAGTGGAAGACACGGAGCAGGCCCATTGGTGCTGAAGGAGGGGCCTATGAGTGGAGGACACGGAGCTGGCCCGGGCACGCAGGAGGCTTGAGTCACCATTGCCTGGACCAGCTGCAAACGGCCCTTAGCCTCTTACCCAGGCTGGCCACGCCCCCATGGAGTGAGGGTCCCCATTGGGGGCATGGCCAGCCTGCAAACAGCTATCAGCCCCTCACTCAGGCTGGCCATGCCTCCCCAGTGGGGACCTTCACCCCATGGGGCTTGGCTGGCCTGCAAACTGCCCCAGCCCCTTGCCCAGGCCAGCACCATCCCCAGTGGGGATCCCCACCCCAATGGGGGCATGGTCAGCCTGCAAACCACCACAGGCCTCTTGCCAGGCCGCCATGCCCCCCAAGGGAACCCCACCCTGATCCGGGACATCTTTGGGCAAACCAACCGGCTCCCACCTGTAGACCAGGTCTCTCTCTAAAAGAGTAGTAAAAGGGTAATATGCTAATTAGGTGAGGAGACTTTTCAGATCAAGCAGTGGGGCAAGGTAGGGGTGAGCACGCCGGCAGGCATAGTGGTTAGAGGCAGGCAGGTTAGGAGCCAGTAGTCCCGGATTTTGAGAGGGATGTCCCACTGCAGTTTAGGCCCGATTAGGCCTAAACCGACAGTCAGACATCCTTGAGGGTTTCCAGGTTGGAGAAAGTGGAGGACGGGTTGCGGGACACTCCCCCTCACCCCCTTCCCACCTGTGCACAAATTTCATGCACTGGGCCACTAGTATAAATATAATGAAATATTCATCCTTAAATAGGAAGGAAATTCTGACACATGTTACAACATGGACAAATTGAAGATATTACGCTAAGTGAAATAAGTCAGTCACAGAAAGACTTATATGATTCAACTTATATGACACTAGAGGCCTGGTGCATAAAACTCATGCATGGGTAGGGTCCCTAGGCCTGGTCAATCAGGGCCTATCTATGGGGTGACCAATGGGGTAATTCGGGGTCCCCCACTGGCACTCGCCTTGGCTGCCATGGTGCCACCTACTTGCCAGGCCTGCCTCCCACTGCCACCGCTTATTGCCTCCCTCTGTGGGAGGTGACCAGTGGGATGATCAGGGTGGGGGTGGCACTGTCCTGCTTGCTTCCAGGCCCTGCCCCCTGCTGCTGCCATTCTCTTACCTCTGCAGGGCATCCACCAGGGCAATCGGGGAGTCCCTGTTGGCACCTGCCTTGGCTGGCCTGGGGCCTGCAGGCTGGGGGCAGCTCCTGTGACAAGCATCTGCCTCCTTGTGGTCAGTGCACGTCATTGCAACCAATCGTTTCTCCATTCGGTCGGTTTGCATATTAGGCTTTTATTATATATATAGGATAAGTAGTCAAATTTATAGAGACAAAAAATAGAATGGTGGTTGCCAGGGCTTGTGGAATTAAGGGGAGTTATCCTAATAAAGAGAGAATATGCTAATTGACTATCATTCCATCACAAAGATGGCTGCACCCAAGCTGAGGTCAAGTTCCCATAAGGAGCCTTAATGAGCAGTTAGCAGGGACCTGAGGCTATGCCCTCCCCTGCCCCCCATGGGGCTTGACAGGGGACATCAGGCCATGTCCCTCACCTGGCAGGGCTTGACAGGGGACCTCAAGGTGCGCTTCCTGTCCTGGTGCTGCACTAGTGGATCTCAGGCTGCTCCCCTTGCCCCAGCTCTAGACTGGGGGACCTCAAGCTGTGCTCTCCACCCATCAGGGCTTGACAGGGGATCTCAAGTTGTGCTTCCCATCCTGGTGCTGGGCTAGGGGACCACAGGCTGCTACCCCCACCCCAGCGCCAGGTTGGGGAACCTCAGGCCATGTCCCCTGTCCCAGCACTGGGCCAGGGGACCTGAGGCTGTGCCCTTCTACCTGGCTGGGCTTAACAGGGGACTTCAGGCTGTGCCCCCCACCTAGCAGGGTTTAATGGGGGACCTCAAGGTGCACCCCAGTGTTGGATTAGGGGAACTCAGGCTGTGCCCCTGCCAAGCAGAGCTTGGTGGGAGACCTGAGGCTGCGCTCCCCTCCCAGTGCTGGGCCAGGGGACAGGCTGAGCCCTCCCACCAGGCGGGGCTTGATGGGAGACCTCAGCCATGCCCCCCACCCAGCGGGGTTTGACAGGCGATCTCAGGCCATGTCCCCCACCTGGTAGGGCTTGATGGAGGACCTTAAGGCACACCCCCTACCCCGGTCTGGATTGGGGGACCTCAGGCCATGCCCTCCTCCGCCTCCCCCACCCCCCACACCCTGTCCTGGTGCCAGGCCTGGGGACCTGAGGCTATGTCCTCTGCCTGGTAGGTCATGACTGGCCAGGTCTGGATCTAGCCCAATGGGGGGAGGCAGGCCACGTCTGGGTCTCACATGATTTTGAGGTGCATGTGGGTGGGCGGGGACTTGACTCTGGGTCCTGTGGTGAGCCCCAGACTCTGATAGGAGGAAGGTTTTCACATACATTTTACTAATTTTCTTGCATCTCTGACACTTCTATTATAGAGAAAGGGCAAATAGCAATATTAAATTATTTTCTCTAATTAATTCCCTTTTAATGTGCACAAATTTCATGCAACAGGTCACTAGTTGTTTACTGAAATATAATTTCAGTTAGGGAAGATGAAAAGTTCTGGAGAGGGATGGTGGTGATAGTTGTAGAACAGTGCTAATGTGCTTAATACCACAGAAGAGTACACTAAAAAAGAGGGGAAAAAAGGGTACAGTTAAAATGGTAAATATTATGTTAAACCTATTTACCATAATAAAAAATTCAAAGGAAATTTTTGTTGTTGTTGTTAATCCTCATCCAAGGATATTTTTTCCTTTCTTAGAGAGAGTGAAAGGGAGGGGAGGAGTGAAGAAGGGAGAAAGAGATAGAAACATTGATGTGAGAGAGAGACATTGGTTGCCTCCCACATTTGCCCTTGACCAGGAATTGAACCTGGGACACTTTGGTGTGCAGGCCAACGCTAACCAATGAGACATACCAGGCAGGGCTCAAATGATATTTAACAAACTAACTTTATTTGCTTCAATTGATATCTCCCTCCTTGAAATTTTAGCCTAAATTTCTAAAACATTCTCTTGGTTTTTCTTTTTGTCTCTCAGTACCCTTTCCCTTCTCTTTCACGGCTTCACTAATCTTAATTTAGGAATGTCTCTTTGGCTTATTACTTATAATTTGCATTCATATCCAGTCTTTCCACTATTGCTAGCTCTAGCTCTAGTGATAGATTATACAGTATAATTTCTATGAATATCAGTCTTCTCATATACAATGATAACCTAGAACAGTGGTTGGTAAACTGCGGCTCACAAGCCACATGTGGCTCTTTGGCCTCTTGAGTTTTTAGCAAAGGCCAGTTTAGGAATACCCTAATTAAGTTAATAACAATGTACCTACCTATATAGTTTAAGTTTAAAAAATTTGGCTCTAAAAAGAAATTTCAATTGTTATACTGTTGATATTTGGCTCTGTTGACTAATGAGTTTGCCTACCACTCTCCTAGAAACTTGAAGTTAAACTTCATGATTTGGTGTAAACCACCATAGAACACGATATAAGAGTATAGTAGGAAGTCTGTGTTCCACCACATAAGATGAGTCACTCACGCTATCAACAGTCATTCATATAATCAGCAAACGTTTATTGAGCACCTATTAGGATATTAAGGTTTAATATCCCTATCTTAATGCTTTTCAAAAATGAAATAATACAAAGGATATTTAGCTTGTTTGGTAGGCATTATATAATGATAACCTGTATCTCTAGACTAGTTATTTTTTGAGCTCTAGAAGTGTAATTCTGATAGTCTTTTGGACATCCCACTTAGTTGTTCCGTTGAGACCTTAAACTCAGTATTTCTAAAAGTGGTTTTGACCCTGGTCTGTGTGCCTCAGCTGGTAGGAGCATCATCCCGTATGTTTCCTTTGCCTAAGTTTTGGGTTCTTTTCCAGGCCCCAGTCATGGCGTGTGTGGGGAGTCAGCTGATCATTGATGCTTTTTCTCTCTCTCAAAATCAATGAAAATGTCCTTGGATGAGGATTAAAAATAAATAAATAAATAAAAATACAACTGGTTTTGTTTCTGTCCCCAGACCTGTACCTCCTCCTGTGTTAAGTCTTTTGGTGAATGATCTTACAGTCCATCCTGGTTAGAGGGCTAGGTTGACTTATCTCTCTTCCCCACTAATCTGTATCTTGCAACTTCCCAACAGAAACTTCTGATGTCTTGCCTGGTTCATATAGGTTCTCAAAATAAATGTTTGTTGATTATATGAATGGCTGTTGATTGCATGAGTGACTCATGTGGTGGAACAAACATTCCCTACTATATTCATATTGTGTTCTGTGGCGGTTTACATAAAATCATGGAGTTTAAGTTAAATTAGTTCAAATTTCTAGGATATAATTTTTCTTCTTAATTATTATATTATCTCTTTATTATTTTTTCTTGATTGTTCCTAAGATACTATATGTGTATATTTTCTTAACACTTTGTTAAATTTTTGTGATAATTTCATACATACAAAAAAAAGAAAAAAATGGTATATTGACTTCCCATGTACTCATCACCCAATAATTATCAATTCATGTCCCTCTTCCTCTAACTCAGATTTCTTTGAAGCAAATTCCAGATATCATTTTATCAATAAATAAGTCTTTATTTCCAAAATGAGTTTGGGGAACCTTTTTTCTGCCAAGAGCCATTTGGATATTTATAACATCATTTTCAGGCCATACAAAATTATCAACTTAAAAATTAGCCTGCTATATTGTTCAAATACATATGTAATTTTAAATGTTCTAGTTGCCACATTTTAAAAAGTAAGGAAGTAGATGAAATTATTTAACTCAGTAATATATCCAGATAACATCCCATAATTAACATAAAATTATCAATGAGATGTTATACTGATTTTTATACCAGAGATTCAAAATCCAGTGTGTATTTTATATTTATAGTGTATCGCAGTTTGGACTAACTACATTTCTTTCTTTTTTTCTTTTCTTTTTTTAAAAAAAATATATTTTATTGATTTTGTACAGAGAGGAAGGGAGAGAGACAGAGAGTTAGAAACTTCGATGAGAGAGTCATCGATCAGCTGCCTCTTGCACACCCCCTACCGGGGATGCGCCCGCAACCAAGGTACATGCCCTTGACCGGAATCGAACCCGGGTCCCTTCAGTCCCCAAGCTGACGCTCTATCCATTGAGCCAAACCGGTCCCGGCTGGACTAACTACATTTCAAGTGCTCAATTCCTACTACATGTGACTACTGGCTACTATATTGGGCAGGGAAATACAGGTTTTGCAAATAAGATGCCTGTGGTGTCATTTAGCATGTTCTTTTTTTCCTTGTTAAGTTAGATTTTCCTTTCATTTTTAAGCAGAAGAATATTGTGAATGTTAACATTAAAATTAAACAAATTTGATAAGTTCAACTTTAGAGAATTTTTTACAAGTGAAATTGTAACTCCATTTAAGGGTTAAAAACTTTATTTGTATTTTAGTGCCAATACAGAGGAATATAATACGGTTGTGCAGAAGCCAAGACAAATTCTATGTCAGTTTATTGACCGAATACTCACAGATGTAAATGTTGGTAAGAAATAACTATTTCTTATATAAACTTTATAAATTATTTTCTTTTCCATATATACAATATTTTGTTAGCATTTTTCTCCATGTAGTTTTATGGAATTAGTATTTATGATAGTTATACTAGCAAGTTATTTACAGTATTTGTTACATAATGTCAGTGTCTGTTTTCCTATTTGTTACCTACATTTTCTGCTGCTTACTATGAGTTCTTTGATAAAAGATATTATTATATCAATAGATAAAAAATATTTGATTCCGATGGTGTGAACTTACTTTAGCTAGGTCTTGTGCCAGTGGTTGAAAACAGCAAATGCCATTAAAAACTGGTAACTTTGTAAGTTATTGAATCAACTCCTATTTGTGTTTTGTATCTGGGGCAATCTAAAAGACAAATTACAGCCCAGCCAGTGTGGCTCAGCAGTTTAGTGTCAACCTAATAAATAGGAGTCACTTGTTCCATCCTGGTCACAACTTGTGCATGGATTTTGGGTTCTATCCCCAGTAGGGGGCATGCAGGAGGCAGTTTCTTTTTCATTGATGTTTCTTTTTCTCTATTTTCCTTTCCTCTCTCTCTAAAAATCAATAAAAACATAAAAAAAACAAATTAGAAACTTCACAAGAATTGTGTCACATCTGTTATATCTATTAAAATTTAATTGTAGGGGTAATGTAGAGTGCCATTTGGCTCATGATTTATAAATTTAATTCCAAATTTGGCACAAATTTTATGACTTGTGATAATTATTTACCCTTTTTTTCAATCAGTAAAATTATTTGCTGGAAAATAACAAAAGAACTACTGAATATTTGCAAGATATGTTTAAACCACTAGCCCACCCCCTTTTTGCTTTACTAATTCTTCACCATCCAGGAATCAAAATGCCTTCACAGCATCTTCCCACACACTTGTTTTCTTTATGCTGCATTACTGCAATTAACTTATTATATTATAATTATTAGTTTGTCTGCACACCTGAATATGGTTTTTTTTTAATCTTCAGATTTTAGCACAGTGCCAGGTATATTATGAACCTGTAGTACATATTTGATGAATGGATGTATAATAGATGAATGAGCATGGTTATTAAACATTCAAAATTAGGTAGAATTGTAGTGGATAGCCCCATCAATTTAGCATGAGCACTATAATTATGGTCACCAAAGTCTTAATTTTTTAACAAAATACTGTTGTTTAATTTGTTACAACTCTTTAAAATGAATCTTGTATTTTTAGTTGCTCTAGAGCTTGTAAAGAAAACTGACTCTCAGCCAACCTCTGTGATGTTGCTTGATTTCATCCAGCATATCATGAAGTCCTCCCCTCTCATGTTTGTAAATGTGAATGGAAGCCATGGGCAAAATGAGGCCAAAGGCTGTTGTATTGGTAAGTCCTGCTATTTGTACATTCATTTGCAATTGGTGTTTTTGAAATCTACCTTCTCTCTGAAATATAATATATATATTAATAGACATATTTTATTCAAATTTGTTACAATGATAATGGTTAATTTTATTTCCTGCATCCTTATTATTTTAATTTGTTAAGAACTAGATACCCACAATAGAACAGAAGTAATTAAATTTGTTTATTTGCTATTGAATACTTTAGCTGTTTTCTTTTTTCTGGTTTTGGTAATCTCTTTTTTCTAGATTAGGCATTAGCAAATAGTGGCCTAATCTACAAGATTAGGTTGCCTGTTTTTTTAAACAAAAAACACTATTTATTGTAACATAGCCATGCTCATTCCTTTACTTACTAGAGGCCTGGTGCACAAAATTTGTGCACTGGGGGGATGAGGTGTCCCTCAGCCCAGCCTACAGCCTCTCCAATCTGGGACCCCTCAGAATGTCCAACTACCAGTGGGATTGGGTCCCTCAGAATGTCCAGCTACCCTGTAGGATTTGGCCTCTCCAATTTGGGACCCCTCAGAATGTCCAACTACCGGTTTAAGTCTAATCCCTGTAGGATTGGGCCTAAAATGACAGTCAGACATCCCTTTCACAATCTGGGACTGCTGGCTCCAACCGTTCGCCTGCCTGCCAGCCTGATCACCCCCTAACCACTCCCCTGCCAACAAGATTGATGCCTAATTGCTCCCCTGCCAGTCTGATTGCCCCCAACTGTCCTCCTCTGCTGGCCTGGAAACCCCCAACTGCCCTCCCCTGTCAACCTGGTCACCCCAAACTGTTCTCCCTTGCCAGCCTGGTCACCTTTAACTGCCCTCTCCTGCAGGCCTGGTCCCCCACAACTTCCTCCTCTGTTGGCCTAATTGCCCACAACTGCCCCCACCTGCCAGTTATTTTGTGGTGGCCATCTTTGACCACATGGGGGAGGCCATCTTGTGTGATGTCATAAGGGTCAATTTGCATGTTACCTTTTTGTTATATAGGATTGTTTGTAACTACTGAAAAGATAACATTGAGAACCCTGACCAGTTCACTTGGAGACCAGCAAGGGAGGTCAGTTGGGGGCAATCAGGCTGGCAGGGGAGCAATTAGGCCCTTAAACCTATCTGTCTCTTTAAGAATGAGTTTGCACCCTGGCTAGGGGGTACAGTTGGTTAGAGTTTAGTCCTGTATACCAAAAGTTTGTGGGTCCGATTCCTGGTCAGGGCACACACCTAGATTGGCGTCCCAATACCTGGTTAGGGTACATAACAAAGGTCAGGTGGGGTGGGGTGGGGTGGGGTGGGGCAGCTGATCAGTGTTTCTCACATTGATGATTCTCTTTCTCCCTTCCTCTCTATCTAAAGTCAAAAACAAGGGTAAGGATTAAAAAAAATAAACAAAAAACAACACCCAAAAGAATAAGCTTGCTGAGTTTTTTTCTCTCAATCCCTTCACCTTTTTCACTCAGCCCTGCAACCACAAAAAAACACACAAAAAACCCCTTTTAGACACAGACAACAGTATGGTGATTATCAGAGGGAGAGGGAGGTGATGTGCATTAGAAGCGGGTATAGGGGGAATAAATGATGTTGGAAGGAGACTTGATTTTGGGTGGTGAACTAATAATACAATGATGTATTATAGAATTGTACACGTGAAATCTATATACTTTTATTAACCAATACTATCCCAACAAATTCAATAAAAAAAAAGAACTTGCTTACACCTGTTTAGATTTTGCAATTTTTTTCTAGACTTTATCCTTATTTTTGCCACTACTTGTCCTTTTATTGGCTTGCTACTAAAGAGATGTAAAGCAAACATCTTTTATTTTTATGTACTATTCACAGATTATTTTAAATTCTTTTGCTTGAATCTCAAGATTCAACTTGCTCTCACTCATCTAGGGGAAATGATGAACAACATAGACTGATGAACAAGAACAGACCCAGAGATAAGGAGCCATGGGTCAGACTGTTGCACTTCAAAGGGAGGGTGGGGATAAAAGGGAGAGATCAACCAAAGGACTTATGTGCACACATATGAGCCTAACCAGTGGTCAAGGACAATAGGGGAGTGGGGGCATGAGTGGGGTGGGGTGGGGGATTGGAATGGGGGTTTGAGGACAAATATGTGATATCTTAATCAATAAAGAAATTAATAATAATAAAAAAAGACTTACTTTATAGCATGACCTCCAAAAAGCCTTTGACCACTATTCCTGATTGCCTGGCTTAGGAATAGTTTAGTTGCTCCTTAATGATCTATTATTGTAATATAGAGTGTTCTGCATTTCTTCTATCATAGTGGTTTTTATTTTATTTTATTTTATTTTTTTAAATAAATCTTTATTGTTCAGATTATTACAAATGTGATCCTCTTCCCCCCCTCAATTGCTCCCCTTCACCAGGTTCCCACCCCACCCTCTGTCCTTTCCCCATCCCCCATTGTCCTCATCCATAGGTGCACAGTTTTTGTTCAGTCTCTTCCCGCACCCCCACTCCCCTTTTCCCTGAGAATCGTCAGTCCACTCCCCTTCCATACCTCTGATTCTATTATATTCACCAGTTAATATTGTTCATCAGATTTTTAAATTCCCTTGGTTTTTAGATTCACTTGTTGATAGCTACGTATTTGTTGATCATAATTTTTATCTTTATCTTCTTCCTCTTCCTAAATAACCTCCTTCAGCAGTTCATATAATTCTGGTTTGGTGGTGATGAACTCTTTTAGCTTTTTTTTATTTGTGAAGCTCTTTATCTGTCCTTTGATTCTGAGTGATAGCTTTGCTGGGTAGATTATTTTTGGCTGTAGGTTCTTGTTATTCATCACCTTGAATATTTCTTGCCATTCCCGTCTGGCCTGCCTGCTTTCTGTTGAGAAATCAGCTGACAATCTTATGGGTGCTCCTTTATAGGTCACTATCTGCTTTTCTCTTGCTGCTTTTAATATTCTCTCTTTGTCTTTTGCTCTTGGAATTTTAATTATGATATGTCTTGGTGTGGTCCTCCTTGGATTCCTTTTGTTTGGGGTTCTGTGGGCTTCCTGGACTTGTAAGTCTATTTCTTTCCCCAGGTGGGGGAAGTTTTCTGTCACTATTTCTTCTAGTATTCTTTTGGTATCTTGCTCTCTCTCTTCTGGAATCCCCATAATTCTGATGTTGGTTCGCTTGAAATTGTCTCAGAGGTTTCTTACACTTTCTGGATTCTCTTATTTTCTCCCTTCTGCAGAGGAGTGTCCTCTGGCTCTTTGTGTTCTAAATCTTTGTCTTGATTCTTGCGATCTTCCAGTCTGTTTTTAGGACTTTGTATAATATTTTTTATTTCAGACAATGTTTTCTTCATTTCTTGTTGATCCCTTATTATTTCTAGTTGCTCCCTTTTCATATCCTCATAGGTCTCATTTATTTTATCGGCCTTTTTTAGGATATTGTTGAATAACCTTATAACTGTAGTTTTGAACTCAATGTCCAATCTTTTCTTTTCCTCCATCTCCTTCCTTTGTGTCCTGCCTCTTGCCTGTATTTTAGTTGTTTCCCTGATTTGATGGAATAGCTTTGTGTGCTAGGTGTTCTGGTAGAGCCCAGTAGCACAGCCTTCCCAGTTACCTGCAGTGGACAGTCTTGGTGTAGCCCTTTGTGGGCTATGTGTGCAGTCTTGTTGTTAAGCTTTGCTTATTGTTGGTATCACTGGGAAGCGTTGATCTCCAAGCCAATTGGCTGTGAGGATCAGCAGTGTCTCAGCTAGGAGGGTTTCAGTACTCTGCTTGGATAGGGCGGGGTCTCGGGGTGGCGCAGACAATCTTTGGTTCCCTGTCAGTCTCGCCTTAGAAAATTCCTGTTCGTGGAGAGTTTTGGAAGATTGGTTGCAGGCGCGCGCATCTCTTTGGTAAAGGCGCAGACAAGCTTTGGATTCCTGCAAGTTCCTCCTTAGAGAAAGCCAGCCTCTGGGAGAGCTTCTGTGCTCAGCCACAGGTAGGGCGGAGTCTCGGGTTGGTGCAGACAAACTTTGTTTTCCCTTCGGCTCCTCCCCAAGTCCCGCAGTAATGGCCTCTGGCTTCACACACCTCCAAGAGATCTCTGCCCACTGCCTGACAGTGTGGCCTCTCCCTGTCTGGGGCCGTTTATCAGAGCAATAGGGTGATTCTGTTTTCCTCTTGGACAAGAAAGCCAGCCGCGTTAGCTGTTTGCCCTCTCCGTGCCAGGAGTAAGCCAGTAGCGAACTCAGCCCGGCCCGCCCTCTCTGCGTGCAGGGAGTAAGCCAGCAGCAATCTCGGTCGGGCCCTTCCTCTCCTCACCGGGATTAAGCCAGCGCCTTTTCGTGCACACAGTTCTCCGTACCTTCACAGTTCCTGAGGTTCAGCGTGCCTTCTCTCTCCTTCCCATATGGCAGAGCCTCCTCTCAGCCAGCCGTCTGGCGCTTCAGGGCAATGCCTCCCCTGTTTTTCAGTTCTAAATTCAAATTTGTTGTGGTAGGCTGCATTCGGGTGTCTACCCTATGCCGCCATCTTGGTTTCTCTCTCATAGTGGTTTTTAAATTATATTATAAATACCTGTATTTTTGTATTTTCCACACTGGGTTATGAAGATGAAATATAATATACTTGAAACATAATACACTGCATCTAATAAGAATAAATACTGTTTCATAAACTTGTGTTTCATACATTTAAATATGCCTATGTGTACTGAGTCATAAAGTGAATCTCTTAGCTTTAGTCAAGAAGTTTCAGAAACTATATTATAGGATTTATGAGGACAGGACTAGGACTGATTTGTTCTTATGCACGTGGGACAAAGTTGTCACTCAATAAATACTTGTTGAAGGGGTATTAATAACTATAACTACTATTTATTGAGCATTTATTTAACTTCAGTCACAATGCTGCATTATCTTACTTGGTCCTCATAATACAGTAACACATAAAGTAAAGGTCATAATTCCCTTTTCATAGATGAAGTTAGAGATTCAGATAAATGAAAAGTTCACACAGGTAGTAAGTGGAAAGCTAGGACCTTGTCTGTTTGACATCAAAATTGGTACTATTCTAAATTATTATATTTCCGTTGCATAGAGAATGTTTTAGACTATTTTGTTAGTGAAGTTTGTACTTTAAAAATAAACTACTATAGAAACACCAATCAGAAAGGATATATGTACCCCTATGTTCATAGCAGCACAATCTACAATAGCTAGAATTTGGAAACAGCCTAGGTGCCTGTCAGCAGATGATTGGATCAAAAAACTATGTTACATCTACACAATGGAATACTATGCTGCCATGGAATTCTCATCATTTGCAGCAACCTGGATAGAATTAGAGAACATCATTCTGAGTGAAATAAGCCAGTCAATGAAAGAGAAATACCATATGACCTCACTCATTTATGGATATTAAAGAACATTATAAACTGATGAACCAAAAGACAGATATAAAGACAGTAAAGCAACAAGCAGACTGTCAAATTATAGTGGGGAGGGTAGGGAGATCTGGGGGAGATAAGAGATCAACCAAAAAACTTGTATACATGCATATAAGTACAACCAATGGACACAAAACTCTGGGGAGGGAGGGTATGTTGGGAGGGAGGGGGCAATGTTAAAATATGTACAGAGATAATAATTTAATAAAAAAACAAAAAAAAACTACTAGGCATTTAGCAATTTAATTAGCAATTATCTTTTTTGTTTGTTTATTTCAAAGACTTCAGTAATTGGATCATAAGAAGACTTCTGCGGATTGCAGCAACTCCATCGTGTCATATGTTACACAAGAAAATCTGTGAAGTCATCTGCTCATTATTATTTCTTTTTAAAACCAAGAGTCCTGCTATTTTTGGAGTACTGACAAAGGAATTATTACATCTTTTTGAAGACTTGATTTACCTCCACAGAAAAAATGCAATGGGACAGTTTGTGGAATGGCCAGTGGTAGTTAGCCGATTTTTAAGTCAATTAGATGAACATGTGGGATATTTACAACCAGCTCCTTTGAAGTTCATGAACATGCAAAATTTAGAATTTATTGAAGTCACTTTATTAACAGTTCTTAATCGTATTATCGCAATTATGTTTTTTAGAAGACAAGAACTCTTACTTTGGCAAATAGGTTGTGTTCTGCTTGAATATGATAGTCCAAAAATTAAATCCTTATCAATTAGCCTTTTAACTGAACTCTTTGAGCTTGGAGGACTTCCAGCACAACTGGCTAGCACTTTTTTCAGTTCATTTTTGGAATTATTAAAACACCTTGTAGAAATGGATGCTGACCAGTTAAAACTCTGTGAAGAGCCATTATCAAAGCTAATAAAGACACTATTCCCCTTTGAAGCAGAAGCTTATAGAAATATTGAACCTGTCTACTTAAATATGCTGCTGGAAAAACTCTGTGTCATGTTTGAAAATGGTGTGCTTATGTGGCTTAAGTCTGACTTGCTAAAAGGATCTTTTTGCCATTTACTGCAATATTTCCTTAAATATGTGCCTGCTGGGTATGAATCTGCTTTACAGGTTAGGAAGGTTTATGTGAAAAATAGTTGCAGAGCTCTTGTAGATGTGCTTGGAATTCAGGTAGATGCAGAGGTAAGTAATTTTAAAGGTTACTTGTTAAGTATCTTTTTTCATAATTTGTATTTGCATATATGCAAGATATAATAATGAAGAAATACAAATTTTGTTTTTCTTTTGTTAATCTTCACCTGAGGATATTTTTTCCCCATTGATTTTTAGAGAGTCGAAGGGAGGGGAGAGATAGAAACAGTGATGAGAGAGAGAGACATCGATTGGTTGCCTCCCACCTGAGCCCTGAGCAGGACTAGGGATTGAGCCTACAACTGAGGTACAAGGTATGTGCCCTTCAGTCTGAGGGCCTACGCTTTATCCACCAAGCCAAACGGGTTAGGGCAAAAATACAAAATTTTAATAATAATGTACATTTAGAATGAAATGATTTTCATAATCTACTTTGGCTCCCTATAATGGATTTTTACTTTGATTTTAGAAGAATTTGTTCACTTACATGGTAATGAACCTCCAAAGTCAAATGATTTTTTAAAAATATGTTTTTACTGATTTCAGAAAGAGGAAGGGAGAGGGAAAGATAGAAACATCAATGATGAGAGAGAATCATTGATCAACTACCTCCTGCCTCTTATTTGGGATTGATTCCTGAAACCTGGAATTAAACTGTGACCTCCTTGTTCACGGGTGTATGCTCAACCACTGTGCCACTGGCCGGGCCAAATTCAACTGTTTGAAAGTAGAATTTGTGAAGTGTATGCATGTTTATTGCATTATTAGTTAAAAGGGGGCTAGTGAAAAACTTATTACTTAAACTTTGAGCAGTAACATAGATTTTATATTTGACAGATTGTAATCAATAAGTTTTAGAAAACTTATGAGTGCATAATACTGGTCATGCTAAATTATCCCTCTTTTTTCTATTTGGACTGTGTGAGATAGGCAGTATAATGAAATAGATATGCAGTAACTTGATTTAATATTTCCATTTATTTTATCTACTAGAGGCGAGGCCCTGTGCATGAAATTCATGCATGGGTTGGGGGTGGGGTGGTGTTCCTCAGCCCAGCCTGCACCTTCCCCAGTCTGGGACCCCTTGGTGGATGTCCTACTGCCAGTTTGAATGTCTAAACAGGCAGTCTCTCTCGCAATCCGGGACCACTGGCTCCTAACCACTGCCTGCCTGCCTGACTGATTGCCCCTAATCCCTCTGCCTGCTGACCTGATCGCCCCTACCTTGCCCCACTGCCGCCTGATCACTCGTAACTGCCTCTGCTTCGGCCCCCAGTTTGGCCTCCCTCTGTGGGAGGCAACCTAGTGGATCAGGGGAAGGCACCCACCCCAATTACCCCACTGCTGCTGCCACTATCCAGCTGAGCCTTAGCCCTCACAGCTGCTGCAGCTTTATCTGGAAGGATGTCTTGAAGACGTCCACTCTAATTAGCATATTACCCTTTTATTAGTATAGATTAGACTTTCTGGATTTGTAGTATGAAAGAAGTGAGGAGTTCCCTTACAGAAATTTTTTGTGGCATTTTGATAGAGGGATAAACAAGGTATAGGAAGATTTGTTTTGCCTTTTAAGAGTATAGGACCAGTGCTCGCTTCGGCAGATCATATATTAAAATTGGAACGATACAGAGAAGATTAGTATGGCCCCTGAAATAATAGACTTACTTAGTTATTTGTTTTGCCTGATAAGACTCCAGAAACAGTTTACCTTATTAGAAAACTTATAACCAATACTTAATGGATTTTTGCTGTCTATGAATAATGTAAACATTTTCTAAGAGATAATTTTTGAAGTTCTTTTTGCTTCCTCAGTATTTGTTGGGCCCACTTTATGCAGCCTTAAAAGTGGAAAGTATGGAAATTATTGAGGAAGTTCAAATTCAACAGGAAAATCTCAGCAGTAAAAGTGATGGAATATCATCCAAAAGGCGTCGACTCAGCTCATCTCTAAACTCTTCTAAAAGAGCAACAAAACAGACTGAGGAGTATGACCTTCATTCATTTTTTATTTAGTCATTTAGTAAAATTTTATTTACTCTTAAAAATTGCCTTTAGTTAATGCTTCAACTTAAATACACAAAGAACATTTTTTCTTTCTAAAGGTGGTCAAAGGAATGCTTAAAATATTTTTAATAGTGCTTGTATGAAAAATTTCATGGCTGAATATGGTTATTTAAAATATTTTTAAGTCTTACCTGCCTGTCTAGTTTAACTTTTTAAAATATGAAAAATATCTGAGACTATACATCTAATAGTAATTTTTAAAAATGTGAAAAATAATTCTTTTTGTCATGTGGCAAAGAATTCCTATATTTCAAACAGCCCAGAAAATTGTTCTGAACCTTTTATTTATTTATTTTTTAACTTTATTGTATTGCAGATGTCCTTTTTTTTTTTTTAACCTCCATTAACCCCCCTCCTCCTCACTTCCATCCCCTTCCCAAGCCTTTACCCCACTATTGACTCTGTCCATGGGTTATGCATATATACATATAAGTTCTTTGTTTGACCTCTCCCTGCCTCCATCCTTCCCCTGCTTCCCTCTGAGAATCCTCAGTATGTTTCATGCTTCCACGACTCTGGATCTATGTATGTCAGTTTATTTTGTTCATTAGATTCCATATATAAGTGAGTGTATTAGATTTTAGGACACATTTCAGTAGTTGACATTGTTATCTTTTGTTTTTATGTATTTTTCACATTTGAACCAAATTTACATTAAATATGAATATATGCTGTGGTTTTAATTACAGAATTAATCATGTGGATATGAACAAAAAGAGCATATTATGGAGTACACTGAAACAGAAGGCTGAATCCCTTCAGATCCTCCTTGACTGCAGTAGTCTAAAGAATTCTGTTACTGAGACATTAGAAGGAATTGCTATTGTCCTACAACTGACTGCTTTGTGTACTGTTTATTGTTCTCCTCAAAACATGTACTGGTAAAGCAACTTGTATTTTCTGGGTGGGTTTTCTGTAATAAGTTTGAATATATTAGGAGACCTTATTCAATTGATTAGTGTAACTTGAGAACACAAGCTTTACAGTGAAATAGAAATTTGTTTTTTATTGAGCACTTGCTAAATGCTAAGTACTGTGATAAGTACTATTTGTAACTTATTTAATTTTTATAACAATTTTGTTAGGTAAATGCTACTATTGAAGGTTGGTGAAATTGAGGCTCTTTTTTGTTTGAAGTCTAAACTAACTTTCCTGGGCATACTAGTACATGCTTAGAAAGTAGCAGGATGCATTTTTATGCAACTCAAAAGCCACTGTTCTTTCAGTCAAACGTTAAGTTAAAAGAACATTTGCCTTTGATAATAAGAGTAGGAATTTAGAACTACTCAGGCGTATATTTTTAGTTCAGTATTTTTAATATAGGTTAATTATTCTACCAGAAGTAATAATAGGCTAGCTGTCTCTCTGAAGATTTAGTCTTTTTTTCAGTTGCACATTATAGACCAATACTCCTTGTTATTTTTTTACATTATCATTTATTCTGTATATCCTGATTCAATTTTTTTTCAATTACAGTTTATATTCAATATTATTCTGTATTAGTTTCAGATGGCAGCATAGTTGTTAGAAAATCATGTACTTTACAGAATGGGTCCCTCTGATAACATAATTATTTTGATATTATTGATTATATTCCCTATGAAGTAATTTACATCTCTGTGACTCTTCAGATTTGATTTACTCTTTTAACTAGCTAAAACAAAGTTATGGAAGAGATTTTATTTTATTTTTTTATTATTTAAAAAAATATATATTTTATTGATTTTTTTATAGAGAGTAAGACAGAGGGATAGAGAGTGAGAAACATCGATGAGAGAGAACCATCGATCAGCTGCCTCTTGCACACTCCCTACTGAGGATGTGCCCGCAACCAAGGTACATACCTTTGATCAGAATCAAACCCGGGACCTTTCAGTCTGCAGGCTTCCGCTCTATCCACTGAGCCAAACCGGTTTTGGCGAGATTTTATTTATTTATTTTTTAAATATATTTTTATTGGTTTCAGAGAGAGAGAGAGAGAGAAACATCAGTGATGTAAGAGAATCATTGATTGGCTGCCTCCTGCATGCCCATACTAGGGATCAAGCCCACCACAACCCGGGCATGTGCCCTGACTGGGAATCAAACTGTGACCTCTTGGTTCATAGGTTGATGCTCAACCACTGAGCCATGCCACCTGGGCTGGAAGAAATTTTAGAGAAACTATATTAATTAATGTTACCTTTAATTTAGAATTTGGGATAACTTGGAGGAATAACTAATTAGGCCAAAGTTTCCCCTTGTCTCTTATTAAGAAAATATTTAATTAATACTTAAGTAGGTATATTTTTTGGTCATTGTTAAGCCTGGTGATGCCAGATTAAAATATCCTAGGTTAATTTTAAATATCAAATCCTTAGAGTGCTTAGAAAGACATAGATTAAAATTAAAATAATAACATATTAATTGATTTACATATTTACTTTGATTTGGTTTAAAATTATATATTAGTTTTATACTCACAGTTTCTTTTGGGTTACTACATTGTTAGTTTTGACTAACAATTCTTTTTAATCCATGTCTTAAAAAATGTATTAATTAGTTGGTCGGAAGGTTGTGGGTTATTGTTAACCTGATTAACAAAAAATGTATTAACTGCAGCCATAATTTCAAAGACTGTCAACAGAAGTATAAGAAAACTTCAGTAGTAATTACTTGGATGTCTTTGGATTTTTACACAAAAGTGCTTAAGAGCTGTAGGAGTTTGTTGGAATCTGTTCAGAAACCTGACCTGGAAGCAGTTATTGATAAAGTGATGAAAATATATGATGTTTTGATTTATATTCAAGGTGAGTACAAGTAAGTAGTAATTCAAACTAACCTTCCGAGATAATCAGTATAGAAATCTCTTTTGCCTAAGATGTAAATGTAAGCGTTTGGAATAACCAAAAGCTTTCTTGCTTTCAGTTTTGTTAAGCTTGTCAGTAGTTTCCAATTGCAAAATTTATGTGTGTAATACATTGATTTTTTAAAAATATATTTTATTGATTTTTCACAGAGAGGAAGAGAGGGGGATAGAGAGTTAGAAACATTGATGAGAGAGAATCATCCATCAGCTGCCTCTTGCACACCCCCTACTGGGGATGTGCCCGCAAACAAGGTACATGCCCTTGACCAGAATCGAACCTGGGACCTTTCAGTCCGCAGACAGACGCTCTATCCACTGAGCCAAACCGGTTTCGGCAATACATTGATTTATTTATACGTTTTCACTCAATAGAAATTATTTATAACTTTTAATTTTTTTTTATTTGAAAATCTGAAGAATACTGTGGTCTTTAAAATACATAGATTTGTAATTTTATGAAGTCACATTTAAGTTTTTGGGGGTTCACAGGCCTTAGAGCATTATCTCTGTTAAGAACCACTGTTAACTAAATATTTGTTCGAATTCCATTTGATGTTTAGAATGTCTGGCTTTGTGTGTGTGTGTTTGGTTTTTTAAGTTGATTTTTCAAGAGAGAGGGAAGGGGGGATAGAGAGAGAAAGAAACAAACATCGATGTGAGAGGAAAAGACATTGATTGGTTGTCTCCTGTATGTGCCCCAACCTGGGACTGATCGCACAACCCAAGTATGGTCTTGACTGGGAATCAAACCCACAACCTTTTGGTTTCTGGGATGAGGCTCCAAACAACTGAGCCACCTGGCCAGGGCTGGAACATCTGTTTTTAATTGATAAAAAGACACAGATGAATACGATTAAGGAAAAGATAATTAATCACCTGTTATGTGTTTCTGTAGTAAAAACTTCATTTGAAGATCATATTCTGGAAGATTTATGTGGAATGCTCTCACTTCCATGGATTTATTCCCATTCTGATGATGGCTCTTTAAAATTGACTACATTTGCCACTAATCTTCTAACATTAAGCCAGAGGACTTCAGATAGCTTCTGTAAGTGGTCACAAAATTCTTTGTGTGTGATTTGCTTTGGTTTAACTCATTTCTATATTGAACTATTAAGACTTATTTCTATATTTTCAGTAATTAAAAGAGGAGGTACATTTTTAATGATTCAAAATGAGTTAGATATGTAAAGAATTAAAATGTGTAGGATTTTGCATATCCTCAAATCTATATTGCCACATTGTTGTCCAAATTTACAGTCCTGTTAGCAGAATTATGGGAGTTCCTATGATGATTTAAAAATTTTTGCTATCTAAAAAAAAAAAAAGAAAAGAAAAAAGTCAATGTCAAAGAGGTAACTATCTAAAAACAAACTTTTGTTATCTGATGGGTATGTTTTTCTATTTGCATTTCATTATTTTGTAGTAATATTATTGTACATAGACCTTTTTCTATAAACATGTTTTAATTTTGGAAAATGAGCTTTTAATTAAATATATGTATTTTAGATGTTATTTTTCTTTTTAACAAAGAATGAATATGTACGTACGTATATATATATATACACACACACACACACAAAATTGACACTTAGAAATCTTATATAATATACTTAATTTTTCAGCACCACAGGCTCAGTCACGATGTGTGTTTCTTCTAACTCTGTTTCCAACAAGAATATTCCTTGAATGGAGAATAGCAGTTTACAGCTGGGCCCTGCAGAGCTCCCATGAAGTAATCAGGACTGGTTGTGTTAATGGATTTTTTATCTTATTTCAGAAGCAGAATTCTTATAACACAGTTCCCAAGATTCTTATGTATGTATTCTTATATTAATTTGAATATATAATTTGTTTGGAAAGATCACATTTGTAAATGTATGTTAATTGCTGATATTAATAGAATGTTGCTTTTAGTTTTAGAATTTAAATGCTTTTTCTTTGAGGCTTTGTCTTACTAGTACTTTTGCCCAAATTAAGTATGACTATTTATACTACACAATTATGCAAGGAAGTTTAGTGCCTTTTCTTTCTCTCCTCCCCTCTTCCTCCCCCAGAGAGAAAGTTAAAGATGATTCTGATATTGTCAAGAAAGAATTTGCCTCTATACTTGGTCAGCTTGTCTGTACACTTCATGGCATGTTTTATTTGACAAGTTCTTTAATAGAACCTTTTTCTGATCATGGACATATTGACTTCTGTAAGAGCCTAAAAGTCACTTCTCAACACGAATGTTTATCTTCTCGACTAAGAGCTTCTGTTTTCAAGCCAGTTCTTTTCCTATTGAAAGAAAAAGTACCTAGTCTAGTGAAACTTGGTGAGTGATTTGTTATTTAATATTTTAAAACATATGTAACCTCTTTTTAAAATTAGTGATAAAATTAGCCTGAAGCCTTAAAAAATTAGACTTGCTTAATAGATTCAAACTTGCTCATGTACTGATTATTTATAAATGGGATGACTATATCATAAAACTAACAAGGCAAGTAATATTTGAATTTTTAAATGCTCTTGTGATATGACAGCATAATGAGGCATACCTGATGTTTTGGTTCAATGTAGTAAGTTTCTTTGGAGATACCAGGGACCTTCTTAATGTGCTCCAAGTCACTACCTTGCCCCTTCAAAACTTCAAATAGTTAGAAATGCCCAATTGAAGACTATAGATTATATCGTCTCGACCACTTTCCAATGGTAATGGTGTATGAGTTTGTTGGGAGCATAAGATTTATACAAATACTTAGAAGACCCATTGGTTTGGATTCTAATTTGCAACTTGTCAAGTTTTCAAAACAGTATGTGATAGGTAAGTTTCTCTGACTTCCTAAATATATATTTTAAATTTTATTTTATTGTTTAAAGTATTACAAATACCCTGTTTCCCCAAAAATAAGACTGTGTCTTATATTAATTTTTTCTCCCAAAGTTGCGCTAGGTCTTATTTTCAGGGGATGTCTTATCTTTCCATGCGCTAGGTCTTATTTTCAGAGGATGTCTTATTTTCGGGGAAACACTGTAGTAGTACATATGTCTCCTTTTTCCCCCATTGACCCCCCTTTCACCCCGTATGTGCCCTCACACCCACCCCCAAGTGTCTTGTGTCCATTGGTTATGCTGATATGCATGCATACAAGTCCTTCAGTTGATCTCTTATCTAATTATTTTAATGTAAGATTAGTTGTAAGGTTAAGATTGCCCTGAGTTCACAGTTCTTCATATTAGTGAATTGTACTTTTATGTCTATCTTGGTAATATATATTATAAAATCTTAAGTGACTAGCAGTTTTACAACTTAAAAACTTATAGAGTTTATTTTAGATTTCAATTATTGATAACTTTTATTTAAAATAAGTTCATTTTAATCCTCCACAATTTCATGTGCTCTACAAATTCAAATACTAAATATCAACAGGATAAGGCAACTTAGAATTCTATGAAGCATATTATTTATTGACCATATTTTTTACAATAAAACTCTTGATATTTAATGTATTAAGTTAGCGATTAATATGCTCTTGCTCTTTAGCTTTCATAGATAATTTATATCATCTTTGTAAGCATCTTGATTTTAGAGAAGATGAAACAGATGTACAAACAGTTCTTGGAACTTTATTAAATTTAATGGAAGATCCAGACAAGGATGTTAGAGTGGCTTTTAGTGGAAATATCAAGCATATATTGGAATCCTTGGACTCTGAAGATGGATTTATAAAAGAGGTTGATACTTTTTATTTTTAAACATTTTTGTTTTCATAAATCTGGCCTTAAAAAATTTAACTAATTAATTTTATTATTCTAGCTTTTTGTCTTAAGAATGAAGGAAGCATATACACATGCTCAAATCTCAAGAAATAATGAGCTGAAGGATACCTTGATTCTTACAACAGGGGATATTGGAAGGTATATTTGGCAGCATTTTTATTCTTTCTTATTTATTTTGGCCATTCTCCATTTTATTTGCCTAGTATTTGGAATAGTGATATGAGAGATGTGGTATTAAAGAAAAAAATGTGACATCAGCATGCATTTTTTGTGGATTTCCATTTATTTTTGAGACATTGATGATAACTTTTTATTTTTAATTTTAGGGCAGCAAAAGGAGATTTGGTACCTTTTGCACTCTTACACTTACTGCATTGTTTACTGTCCAAATCAGCATCTGTCTCTGGAGCAGCATACACAGAAATTAGAGCCCTGGTTGCAGCTAAAAGTGTTAAACTGCAAAACTTTTTCAGCCAGTATAAGAAACCCATTTGTCAGGTGAGAGTCAGCATTGGTCTTGACTATAGGAAATAGCCGTGCTTTGCAAGTGTTAAAAAGAATATATATATGTTTTCTTTTTCTTACCTTAAAAGATAGTGGTTTTAAAATGATATATTCAGTTTATTTAAGAGTATTTAAAACTTGCCAGTTTCATATTTTAACATCTTGGACTAAAGATACAGATTATAAATGGGAGAGGGAAAAATAATTTTATAATAATATATTGGATTATCATGCTCTATTATTAATCTATTAAGAGGTTCCTTTTTTTAGCCTTTCTTTTAGTGATGATAAACTATTTTTATGCTTTGATATTATGGAAAAGGTACTTTTTAGAAAGGTTGATTTATTTCATAGCTGAAAAGTTAAGGTATGTTAAAATATTGGCTTTGCCCTCTATTGGTGTAATCTTAAGTAAGATATTTAAGTTTCTTAAGTAAGCCTGGTTAGTTACCTGTAAAAGGGAGATTACACATAATCTGTTCCATTAACATTGTTATAACAAGTAAATGAATACTAATTCAGGTAATATATTTAGAACATTGTCTGATACTGTCTGATATATTACCTTGAAAAGTATTAGTTAAATATTTTTCTTGTGTGAAAACTAACAAATCATTTTGTTCTAGTTTTTGGTGGAATCCCTCCATTCCAGTCAGATTGCAGTACTTCCTAGTACTCCATGCCAGAATGCTGAGATGCGCAAACAAGATATGGCTCACCAGAGAGAAATGGCTTTAAATACCTTATCTGAAATTGCCAATGTTTTTGACTTTCCTGACCTTAATCGTTTCCTTACCGTAAGTCACATAGTATAGTTGACTTAATTGAGGCTTTTAATTCAATATTTTGTATTTATTCTAGATGTTTAAAATTTTTTATTTTTAAAAATTTTTCGTTAATCCTCACCCAAGGATTTTCCCCCCCATTGACTTTTAGAGAGAGTGGGATGAAAGGAAGGAAGGTAGGAGAGAGAGGGGAAGAGAGAGAAACTTTGATGTGGAGAGAGACATCGATTGGTTGCTTCTCGCACTTGGCCCCAAGCAGAGCTTGGGAATTGAATCTGCAACCCTTCAGTGTGTGGGTCAACATTCTAACCACTGAGCAGTATTGGTCAGGGCAAGATTTTTTAAAAATTGAATTTATTGGGATACAGGTTTCAGGTGTACAACTCAATAAGACATCATCTGCACACTGCATTGTGCACCTATAAAGCCCTGAGAGGAATCTAAATGTCTAATATTTAAGTCATAGAATATTATAAATGCTTTGTAGAAACTAAGTTGAAAGATAATACAAGTGGGATGTAACGATCTCTGAGGGCAGGGCCTAAGTCTTGGTCATTTCACATCTTCAGTGACTAACATGGAGTAGGGTGTTCATAGGTTACATGTTGAATGAATAAATCAAAAGTCAACCATTTTATGTTTAGAATTTTGAGTATATTTTATGAGCAAGATCTTAAGGGAAATAGACCAAAATCAAAATAGATTTGTTGCTGTGTTGGGACAGTGGGTGTTGTTAAAAAAGTTTTATTCAGTACTTGGATTTCAACTTTCTAACTTAAACAACTTAAAATATTGCCTTGGTCAAATG
The DNA here is from genome assembly GCF_014108245.1 of Pipistrellus kuhlii. Taxonomy (NCBI): domain Eukaryota; kingdom Metazoa; phylum Chordata; class Mammalia; order Chiroptera; family Vespertilionidae; genus Pipistrellus; species Pipistrellus kuhlii. The sequence goes on from NW_023425515.1 coordinate 100,381,589, forward strand.
ATTCAGTTGGTTGGAGTGTTGTCCCATATACTGAAAGGTTGAGTATATTTTATGAGCAAGATCTTAAGGGAAATAGACCAAAATCAAAATAGATTTGTTGCTGTGTTGGGACAGTGGGTGTTGTTAAAAAAGTTTTATTTAGTACTTGGATTTCAACTTTCTAACTTAAACAACTTAAAATATTGCCTTGGTCAAATGATTCAGTTGGTTGGAGTGTTGTCCCATATACTGAAAGGTTGTGGGTTCCATTCCCAGTTAGGGTTCATACCTAGTGTGTGGGTTCTGTCCTTGGTAAGGTGCATATGAGAGGCAGTGGATGGATGTTTCTCTTCCACACCAATGTCTCTCTCTCTCTCTCTTTCTCCCTTCCTCTCTAAAAGCAATAAAAATGCTCTAGTCAGTTTGGCTCAGTGGATAGAGTGTTGGACTGAATTGAAAGGGTCCCAAGTTTGATTCTGGTCAAGGGCAAGTACCTTGAATGCAGGCTCCCTGGCCTGGGCCCTGGTCAGGGCGCATGCAGAAGGCAACCAATCGGTGTTTCTCTCACATCCATATTTCTCTGTCTTTCTCTTTCTCTTGTATTCTCTCTAAAATCAATGGGAAAATGTCCTTTGGTAAGAATTAAAAAAGAAAAATCAATAAAAACAAGTTAGCTCAAATAATAAATCAGGCCTAGAACTTATCCTTAGATCATAGGTATATTTTAATACATACTCATGAAAAAGTATCATCTTTACCTATACATTAGCTTACTTATTGTCTGTTTCTTCCACTCTACATTTTAAACTCTGTCATCAGGAACCTTGTCTGTTTTTTTACTACTTTATCTGTAATGTCTGAATTGTAGTATATGTTTGGTATATATACCGAGTAGCCATATTATTATGATCTCTGAACACATAATAATCTGGCCACTCAGTATATCCTCCCATATAATAAAAGGCTAATTAAATATATATATTAGAGGCCTGATGCATGAAAAAAAAAATATATATATGTATATACGTATATACGTATATATGTATATATGTATATATATGTGTGTATATATATATATGTAAATACACACACACACATGCACACACACAGTGGCCAGAGTATTATGCATTCAGAGATCATCATAATCTGGCCACTCAGTGTATATGTTGAATGAATAAATGGTAAATAGGAATTCAAATATGTCATATGTGGACTTCCAATTTGTGTGGCATTTTAAAATATTTTTGCACATAGTTTATGTGAATACTAGAGGCCCGGTGCACAAAATTCGTGCCCAGGGGCGGGGAGAGTATCCCTCATCCCAACCTGTACCCTATCCAATCTGGGACCCCTCAAGTGATGTCCGACTGCCTGTTTAGACCCACTGGTTATATTTAGTCCCGGACCTCGGGCCCATCGGCATCAGGCCTAAACAGGCAGTCAGACATCCCTCTCACAATCCAGGACTACTGGCTCCCAATTGCTTGCCTGCCTGCCTTCCTGATTGCCCTTGACCTCTTCTGCCTGCCAGCCTGATCACGCCCTAACCACTTCCATGCCAGCCTGATCGATGTCTAACTGCTCCCCTGCCAGCCCATTTGCCCTCAACTTCCCTCCTCTGCTGCTTAGTCACCCCTAACTACCCTCCCCTGCAGGGTTGATTGCCTTCAACTGCCCTCTCTTGCAGGCCTGGTCCCTCTCAACTGCTCTCCCTTGCAGGCCTGTTGCCTCCCAACTGCCCTCCCCTGCTGGCCATCTTGTGTCCATATAGGGGCAGGATTTTTGACCACATGGGGGCAGCCATCTTGTGTGTTGGAGTGATAGTCAATCTGCATATTACTCTTTTATTAGATAGGATAGAGGCCTGGTGCATGAGTGGAGGTCAGCTGGTTTTCCCTGAAGGGTGTCCCGGATCAGGGTGGGAGTTCTCTTGAGGTGGGGGACAGCCTGAGCAAGGGGCTTATGGTGGTTTGCAGGCCAGCAACGCCTCTTAGCATCCCAAGCAGAGGACCTGGTATCTGGGATATATTTACCTTCTTGATACAATTGAAACTTTGTAGCCTGGAGCAGAGCCAACCCTCCTGCTTATTCACTGGCGGTAGCCATTTCTGTTTGGATTTGTTTATCTTTTATAATTGAAACTTTGTAGCCTTGAGTGGAGGCTTAGGTCGGCAAGGGCAGGTGAAAAGCTTGGCTTCCTCTGTTGCCAGGGAAATGCCTTCCTCCTGCTCTTTGTGGCTGTAGCCATCTTGGTTGGGTTTATTTGCATACTTGCTCTGATTGCCTTGTGGGTGTGGCTTGTGGAGCAGAGTGATGGTTAATTTGCATATTACTCTTTTATTAGGTAGGATTTTATTGCCTGGACAAATGTACTTTTTGGTAATTGTAGTGTGTTATTTTTTCAGAGGACATTACAACTTCTGCTTCCTGACCTTGCTGCCAAAGCAAGCCCCGCAGCATCTGCTCTCATTCGAACTTTAGGAAAACAATTAAATGTCAACCGTAGAGAGATTTTAATAAATAACTTCAAATATATTTTTTCTCACTTGGTTTGTTCCTGTTCCAAGGATGAATTAGAACGTGCCCTTCATTACCTAAAGGTAATTGAATATTGATATGTATTTTGCTCTTATTTAAAATAACATTAAAGGACACTCCAGTATGGTGGCCAGCAAGATCTGAATGAGGTTGAGAGTGTGAGTAAGGAAGTAAGATGGTGATTGTGCAGGTGGTCGTGGGTGTGGGTGAGGTCAGATCACATGTGAGAGTCTTAGAGGTTTGTGTTCTTTTGGCCTGGGAGCTGCTGTAACTCCCGTAGCCACTCCCTGGGCACGGCTCTGATTTGGAGACTGCTCCATCTTAAAAGTTTTATAAGGTCCTCCCAGGAGGAGGCTGCAGGGAGCAGCAGCCTAGCCTCACCGCACCTGTACTCACTGGAGCCAGGCCTGAACCTATGTGCACCCCGTTCTAAGCCCTACGAGGTGACTGAGGACACTGCTTGGACCTGTGTGACTGACACTGACCTAATGGGACTTTCACCCCTGCTGCACTGCCAGGGCTTGGGGGCAGGAACTATGCTGAAGGCCATGGAGGTGGATGTAGTCTCCCCTGCCCTGGACCTATTAGAACTGAGTACCTGAAGAGGCTGCAGATTTGAAGGGTCTCATGCTGTTGAGCAGAAATGGTATTGGACAGTAGGACTAGGAAGGAGGATCAGCCCTTCCAACTTGAGAACAGAAGAGATGCCCTCTTTCCCACTGGCAAAAGAGCTAATTCTGATCCAACCTTCAGTAACCTGAGGTAATGAGGAACAGCCCAGGACTGGGAATCTGTGCCCCTCCAGGCGGCAGTGAGGAAGAACCAGCAAGCCGAGCAAGATTGAGGCATTGGAAGGGGAGGAAGTGCATGGTCCTCCCTCCTACATGCTACTGGCATCACTCCCAATACTAGTCTGATCAAACCATCCTGGTTAAGACCAGGATACCCTGCAGCACATGTGTCAAACACAAGGCCCGCGGGCCAAATCCGTCCCGCCAGGCCTTGCAGTGTGGCCCGCACCGCGCTGTCATCACTGCACTCCGCTGCGTTTCCATCACAATGACAGTTTATGACTGTTCAGTAAACCATTCGGCCCGCGATTTAGGCTGGATTTTAGATTTTGGCCCCTTCTCTGATTGAGTTCGACACCCCTACCCTACAGAGCCCAGCTCTGTGGAGGAAGGGGGAACAGCTGAGAACAGGGACACTTGCGGCATGAGACTCTAGGCAGACTCAGTCTCTGGGCTAAGAAGACCCTGCCTCTTGGATGGCTATGGGCTTCAATGTATCAGTCCTCAGGTTGCCCAGGGCCAGAAAGGGATAGTGACTCATATTGGCCTGCCACCAAGGAAGCTTCCCAGAGACCCAGGTTAGACACACTAAGGGACCAAATTCGACAACACCAGAGCAAAATCTAATAGCGCCACAAATAATGGACCAGAAGTTTTGGGGTGTGTGAGGTTTTTATTTTTTTTTGTGAGGGAAGTGGGGTAGCTTTTGTTTCTTGTTGTCTGTTTCCCCCCTTTTTTTCTTCTTTATTCTCTTGTATATTTCTAATTTCTCTTTCCTATGTCTTCTCTTTGTCTTTTTTATTATTAATTTTTCTCAATTTATTTTATTCTCTTTTTTCATTTTTTGCCTAACTTTTTCTATCTATATCTTAATATGTCCATTGTTACTGTATGTTAAATTCACTATTATTATTTAATTAAGGGCCCAGTGCACGAAATTCGCACACTGGGGGTGAGTGGTCCCTCAGCCCAACCTGTCCACTCTCACATACTTGGAGCCCTCATGAGATGTCCTACAGATGGCACCATGGGGTGCTGGCCTAAGCTGCAGTCTGGCCTCCCTTTGTGGGAGGCAACCTGGCTGATCAGGGGAAGGCACCAGCACCATCATCCCGCTGCTGCAGCCACTGCCAGTCACCACAGCCACCAAGGTGTTTTCATCAACACAGACTCAGTCTCTTCACCAAGAAAAAATGACAACTTTCTTTAGGCATATTCAAGATGTGTCTTTCATAGGATATTCATTTCTTTCTCTCTCCCTCCCTCTCTCTCTTTCTCTTTCTCGCTCGTTCTCTCTGTCTCTGTCTCTCTCTCTCTCTCTCCTCACCTGAGGATATGTTTCCATTGATTTTTAGAGAATGTGGAAGAGAAAGGGAAAGACAGAGAGAAACATCAAAATGAGAGGAACACTTTGATTGGTTGCCTCCTGCAGGAGCCCTAATCTGGTCCCCTGCCAGGGAGGAGCCTGCAACCTAAGTGCATGCCCTTGGTCAGAATCAAAACCGACCCTGGGGTCTGCAGGCCGAGGAATTATCCACTGAGTCAAACTGGCTAGGGCAGGATATGACATTTCTTAGCTCTCCAGCAATAGATCTTCATTTTTTTCTCCAGAAGTGTGGTGGAAAAACCCTAGATCACCTTTTTGGATTCTTATTACCCAAGTTACTTAGAATATTATCAGTGGCATACAGGAAGCTTAGCCAATGTGCAGTCAGAAAAGGTGTTTCCTCTATAGTTCATACCAATCAAGGTCTAGGCCCTGCCCAGGCCTAAGCCTCTTGGACAGGAGCAGACCCCCAGCTCCTTGCAATCTATGTAGGTGGTCCGGTCATGCACCAGGCCGAAGTGACCCCCTGCTCCCTGCGATCATGATAGGGGCTCTGCTCCTGCCCAGGCCTTACTTCACAGTGACCTGAATGCCTGGATGTTCCTGGGACACAGGCCCTAGGTTCCTAAGTATGCAAATTAACCACTATCTTTTTTGGGTTAATTTGCCTGGTCACTCGGATTGGCTATAGGCGTAGCATAGGTATGGTCAATTTACATGTTTGTCTATTATTAGGTAAGATTAGGTAAGATTTTTCTGTTTCCTTTTCTTTTTCAATCTTTTAGCTTCCTTTATGCTCCCGTGATGCCATTTCCCCCTCCTTTTTCTCCCTTTGTCTTTATATCCCCTCTAAGTATTTGGTCTTGTATCTTTTAATATTCTTTTTATATATTTCTTTTTGCTTTGCTTTTTCTTCTTTTTTCTTCTTAGACCTTCTGTTGTAGCTTTGGGTAGTTTGATTTTCAAGGTGTTTTTGCTCCATCCTATTGTGTCCTCTTCTGTTCTGTTGGCACCTGTATAACAGCTGGCACAGCAAGGTTGGTGTTGAGCCTCACTGTAAGCAAGTCAGAGGGGAGATTCCTCCCACAAAGGGGACATAAATAATCAAGTCCCAATTATAGCAGGAGAGCATAAATAATGCACAGAAGGGGCAATCGTAGAGCATCCAACTAAGGAGTTTAAAGAGACTGCAACACTGGACTCCTTAAGACACTTTCTATATAAGGCCATCCTACAAAGACAGGGAAACAACAGTTCTATCTAGAAACAAATTCAAAGAGACAGGTAAAATGGGGAGACAAAATAACAACCTCCATATGAAAGACAAGGAAGAGTCTTAAAATAAAAATGAAATGGAGCCGGGACCGGTTTGGCTCAATGGATAGAGCGTCAGCTTGGGGACTGAAGGGCCTGGGTTTGATTCCGGTCAAGGGCATGTACCTTGGTTGCGGGCATATCCCCAGTAGGGGGTGTGCAGGAGGCAGCTGATTAGTGACTCTCTCTCATTGATGTTTCTAACTATCTCTCTCCTTTCCTCTTTGTACAAAAATCAATAAAATATATATATAAAAAAAAAATGAAATGGAGGCAAGCAACCTTTCAGACATAGAGTTCAAAGCAACTGTTATAAAGATGCTCAAGGAACTTAATGCAAATTACAGCAGCATGAAAAATATTAGAAACCATGAACAAGAACCAGTCAGAAAAAAATAATATATCTGAGATGAACGCACTGGAATTAATTACAAGTTGATTGGATGAATTAGAGGATTAAATAAGTGATTTGGAGAACGAGAGATAAATAAATACCCAATTAGAGCAGTAAATAGTAATAGGAATTAAAAAGCAAATTTTAGCTTTAGGAAGCTCTGGGGAAAATTATGAAACCTAATAACATCTATATCATAGGAATATCAGAAGGGGATGAATATGAGCAAGAACAGAGAAACTGAAGATATAATGATAGAAAACTAACCCAACTTAGTGAAGGGAAATATTACTTAAGTTCAGGAGGCATTAAAAGTCCCAGTCAAAATGAACCCAAGGAGACCCACTTCTTGACACATAATAAAATGGCAAACGTTAAAGTCAAAGGAATAATCCTAAAGGTATCAAGAGATGGACAGAAAATTACCTACAAAGGAGTTTTTATTAGAATGTCACCTGACTTCTCAATAGAAACACTTCAGGCCACAAGGGATGGCATGGAGTATTCAAAGTAATGATAAACAAAAGCTGAAATCCAAGACTATAATATCCAACAAGGCTTTCAAATAAAATTGGAGGTGAAATAAAAAGCTTTCCAGACAAAATAAAGATTGAAGAATACATTACCACTAAACCAGCAATGCAAGAAATGTGAAAAGAAAAGGAGGGGATCACAGAAATAAAATAATGACAATAAATAAATATGCTATATAATAAAAACAACATGCAAATTGTCTCCTTGACCAGGAGTTCGACTGCTTGTTATGACATGTGCTGACCACCAGGGGGTGGTACGGAACATGGCAGGCATTGGCGATGCAGGACTGCGGTGGTATGATGGAGCAGGTGAATGGGTGATGCCAGGCCAAGGCAGGCGTGAGCGGGGTCCTGATCACCCCTAAGACAGTTACCAGGGCAGGGGTTGGTGCCACTGCCTGGCTCCCAGGTGCTGAGGGAGCCAGGCAGGAGCCCCAGCCCTGACATATTGCCCTGCAGATGGTGACCAGCTGCTGGTAGGCCCTGATTGTTTGATTGGAGCTGGGCCCTGGATTGGGATTGGGAACAGGGATAGGTGGTGGCCAACCTCCCGTGGTGCCAGGCAGGGGAATGTGACCTCTTGCTGGCTACCTGGGGGCAGGAATGATGGGGATGGAAATGCAGTGAGAATGCAGGTTTCTGCCGAGCTTGATCTCACTCCCCCTGCTACCCTTCTCAGGACACCAGGGGCTTGCGCAACAGGGAAGCCCTCACACTCAGGTGCCAGGCACCAATGAGGAGGCTTCCCCGCACCTGTTTGGCCTCTTCCAGTTGAGCCGTGCCACAGCTACTGAGACCACAGGAGCCAATTGGGCTCCCCACTGGTTCATGCAGGAGAGAGTCTGAGAGGCCAGCCAGGTGAGAGTACCGTATGCTGCCCACCCGACTTCTGTACAGCACCTTTGGGCAGTTCAGAGACCTATGCTGCGCCCAGGCCTGTGGTGTCTAGCTGTGCTCACTGCATCTTTGTATGCACTGTGACAGGCGGAGGCGGGTGCTCCGGGAGCCGGGAGCCGGGAGCCGAGGGCCCAGGTGCTGACCAGGGCCAAGAGTTCAGCTGGGACCTGCCCTTACACTCCAGATGCTCAGTGCTTCAATTGCCGGGCAGGCCAAGGAACTGCACCCATACATGAATTTCATGCACTGGGCCACTAGTCAATAATAACTTTAAATATAAATGAATTAAATGGTCCAATCAAAAGATAAAGGGTGACTCAATGGATAAGAAAACATGATCCATATATATAAGTCTACATGAAACCCACCTCAGAACAAAAGATACCAATAGATTGAAAGTAAAAGAATGAAAAAGAATATTCCATGCAAATGGAAAGGAAAAAAAATGCTGGGGGAAGGTATATTCATATCTGACAAATAGACTTCAAAACAAAGGCTATAATAAGATACAAAGAAGGCTAAGTAATACTAAAGGGAATGATTCAACAAGAAAATATAACCTATGTCAGTGTTTCCCAAAGTGTGGTATGCTTACCCCCAGGGGTACGGGAAGAGTTTGGTGAGGGTACACGTTGCACCAGAGTTTGGTGGGGATATGCACTGCACCGGTCTTAGCTGGGCCTAATTCTATGTTCTCATGAGTACGAGGGGTACTCACTGTTACAAAATTATAGAAGGGGTACACATATGTCAAAAGTTTGGGAAACACCTATGTAAACACACATGCATCCAAATAGGAGCACGCAAATATCTTAAAAAAAAGAAACTCTTGATGGACTTTAAGAATATATAGACAGCAATACAGACATAGTAGGCTACTTTAACAGCCACTAACATCACTGTATATATCTATCACTGGATAGATCTTCCAGACAAAAAATCTGCAAGATGAATTAAATGATAACATTAGATCAGATGGATCTAACTGATATTTACAGAACATTTCACCCCAAAGCAAGAAAATATACAATATTCTCAAGCACACATGAAACTTTCTCAATGCTAGAACACAGAGCACAAAATAAATCTATATGAATTCAAGAAGATTCATATAACCAAACATCTCGGATCACAATGGCATGAAGTTAGAAATGAGCTACAATAACACAAAACCTCAAAAACACCCAAATATATGGAACCTAAATTGCAACTTATTAATGTGTGTATTACCAATGCAATCAAGAAAGATATTAAAAATTTCCTGGAAACAAATGAAAATGAATACACAATCATCCAAAACATATGGGACAGAGGAAAGCAATACTCAGAGGGATGTTCATAGCATTACAGGCCAACCTCAAAAACAAGAAAAAGCACTAATAAACTAACCCTATAACTAAACTAGTTGGAAAGAGAACAGGAAGAAAAGCCAGGAGGAAGTATAAGGAAGGAAATAAAGATTGAACTAGAAGTAAAAGACACAGAGATGAAAAGACAGTACGAAGCATCAATGAATCCAAGTGAGCTGGTTCTTTGAAAAAATGAACGATTGAGGAACCATTAGACAAACTCTTCAAGAAACAAAGGGCCTATATAAATAAAATCAGAAAGGAAAGAGATGATGTAACAATGGGCACCACAGAAATTCAAAAAGGATTGTAAGGAAATACTGTGAACAACTATAGGCCAACAAATTAGACAATCTGTGTGAAACGGACAAATTCCTAGTCATAAAAATTTACAAAACTCTATCAGGAAAGTCAGAAAAACTGAATAGGCAAATGACAACTAATGAAATTGGCGCAGTAATTTAAAAACTCCCAGCAAACAAAAGTCCTGGACCAGATAACTTCATAGGCAAGTTCTACCAAACATTCAAAGAACTAACACGTAGCCTACTCAAACTATTCCAGAAAATTCAAGAGGAAGGAACACTTACAAAGTTCTTTTTACGAAGCCGCCATTATCCTAACTCCAAAACCAGATTAAGGCACTCTAAAGAAAGAAAATTATAGTATCCTTAAAAGAAACAGACTGTCAAATTACAGTGGGGAGGGTAGGGAGATATGGGGGAGATAAGAGATCAACCAAAGGACTTGTATGCATGCATATAAGCATAACCAATGGACTAAAAACTCGGGGGGGGGGGGGGGGAGGGCATGGGGCGTAGGGGTGGGGTGGGGATTGGTAAGGTATGTACATATATATAATACCTTTTAAAAAATGAGGGGAAAAAATAAGGTAAAAAAGAAAAAGAAAGAAAATTATAGTATCCTTGATGAAAACAGATGCTAAAATCCACAGCAAAATATTAGCACAATGAATCCAGCAATATATTAAAAACACACCATGATCAAGTGGGTTTTATTCTGGGGATGCAAGACTGGTACAATTTTGGCAAATCAGTCAATGTGATATAATAGAAACATGATGAAAGATAAAATCCACATGATCATATAAATAAATACAGAAAAAGCATTTGACAAAATCCAGCACCCTTTTTTGATAAAAACTCTTACCAAAGTGGGAATAAAGGGATCATACCTCAATAAAGGCCATATATGACAAACCTGTAGGTACATCATACTCAATGAGCAAAAACTAAAAATTTCCCTTAAGAACAGGAACAGGCAAAGATGTCCATTTTCAACGCTCTTAGCATAGAACTGAAAGTCCTAGGCATGGTGATCAGACAAGAAGAGATATAAGGCATCCAAGTTGGAAAGGAGGAAATGAAAATGTAATTATTCACAGATGTCATGTTTATGAGACTACATGGTAACAGGAGAGCCTGTACAATATGTATATGTGACTTTAAGTATTTCCTATGATGTTAATTTATTTCATGTAAATAATGATATGCCAGCAATCAATCTCTTTCCACATGAGAATTATTGAATATTGGGTATATTTATTAATTTTGAGAAAAAAATCATCATAGAGGTGAGATGATAATGAAATATTTATATAGTGCTTACTACATGTCAGAAACTTTAATAAACAACTTGTTTCATTTCATTCACTGTTACCTAATAAGATAAAGATACTAATGTTTTTCCTTTTTTTTTTTTTTTTGGTAAGGAAACTAAGGCAGAGAGAGGTCAGATGAGGTAACTTATTCAAGTCACAGCACAACTAATAAGAGACAAACTTGGAATTCAAATCCCAGCAGTCTGACTAGAAAGGCTGTGCTCTAAGCCACTGTACTATATTTCTTCTTGGGAATTATGTGCATATGAATAATGAGTTAATGGAATTTAAAGCCTTATAAAAAACTAGGATTTAGTTTTTAAATTTTATTTCCAAATCTGATAATTTATCTTCATTACCTATAGCCTACAGGAGACAACCATGATAGAACAAGATTAGAATAATTTCCCATGGCCTTTATCTTTAAAATGTCACAAACAAGTCTGAGGAATCATTCAGCATCTTGTTTCTATAGCTGGACAACTCAGATCTTTATCCATTGCCTTTTAAAAATATCATCAGTAAATCTTACCACTTGATCTAGAGTTCTTAACTTACTAATAGTATATTAAGAAATCAATGTACTTATTTTCAGGATATTAGTATGGAGAAAAGTTTTTAAATTTTTAAAAAACTGTATCTTTGGATTAGAATGAAACAGAAATTGAACTGGGGAGCCTGTTGAGACAAGATTTCCAAGGATTGCATAATGAATTATTGCTACGGATTGGAGAAAACTACCAAAAGGTTTTCAATGGTTTGTCAATCCTTGCCTCATTTGCATCTAGTGATGATCCTTATCAGGGCCCAAGAGATAGCATATCACCTGAACAAATGGTAAGAAATATGTTTTTGTTTTGTTTTTTTCCTTTTTGTAGCTTAATGATGATACTGGAAAAAATATTTGTTTTGTGCATTTTTTAAAAATTAAATTGGGTGTTTTATTTTTGAAAAGATTGATATTTAAATTGATCACAGCAAGGCATTAACAATATATATTGGCATTGAAAATTTGACATTTTCAACTGATTTTAGATTTTATTTTTTCACTGGGTAAAATGTTTATTTGTCTCTTCACTACTTATGAACTGTAGGTTGGAATACATTTGTATCTCCCCTGAACTACCCCTTTCTTAGAACAACATTTTAAAACCTTATCTAACTATATTTAAATTCACTGTTGGGTGTAAGGGAACTTACAGGATATGTTAATCTTTTCATCTTTTCCTATCTTAAATTTGTGTCTGAAGTCACTTTACTATTTTATGTTTTCATCTAAAAACATATAAATCCTTAGGCTTACTATGTTTTTCCTTTTGATTGCCCTCCTTCCTTCAAGAGACTCTCAGGATAATCAGCAATATGTCTTGAGAGGTTTCTATCTCTGCTTTCTCCTTTTCCATTCATTCTTTAGCCCATTCTAGTTTGACTCTGTTCTCATTATTCTCCTTAAATTCTTCTTGCCAAAGTCAAAAATAGTCTTTCTACTGTCAAATCCAGTAGTTACTTTTCCTTCCTTATTTTATTCAATTTTTCCGTAGCATTCAATGCAACTTACCATCCTTTTCTATGTGGCATCTATGATATCACATTTTCAGTTTTACTTTATTATTGACACCGTTACAGATGTCTCCATTCCTGTCCCCATCCTCCCTTTGCCCACCTGCCCTTTTCCCTCTGGCCATCACCACATTGTTGTCTGTGTCTATGAAATTATGTATATATTAGAGGCCCGATGCATGAAATTCGTTTAACAAATCAACAAATGACAAATGATGGAGAGGATGTGGAGAAAAGGGAACCCTTGTGCACTGTTGGTGGGAATGCAGACTGGTGCAGCCACTGTGGAAAACAGTATGGCGTTACCTCAAAAATTTAAAAATGGCACTGCCATTTGACCCAGTAATCCCACTTCTAGGAATATATCCCAAGAAAACAGAAACACCAATCAGAAAGGATATATGCACCCCTATGTTTATAGCAACACAATTTACCATAGCTAAGTTTTGGAAACAGCCTAAATGCCCATCAGCAGATGAGTGGATCAGAAAACTGGTACATATACACAATGGAATACTATGCTGCTATAAAAAAAAAAAAAGGAATTCTCACCATTTGTAGCAGCATGGATGGAACTGGAGAGCATTATACTAAGTGAAATAAGCCAGTCAATAAAAGAAAAATACCACATGATCTCACTCATTTATGGATAATGAACATTATAACTTGATTAACAAAAAGATAGATACAGAGGTAGAGGAGCATCAAACAGACTGTCAAATTACAGTGGGAAGGCAGGGGGATGGGAGGGGTAAGAGGTCATTTGAAGGACTTGTGTGCATTCATATTAGCATAACCAGCGGGTGCAAGACACTGGGAGTGGAGGTGGGGTCTGGGGGGTGTTGAGGGCATGTGCTGGGTGGTAGGGGAAGGTAGGGGAAGGTCAGTGGGAGATAAAAGATATGTGTACTACTATTTGTAATACTTTAAATAATAAAAAAAGAAGACAATGCTTTGCATTTGGTGGGATCAGGAAGGTGTGGTGTATTATGAGCTTCTAAAACCAGGTGAAACTGTTAATACTGATTGCTACCCATAATAATCAATTTGAACCACGCTTTGATCATGAAATGACCAGAATGGACCAGAAGACATGGCAAAGTAATTTTGCTTCATGATGATGCACCATCACACACTCCAAAACCAGTTAAAGACATGTTAAAAGATCTTATCTGGGAAGTATTAACTCACCTGCCATATTCACCAAACCTTGTTCCTTCAGATTACCACTTGTTTAGATTGATGGTACATGCACTTTCTGAGCAGCAACTCAAAGCATACAAAGAAGTGGAATTAGTGAATTATTCCTTTACCACTATTACCTCGGGATATTGACCCCTATGTCACACCATGGTTCTGGCAGGATACCTTCCCCCCCCCCCCTCCCCCCAGCTTAGCTCTACATGCTCTAGAATGGCAGTCGTCTTTCCTAGTTTTCTCAAGATAAATGTCCTCTCCACTCTGGATCCTGATATGAATCAGATCCTGAGGATTCCACCCCAGCTCAGTCCAGATTTCAAAAGCTTATTTTCTTGTACAGTACTATTTAATCATGTTTTGTAATGGTGATTATAAATTAGTTTCATGAATTTAAAAAATACTAAGTGTGAAAATAATAAGCATTTTTTGAGAAACTTAATTCACCAAGTATTTATTTCTGTTACTCTAATAGGCAAAACTGAAATTATGTTAAGTAATTTATTGGTTTATAAAATTTGATCTGTATAAAATTTACATAATTACCTGTTTGTTTATTTTTCCCTTAGGCTGATTATTTGCAACCCAAGTTGTTGGGCATTTTGGCTTTTTTTAACATGCAGTTACTGAGCTCCAGTGTTGGCATTGAAGATAAGAAAATGGTAGGTAGTGATAGTTGAGTTGTAATGTGTTGGAATAGAACTCATGTAGAATGTGCAGGAGACATGATTTTTGCTACTACCTACAAACATTGAAAGATAAGAAATAATGAAATGTGATATTTTATATTACTAAAAAACTTGTGTAAGCTTTTGGGTAGTTTAAAAAAAGGAATTATATTATTTGCAGTTCTTTTTTAAATACAGGACAGAAAACCCAAAACCCAAACCCAATTGGCTTACTGAAATTTGTTGGCTCTGTAACTAAAAGTAGAGAGATAATATAGCTTCAGGTATTGGTTGACTTTGGATACAGTGTTCTAAATCAGTTGCTTTCTTTTTATTCTATTTTTAAAAATTTTTTAATGTTGACATTACAGTTGTCCCCCCTTTTACCATCCTCCATCTCCCTTCTCCCCTTCCCTTGGCCTTCACCAAATTATTGTCTGTGTCAGAGTATGAATATATATGTTGTTTAGTTAAATCTCTTCACTTTCTTTATCCAATCACTCCACCCCCCTCCCCTTTGGTACAGGCAAGTCTGTTTCATAGTGTTCATGTTTCCAGTTGCATTTTGTTCATCAGATTATTTTATTCATTAAATTTCACACATAAGTGAGATCATATGGTGTCTTTCTCTGACTGGGTTATGTCATTTAACATAATATTCTCCAGGCTCATCCATGCTGTCACAAAAAGTAAGAGTTCCTTCTTTTTTACAGCTTTAGCTCAAATATCCCTGGATTGGTTCTATGCTCAAGTGCCAGGTGTTGGTGCCAACACTTTCAGGCTCACCTAATCACAGCATTTAGCTCAGTGGGAAAAAAGAGACCAACAGTCACTGATAGCTTAAAAAAAGATTGCATAATTGAATTTATTGCCCACATCGGTCTGATGTGGCTCATGGTCCATGCTGTTTTTGAATAACAAAAATGCTGGGTTATCTACAGTAAGTAAAGTAGCATTAGTTACTTGTCAGTTTATGTTTAAATGTATTTGACACAATATAGTTTCATTATGATTGCTGACCACTGGACATTTTTGTGCATAAATTAGGATAGAAGTTAAATAATGATTTGTTTTCTATCTGAAGTCAATAAAATTATAGTAAAAATTTATGAATAGCATTTTATTTCTGTCTATATTACCCTTCTCTTAATAACCTTAAGGAGCCAAAACATGATAAAATAAAATAAAATAAAAACATGATAAAATATTAAACTATGAATTTAAGCAACTAGTACTCATTCTTTGGTGTTAACTGATAAATTTAATCCCCCAAACTTCTAGTTCATCTGTATGGAATCTTTGTTATGGTTATCCCAAGTGAGAGCATCTCAAATCTAAGAAAACTAGAATTTTTTTTTTTTAAACCACAAAGAGCTTGCATGTTTTGGCATATAGTTAAGGTCATTTAGAGAGTTTTTTTACCCCTTCATTAGAAACTGGAGTTGTTGATACAAGTCTTATTATGTGTTTCACACACAATGGAATGTGTATTATTTTCTGGATATGTTACCAGCTACTTATTTTACTAAATTCAGAGCATCTTGAACTTAGCACCATTATGACAAAAATGCATGTACTATATAGCAGTTTGGGATGGATTTGTAGAAAATTATATATACATACAAGAGGCCGAGTGCATGAAATTCGTGCACGGGGGTGGGGTGGGGGGGAGAATTATCCCTCAACCCAACCTGCATCCTCATCAATCTCAAACATCCCTATCAGAATCCAGGACTGCTGGCTCCCAATTGTCCGCCTGCCTGCCTGATTGCTCCTAACCACTTCTGCCTACCACCCTGCTAACCTCATAACCGCTCCCCGGCCAGCCTGATTGACCCTAACTGCCCTCCCCTGCCAGTCTGGTCACCTCTAACTGCTGTCCCCAAACTGCCCTCCCCTGTAGGTCTGGTTCCCCTAACAGCCTCCCCTGCTGGCCTGCTCACCCCTAACTGCAATCCCCTGCTGGTCTGGTTCCCCCCAACTGTCCTCCCTGGTAGGCCTGGTCCCCCCAACTATCCTCCCCTGCATGCCTGGTCCACCCCAACCACCCTCCCCTGCAGGCCTGGTGCCCCCCCATAACTTCCCTCCCTTGCAGGCCTGGTTCTCCCCCCCACAACTGCCCTCCACTGGAGGCCTTGTTCCCCCCAACTGCCCTCCCCTAAATGCCTGATCACCACCAACTGCCATCTACTGCAGGCCTCATTCCCCCCAACTGTCCTCCCCTGTAGGCCTTGTACCCCCCCAACTGCCCTTTCTTTCAGGCCTGGTCCCTTTCAACTGCCCTCCCCTGCTGGCCATCTTGTGACGGTCATCTTGTGCCACATGTGGGCGGCGATCTTGTGTGTTGGAGTGATGGTCAATTTGCATATTACTCTTATTACAGTAGATGGGATACTGTATGTTTCAATCCTCATGTGGGGATATTTTTTTAATTTTTATTTTCTGAAGAGAGGAAGAGAGAGAAATGTTGGAGGAGAGAGATAAACATAGATCAGTTGCTTCTCGTATGTATCCTGACTGGGGATCGAACCCATAGCCTTTTTTGGTGTAAGGAATGATGTTCCAACTAACTGAGCCACCAGGCCAGGACAGATACTATCTTACCTAATAAAAGAGAAACATGCAAATTAGCCATCACTCTGCTATACCCATAGCCAATCAGAGTGAGTATGCAAATTAATCTAACCAAGATGGAGGTTATTTTGCATATTCAGACTCACAGATGCGTGAAGCCTGCTATGAGGGGAAGGGGGGCAGTGGAGGGAGCTACTGGAGTGATGCTCCAGACAGAAGCAAGGACTTGGCTGGTTCTGGGCGCCTGGGGAGCAGGGACTTGCTGGCTCCCTGGCGAGCTGGGAGCAGGGACATGCCGGCTCCTGGAGTGCCCTGTGCAGCTGGGAGTGAAGCCAGGGCCTCTAGTATTCTTAATAAATTTGGACATCACTGGCTAGGAGACCAGCAGGCCTAAAATAACAAATCACCTTCCAGGGAAAGAACATAGAAAACAGAACTCATAGTTTTCAAACTCTTAATTCCTACATAAGATGTTGGACAAAATGAACTGGACAACATTTATTAGACCTTGTGTTAACAGAGAATATCTAACTACTCCAAGATTAGAGAGGGATGTAGTTGTCTTTACTGCTCATCTCCTCCTGTCCTGACAAAATGAACTGTTTATGTTAAAGTCCTACTTACTTTTTAGGCCTTGAATAGTTTGATGTCCTTGATGAAATTGATGGGACCCAAACATGTCAGTTCTGTGCGGGTGAAGATGATGACCACACTGAGATCTGGTCTTCGATTTAAGGATGATTTTCCTGAGTTGTGTTGCAGGTAAGTAACTGCCTTAATTTATTAGATTTTGTTTTACATTTCACAGGAGTACTAACTTGAATCCTTATCTCCTTGAGGGAAATTGGGTTCAAACCATAAATAATTAAGATAGGTAGTCAATTTGTATTGAAAAGGGAATGTGTTTACGTACTTCTTTAAAAACATTTTACTGTGAAATGTTGTAAATACTGAAACAGAATAATATAGTGAATTTCTCTATATACATGTTTTTTAACTCAGCAGTTGTCAACATTGCTTATCTATAATAATAAAAGTGTAACATGCTAATTGTACTGGATGTCCTTCTGGATTAAGCTGGGGTTGCAAGGGAAATCTGTGTCCCTGGTGGCTGCCTGTGGCCGGAGGGAAGCCCAGGTCCTTGGTGCCAGAGGGAATATGGTGCTGGCAGCTAGGGAAAGGAAGGCCTATTTTTGCACAAATTTTGTGTAACAGTCCTCTAGTCTATAATAAAAGTGTAATATGAAAATTGGCCAAACAGTGGAACAACTAACTGTCTGGACCACCTTCTGGACGAAGCTGGGTCTGTGAGGTCCAGCCAAAGTGGTTAGGGCTGCGAAGAAGCAGCCAAGGCAGTCTGAGCTGCAATAGTCTACCCTTGCATGAATTTCATGCATTGGGCCTCTTGTCTGTTATAATATTTCACCTCCGCTATTTTTATTGTTAGTTGGAATGTTTTAAAGAAAACCCCAGTATCACATAATAGTTCTTGTAAATACCTCAAATGTAACCATAATGAATTGTTGTACCAAGTAGTAGGAATTCCTTAATATCATCTGAACTTAATCTATATTTAGATTTCCTCAATTGTCTCAAAGAGTTTTTTCCTCCAAATGTTGGTTTGTTTGAATCAGAATCCATATAAGGTACACATGTCAAACATTTAGTTGTTTAGTTCAGCCCTTTAAGTATTTTAAAAAATATATATTTTATTGATTTTTTACAGAGAGGAAGGGAGATAGAGAGTTAGAAACATCGATGAGAGAGAGTCATCGATCAGCTTACTCTTGCACACCCCCTACTGGGGATATGCCTGCAACCAAGGTACATGCCCTTGACCAGAATCGAACCCGGGACCCTTGAGTCCTCAGGCCGACACTCTATCCACTGAGCCAAACTGGTTCGGCCTTTAAGTTTTTCTTATATTTACCTATTAAGTCCCCTCCCCACACTACTTTATAGGCCATTGAGATTTGCAGGGTTTGATTGATTGCTAACTAATTTAAATACTACTGCTGCAGTTAGACTACTGAGTGCAGTTTAAGCTTATGTTTATATGTACTTACATTATAATTTACTATAGATGTACAGTCAAAATAATATGTTTTGAAGTCATGTGAAGTAACTTTTCTGAATGCAGGTACCACTAATGATTTTGTTAGATTAATTTATTTCAGTTTGCTTAAAATTTTTGGAAATTGCTTTTTTTTTCTTTTCATTTTTTATTAAGGTATAATATGTGTACATACCTTACCATTGCTCTCCCCCAATCCCACTCCCATACATGCCCTCACCCCCCAGAGTTTTGTGTCCATTGATTATGCTTCTATGCATGCACACAAGTCTTTCGGTTAATCTCTTATCTCCCCCACCTCACCCTAAACTTCCCACTGTAATTTGACATTTTGTTTGATATTTTACTGTCTTTGTATGTATTTTTTTGTTCAACAGTTTATAATTTTCTTTATTATCCATAAATGAGTGAGATCATGTGGTATTTTTCTTTCATTGACTAGTGGTAAGAATTCCTTCTTTTTGTGGCAGCATAGTATTCCATTGTATAGATGTACCATCGTTTTCTGATCCAATCATCTGCTGACAAGCACCTAGGCTGATTCCAAATCTTGGCTATTGTACATTGTACTGCTATGAACATAGGGATGCATATATTCTTTTTGATTGGTGTTTCTAGTTTCTTTTGATATATTCCTAGGAATGGGATTACTGGGTCAAATGGGAGTTCCATTTTCAGTTTTTTGAGGAAACTCCATACTGTTCTCCACAGTGGCTGCACCACTCTACAGTGCACAAGTGTTCCTTTTTTTTTGCATCCTCGCCAGCACTTGTCATTTGTTGATTTGTTCATGATAGCCATTCTGACAGGTGTGAGATGGTACTGCATTGTTGTTTTAATTTTCATCTCTCGGATAAGTAGTGACTTTGAGCATGTTTTCATGTGTCTCTTGGCCTTCCTTCTGTCTTCCTTTGAAAAGATTCTATTTAGGTCCGTTGCCATTTCTTTATTGGATCATTTATCTTCCTTTTATTAAGTTGTATAAGCTGCCTGTAGATGTTGGAGATTAAACTTTTATTAGTGATAACATTTGCAAATATTTCCTCCTATACAGTGGGCTTTCAAGATGTTTTGTTGATGGTTTCTTTTACTGTGAAAAAGCTTTTTATTTTGATGTAGTCCCATTTGTTTATTTTATCTTTATCTTCCATTGCCCTAGGGGCAGTATCAGTGAAGAAGTTCTTTTGGCATTTGTCTGAGATTTTGCTGCTTGTGGATTTCTCTAGTATTTTTATGGTTTCCCATCTTATGTTTAAGTCCTGTATCCATTTTGAGTTTATTTTTGTATATGTGTAAGTTGGTGATCTAGTTTCATTCTTTTGCATGTATCTGTCCAATTTTTTCAACACCATTTATTGAAGAGACTGTCTTGACTCTATTGTATGTTCGTGCCACCTTTGTCAAATATTAATTGAGCATAGTGATTTGGGTTGATATCTGGAATTGGTAAACAGGGAGAAGAAAAAATAAGGAAAAAAAAAAACAAAAACAAAAAGAGAAAGGGAGAGAGAGACAAGAAATAGACTATGGGAGAAAAGGGGAACAAACTATATATATGGGGCAGGAATTTCAACAGAACAACCACTAACCCCAGCAAATGCTGGCAACAGTACCTGGAGAATAATACAATCTACACCCCCACTAAATCCAGCAAAGGAAGGGAAAACAGAAGTAAAAAACAAACGAACAAAAACAAAGCAAATAAAAAAATACCAAGCAACAGCAACTACAAAAGAATAAGCAAAATACTCTCACTAAAAAACATAAAAATACAATATAATCAACATTCACACAAACAGCATCAAAAGGACAGAGAGGAAAACAATTATTTATTTATTTATTTATTGCTAGTTAATACAGCTCAGAGAGTGGTGTATATGCACTTGGCACAGGGGATTGGAAATTAGATATATAAGTACGGTAGAAATTTTAGCAGGGGGGAGACAGAGTTGGGAAAATCTAAAGCAGGAAAGGGTTAAGATAAACAGGATAGCAAAAAGGGGGAAGGTTAGGAAGAGAGTGATGGTGTAAAGGTCATGTTGAGATAGGGTAAACAATGCTAAAGGAGAAATGGAGATAGAATGGACACTAATTCCAATGTAAAATAAAGAGAAAATAAAATAGCACTTAAAAATAAAAGTTAAAATAGCAGTAGCAATAATGCTGATTGAACCTAAAAATGTAATAATTAAAAAGTTAAAATCAAGTGAGGAAAAATGGAAAAAATTGGTTTCTTAAGTAAAAGATGCAAAAACTGAAAATAAAATAAAAAATAAAAAAATTAGCATAAACTGTGTGTAGTTGTGAAGGCCATTCACTTCTGTTATTCTGTTCTCAGTCCAGACAGTATTGCAGTTCCCGGTTTTCCACTGCACCTCAGTGTTGTAAACTAGTCCTTAATTTTAAGATGGTAATTTCTTAATTTCTTGGTTTTTGATTAAATAAAACTAGTAATAAACACAGTCAGTTTGTACTCCAGCCCCTAGGTGGCAGTGTTTCTGGATTGACGTCCTCATCTTTTTGGGTGCTCTAGCCTTCTTTTTTTATGGCACTCAATACCGTGTTTGTTTGTTTTTTGTTTGTTTTGTTTTGTTTTTTTGCCTGGGAGCTGCATCCCAAATTATTTCTCCCCGCTCTGCTTCTCCGCTTCCAGAAAAGCTCTTTCCCCCTGTCTTATCTCAGGGCCAGCCAATCTGGGTGGTCCCTCCTTTGTAATCAGAAACAAAGGGTTGTAGGGGAACCAACCTGTGTGTACAATGGACCAGCCTGCATGCACTTACAAACAGACTGCATACCTTTCTAACTCCTATGTTCTCCCTCCATGTCTGAACAGAATGGGTTGTTCCCTAGAGAACCCTACTATTAGCAACCTTGGGGACCCCCGTCCACTCTCTCAAATCAAGCCAGACCGCAGGGGGCTTTTGTGGGCACAGATTTCCAAGGTCCCAGCGCGTCTCTGCAGCCACAGTGGTTGCAGCCTCTGCAGCTGCTGCTTTCGCTGCTGGGACACAGACACACCGTGTTATCCCTGGCAAAATCCAACCTTTCTGTGGAATCCACGTGTCCGCACTGGTCGGGGCCCCATAGCTTGCTCCGTGGTCTCCACAGTTGTGGTCTTTTCAGGTCTCAGATAAGATCCTCAGTTGCAGCTCTGCTGTGGTTGTGAGAGACAGCACGTACAAGTGTTCACCTTGCCGCCATCTTCCAACATCTGTCCTGGGTTGATATTTGTATTCTGTATTCTATTATATTGATCTATATGTCTTTTCTTGTGTCAGTACCATGCTGTTTTTTGTTTTTCTTTAAAAAAATATATATATTTCATTGATTTTTTACAGAGAAGAAGGGAGAGAGATAGTTAGAAACATCGATGAGAGAGAATTATTGATCAGCTGCCTCCTGCACGCCTCCCACTGGGGATGTGCCTGTAACCAAAGCACATGCCATTGACCAGAATCAAACCCGGGACCCTTCAGTCCATAGGCCGACGCTCTATCCACTGAGCCAAACCTGTTTCGGCAGTACCATGTTTTTTTGAGAATAGTTGTTTTGTAATACAGCTTGAAATCTGGTATTGAGTTCCCTCCTACTTTGTTCTTTCTCAGGATTGTTGTGGCTATTTAGGGTCATTTTTATTCCAGATGAATTTTTGAAGACTTCTTTGTAGGTCTGTGAAGTATGCCATTGGTATTTTAATGGGTAGTGCTTTGAATCTATTTATTGCTTTGGGTAGTATGCACATTTCCATGAACATGGTATATTCTTCCATCTTTTTATGTCTTTCTCTATCTCTTTTTTTTTTTCACAGTCCTGTAGTTTTCCTGCATATAGGTCTTTTACCTACATAGTTAAGTTTATTCCTAGGTATCTTAATTTTTTTGGTGCAATGATAAATGGGATTGCTTTTTTAGTCTCTCTGTCTGTAAATTCACAATTGGTGTATAGAAAGGCCATAGATTTCTTGGCATTAATTTTGTATCCTGCTACATTTCCGAATTCATTTATTAAGTCTATTATTAGTTTTTTGATGGAGTCTTTTGGGTTTTTTATGTACAATATCATGTCATCTGCAAATAAGGACAGTTTTACTTCTTTTCCAATTTGGATGCCTTGTATTTCTTCTTCTTGTCTAATTGCAATGGGTAATAATACTTCCAGTACTATGTCAAACAGGAGTGGTGAGAGTAGGCATCCCTGTCTTTTCCTGTTTTTAGGGGAAATGGGTTTAGTTTTTTTCCCATTGTATATGATATTGGTTGTGGGTTGTCATATATATGGCTTTTATTATGTAGAGGTATGATCCTTCTATTCCCACCTTGTTGAGAGTTTTTATCAGGAAAGATTGTTGGATTTTTGCAAATGCTTTTTCTGCATCACTTGATGTCACTATGTGATTTTTATCTCTCAGTTTATGTGATATATCACGTTTATTGATTTGTGGAAATTGTATCATCCTTGCATTCCTGGGATAAATCCTACTTGGTCATGGTGTATGATCTTTCTGATGTACTGCTGGAACCAATTTGCTAGAATTTTGTTGAGGATTTTGGCATCTTTGTTCATGAGGGATATTGGCCTGCACTCTTTTCTTTTTCTTTAAAATATATATATATATATATATATATATATATATATATATATATATATATTATTGATTTTTACAGAGAAGAAGTGAAAGTGATAGAGAGTTAGAAACATCGATGAGAGAGAAACATCGATCAGCTGCCTTCTGCACAACCCTACTGGGGATGTGCCTGCAACCAAGATACATGCCCTTTACCGGAACCAAATCTGGGACCCTTCAGTCCACAGGCTGACTCTCTATCCACTGAGCCAAACTGGTTAGGGCTGTAGTTCTCTTTCATTGTGTTGTCTTTATCTGGCTTTGGTATTAGCGTGATGCTGGCTTCATAGAAGGAGCTTGGAAGTCTTCCTTCCTCTTGAATTTTTAGGAATAGCCTGAGGAGTATAGGTTTTAGTTCTTCCTTGAATGTTTGGCAAAACTCTCCTGTGAAACCATCTGGCCCTGGGCTTTTGTTTGCTGGAAGCTTTCTGATGACTGCTTCAATTTCATCCATAGTTTCTGGCCTATTGAGCTGTTTGGATTCTTCCGGATTGAGTTTTGGAAGGTTATATTTTTCCAGGAATCTGTCCATTTCCTCCAGGTTGTCCATTTTGTTCAAGTAGAGTTGGTCCTAGTATTTTGTAACAATCCTTTGCATTTCCGCAGGGTATGTTGTTATTTCACCTCTTCCATTTTTGATGTTGCTTATTTGATTCCTCTCTTTGTTTCTTGGTTAGCCTGGCTAGAGTTTCATCAATCTTGTTTATCCTTTCAAAGAACCAGCTCAGGTTTTGTTCATCTTTTGTATCGTTTCGTTGGTCTCTATGTCGTTTATCTCTGCTCTGATCTCAATTATTTCCTTTCTTCTGCTTACACTGGGCTTTTTTGTTGCTCTCTAACTGTTTGAGTTGTAGGGTTAAGTAATTTATTACCATTGTTTTTTTGTTTTTTGCAGTAGGCTTGTAGAGCTATGAACTTCCCTCTCAAAACTGCTTTTGCTGTGACCCATAGATTTTGGATTGTTGTGTTTTTATTGTCGTTTGTTGTCAGGATTTTTTTTTATTTCTTCCTTGATCTCTGTGGTAACCCAGTCATTGTTTAATAGCATGCTGTTTAGTCTCCATGTGTTTGATTTCTTTGGATTGTTTTTATTGTAGTTGATTTCCAACTTTATATCACTGTGATCTGAGAGGATGCTTGATATGATTTCTATCTTCTTGAATTTGGAATGACTTTGCCTATGTGTTAACATATGGTCTATCTTTGAAAATGACCCATGTACACTTGAGAAGAATGTATATTCTGTGGCTTTGGGGTGAAATTTTCTGAAGATGTCAATTTCATCTGATCTAGTGAGTCATTTAGGATTGATATTTCTTTGCTGATTTTTTGTTTAGAGGCTTTGTCCAATGGTGATAGTGGGGTGTCAAAATCGCCTACTATGATTGTATTGCTGTTAATCTCTCCCTTGATATCCTCCAGGAGGATTTATTTATTTATTTATTTATTTATTTATTTATTCATTCATTCATTCATTTATTTTTTTTTTAATGTATTTGGGTGCTCCTATATTGGATGTGTATATGTTTATCAGAGTTATTTCTTCTTGTTGGATTGCTCCCTTTAGTCTTATGAAGTGGCCTTCCTTATCTCTTGTTATATCCTTCCCTTTGAGATCTAATTTGTCAGAGTAAGTATTGATATCCCATCTCTTTTTTCTCATTTCCATTCACCTGGAAAACCTTTTTCCTTATCTTCATCGTCGGTTTGTGTGCCTATTTTTTTTCTGAGGTGGGTTTCTTGTAGACAGTAGATACATGGGCCTTGTTTTCTTATCCAGTCCGTTACTCTATATCTTTTG
Source organism: Pipistrellus kuhlii (assembly GCF_014108245.1). Taxonomy (NCBI): domain Eukaryota; kingdom Metazoa; phylum Chordata; class Mammalia; order Chiroptera; family Vespertilionidae; genus Pipistrellus; species Pipistrellus kuhlii. The sequence continues at coordinate 100,406,833 of NW_023425515.1, forward strand.
ATTGGAGGCATTTAATTCATTTACATTTAAAGTTATTACTGATAAGTACTCATTTGTCGCCATTTTTATTCTATACCCCTGTGTTTCTTCTTCGCTGCCTATTTCTTTTTCTTTTTTTAAAATTTTATTTACTGCACACCCTTTAGCATTTCTTGCATTGCTGATTTGGTGGTGATAAATTCCCTTAGTCCTTTTTTTTTTTTTTTTTTTGAAATATATTTTATTGATTTTGTACAGAGAGGAAGGGAGAGAGAGAGGTAGAAACATCGATGAGAGAGAGTCATCGATCAGCTGCCTCTTGCACACCCCCTACTGGGGATATGCCCGCAACCAAGGTACATGCCCTTGACCGGAATCGAACCCGGGAACTTTCAGTCCCCAAGCCGACGCTCTATCCATTGAGCCAAACCGGTTTCGGCCCTTAGTCCTTTTTTGTCTGTGAAGCTCCTGATTTCACCTTCAATTTTGATTGATAGCCTTGCTGGGTACATTATTTTTGGATTCAGACCCTTCTTTGGCATGACTTTGTATATTTCATCCCATTCCCTTCTGTCCTGATGAGTGTCTGTAGAGAAATTAGTTGCTAGTCCGATGGGGGATCCTTTGTATGTAACTTTGTGTCTCTCTCTGGCTGCTTTTAAGATTCTTACTTTGTCATTGTTGTTTGCCAATTTAATCACAATGTGCCTTGGCATCAGTCTTTTGGGGTTCATTTTGCTTGGGACTCTGAGCTTCTTGGATTTGTATGTTTTTTTTCTTCCCTATATCAGGAAAGTTTTCTGTTATTATTTCTTGAAACTGGTGTTCTATGCCTTCCTCAGTTTTCTTCCTTTCTGGAACTCCTATTATGCAAATGTTGTTTTGTTTTGTGTTGTCCAAAGTTCCCTTAGGCTCTTGTTCTGCTTTTTAATTTTTTTTTGTAGAAGCTGTTCTACTTGGGTATTTTCCTTCCATCTTATCTTCTAGCTCACTGATGCGGTCCTCTGCTTCTTCTCAGCTACTCTTGATGCTTTCTATTGAGTTCTTTACAGCAGTGATGTCATTTTTCATTTCTTCTTGGTTTTTCCTCATTTCCTCTTGGTTCTTACTCATATTGTTGAATTTGTCTTCCATTCTTTTCAGCCACCTTATGACCTTTTGTCTGAATTCTTGTTGTGATAGGTTGCTTGTCTCTAGTTCGCTTACTTTTTTTTTTTTTTGGTGATGCCTGCTTTTCATATGCGGGCTTTTTCTTTGTGTCCACATGATCTTTCTTCTCAGGATATCTGGTTATGTATTGTAGTTCTCTCTCTCCTGCTTTGATTTAAAGCACATGTGTCAAACACAAGGCCCGCGGGCCAAATCCGTCTCGCCAGGCCTTGCAATGTGGCCCGCACTGCGCTGTCATCACTGCACTCCACTGCGTTTCCATCACAATGACAGTTTATGACTGTTCAGTAAACCATTCGGCCCGCGATTTAGGCTGGATTTTAGATTTTGGCCCCTTCTCTGATTGAGTTCGACACCCCTAATTTAAAGGAACAAAATACAACACAACCAGGTACAACACACAAGACACTGAACAGAAATGTATTCACGATATTAATAACCTCCAATAACGGTGACCACAAGAGAAAGGCAAATTAGGGGGTAGGAGAAATAGAAGAGTAAAAAGAAAGAAGAAAAAAAGGAGTGTCAAAATGAAATTGTGAAAAGGAGCCAAAAAAAAAAAAAGTGAGAGAGACTATAATGAGACTAACACAGAAATGAGGAGCTAATTATATATATGGGGAGAGGTTACTCCAATAGAATAACCATTAATCACAACAAATGCCTGCAACAAGTACCCGGAGATTAATACAACCTACAACACCAGCTAATATCAAGCAAGGAAAGGGAAAGCAGAAGTAAAACGCAAACTAAAACACAGCAAACAAAAACATACAATCAAACAAAAAGAACAAGCAAACAATCTCACAAAATAGCATAAAACTTCTATATAGTTAACATTCAAACAAGCAACTACAAAAGGACAAAGAGAAATTTTTTTCTTTTTAGTTAGGACAGCAAAAAGGCTGGTGTGTATGGACTTGGAGCAGGGGGTTGGAAATTAGATATATATATTATAAGTAGGGTGAAATTTTAGCAGGGGGTAAATAGAATAGGGAAAATATAGAGCAAGAAAGGGTTAAGATAAGGAGGACACCAAAAGGGGAAAAGTTAGGGAGAGTATGATGGCATAAAGATAGAATTGAGATACTGTGTTTTCCCGAATATAAGACATCCTCCGAAAATAAGACCTACTTACAAGTTTCCTTCTGAGTGAAATATAAGGCATTCCCCCGAAAATAAGGCCCCCCTAGGCTAAACATGAGAGATTTGGTTCACTGATTCTGAAAGAAATGGAGTCACAAGAAATTCACCAGGAAATTCAGGAATTGGATTGTTATGATGATGTTCCAGAAGATGAAGACATGATTGTCATTGAATAAATGAGTAACTTTTGATACTGTAGGATTCACAGTTTTATCTGGTTTGTGTTGACAACTACTGTACTACCGTACCGTATACAGGTAATAAATTTCCTTTATTTTCATTTAACAATAAATGTGTACTGTATTCTTCTTCATGGAAAAATAAGACATCCCCTGAAAATAAGACCTATCGCATCTTTGGGAGCAAAAATTAATATAAGACACTATCTTATTTTCCGGGAAACAGGGTAGAATAAAGCGATGGTGAAGAAAAGGTGAAAATAGACTGTAGAACACTAATCCCCAAGTAAAATATAAAGCAAATAAATAAAACTTAAAAAAAAAAATATTGTAATAAAACAAAAGTAAATAAAATAAAAAGTTAAAATAGTAGTAGTAATAATGCTGACTACAAATAAAAATGTAATAATTAAAAAGGTAAAGTCAAGTGAGAAAAAAAGAAAAAAAGTCTCTTGAGTAAATAATGCAAATAATGAAAATTTTTAAAAAATTAAAAATTAAAAAAATAAGTGCAGTAATAAAGGTCATTAACTTCCTCTATCATTCTGTTTGTCATGGTTGTTTCTATTATAGTTCCCTGTGTTTCACTGCTCCTCAGTGTTGTAATCCAGTCCAGATTTTTAAGCAGGCAGTGTCTTAATTTCTGGTGTTCTTTTATTTTTTTTTACACTAGGGTCAATTTGTGATTCAGCCTCTGGGTGGCAGTGTTTCTGGGTTGACTTCCCGGACTCTAAGGCCCCTTTAGCTTTTTCTCTGTGACACTCAATTGGTTTGCGGGCAAGTCCAAGTATACTGCACATCCCTGAAACTCTCAGGCTATCTCTCCGTGTCAGATCAAAACGGGTTGTTCTTTAGAAATCCCCCTTATTAGCAGCTCTGCGGAGCCCCTTCTACAATCACGGATTACACCAGCCCAACAGCCCCGGGCTTCTCCATGTAAACACCTCCCTGGTCCTCCAGCTCCTGCAGTGCGCAATGCGAGTTTCTGTCTTCTGCAGGGACTCACCCTATCCCCGCGAAATCTGCAGTAGAGAGCTTCTTTGAGTCAAAATGTTCACGCCGCCTGGGACTGGTGTTCTGGGGCTCACAGCTGCTCTGCAGCCGCCGCGGCTGTGGATATTCAGGCCTCTGACAAGATCCAGTTTTCCTTTCAAGATGGCGACATTTCCCAGTCCGATTGCTTTTATTCTTTATTTAACTTCAATGTCATATAACACATTTACACTTTCCCAAATTCAAATTTGTTTTAAGTTACACTCAGAGTATCTAGCTTCCATTCTTGAAGCCTGCAGGTATCTATTTTTATTAACTTTTATATAACCACCCCCTTTCTAAAATTATAAAGAAATATACACATACATTTTTAAAAATATATATTTTATTGATTTTTTACAGAGAGGAAGAGAGAGGGATAGAGAGTTAGAAACATCGATGAGAGAGAATAATCAATCAGCTGCCTCTTGCGCACACACACACACACACACACACACACACACACACCCTGGGATGTACCTGCAACCAAGGTACATGCCCTTGACCGGAATCAAACCTAGGACCTTTCAGTCCGCAGGCCGATGTGCTATCCACTGAACCAAACCGGTTTCGGCCACATACATTTTTTATATTAATTCTTCATCAAAGGGTAGCATATATTATAAGTACTGTTTTTTACCTTGCTTTTTTTACTTCATATATTATTTGAGTGTACATTACTGAACTTTACTCCATTTTTACAGCTACCTTGTAATTTTATTACTGTATGTACTATTGTTTCTTTTGCTAATAAGTCATTGATGGAGCTTTACAAATAATAAAAATACTGTAATGTGACCTTTAACTTTTATTTTTTGTTGTTTATTGTTGTTTTTCCATAGAGCTTGGGACTGCTTTGTTCGTTGCCTGGATCGTACTTATCTAGGCTCCCTTCTCAGTCATGTGATAGTAGCTTTGTTGCCTCTCATACACATCCAGCCTAAAGAAACTGCAGCTATATTTCACTATCTTATCATTGAAAACAGGTATTGTAACTGAAATTAATAACAAATGTAGCAATTTTTTATTACCCTATCTTTATGTTTCAAGGTATTAGGATTATTATTGATAATGTAGAACTGTTTATATTCTATTTAATTTATAGTTCATCAGTAACAAGTATATTGATATATTTTAAGACAATACATATTGAACTGATGGTTATTTCAGTTGTGACATGGTTTCCATTATAATTATATTTTAAATGAATTAATTAGTAGGTCGCAACTGAATTATTTTTCATCAATTTTGAAAAAGGTGAGGCAAATTTACCTTTCTTCTCACAGTTAAAAGGCATATGATTGAGTAGCATGAGAAAGTTAAGAGAGATATTCATTACTTTTTTTTTTTTAATATATGTTTTGCCCCGACCCGCGGGGCAACAACGAGGGCACATGGAAACCACCTAAGAGAATGAAGGAAACAAGGAACTCGAAGAATGGAGGCAAGAACGGGTTCTGATCAAGCCTCAAACTTTATTTTTTGAAATGGCAATATATATACAGCAGGAACAAAGGGGAGCAGGGTTGCCTACGCAGAGGGGTCTTTGGCAGTGTATAATTGGTTTAGGCACTGAGTGGCAAGGTGGTAAGGTGTCTGGCAACACAGGATTGGCTAACTGCCAGGGCCGTGTACCATTCCAAGGTGTAACATTCCAAGGCTGGTCTAGCTATGTGGGAGGATCAGGAAGAGGAAGTTGCAGAGATGCTAAGCGGCAGGTTAATCTTTAGCCTCTGGCCAAACCCTCAGGGCATCAAATAACTTCTGCTAGAAGGAACTTAATTCTATATTCTATTTCCTTAAGACGGAGTTGCTTGTTCAACTCTGATGGCTCCCAACAATATTTTATTGATTTTTCACAGAGAGGAAGAGAGAGGGATAGAGAGTCAGAAACATTGATGAGAGAGAATCATCAATCAGTTGCCTCTTGCACACCCCCTACTGGGGATGTACCCGCAACCAAGGTACATGCCCTTGACTGGAATCGAACCCAGGACCCTTCAGTCCCCAGACCAACGCTCTATCCACTGAGCCAAACTGGTTTTGGCTATATTCATTACTTTTTATAGCTTATCTCAGTTGAAACTTACTATTTCATTAGGTTAAATTTCAAACCAGTCTCCTTTCCTTTAAGCTTTTATTATTATACATTTCTTTATATTGGCCATATTTAAAAGCAATTCTTTATCTAGAACTTTATAACATGCAGAGACATTTTGTGGTCTCCATTTCCTAATTGATAGATTCTAAATTGCTTATTTTGACATTCATTGCATCCCAAAATCTGGCAATATCATACTTCTTAAAATTATTTCTCAAGATTTTTTTCAAAACAGGCTGTAACCATTCCAGATTGTTTATTTTTTTTCAATTGTGATTGCAAGAACACACATTATTCCTTTCCATTTTTATTCCTCACTCAAGGTTGCTTTTTAGCCCAGAATTTTGTCCCATACATTTCATTTTTTTTTCTTTCATTTTTCTACTTAACTGGTTCATTTTTTCTGAAAAGTTAGGATTTAAATATTACTTATTTACTTACTAATGTAATTGCTACTCCCATTTTTTATACTAACTGTCCAATGTTACTATAAAAAATTAATGAAAATTTCTGAAAGTACAGAAGAAAAGGCTAATGCAGTTTTTTAAGTTAAAAGCTTTTATATTTTGTACATTATAGAACTGTATAATCACTGATTGAGACCACTTTTATTTTATTTTATTTTTTATTATTTTTAAAAATTTCTTTATTGATTAAGGTATCACATATTTGTCCTTATCCCCCCATTCCCATCCCAAACCCCTCCCCATGCATGCCCCCATCCCCTCTGTTGTCTGTGACCACTGGTTAGGCTCATATGCATGCATACAAGTCCTTTGGTTGATCTATCCCCACCCTCCCCTACCTTCCCTCTGAGGTCTGACAGTCTGATGTATGCTTTTTTGTCTCTGGGTCTGTTCTTGTTCATCAGTCTATGTTGTTCATTATTTACCCTAGATGAGTGAGCTCATGTGATACTAGAAATACACTCATAAGAACTGAAAATGAGACAAGCAATAAGGTTATGGTGAGAGGCAAATGAATCAGTCTGTAGTGAGTTTCTTTCTGGGCCAACAGTTCTTTTGAGTACCAATTTCATTGTCAAACAGTTCCTTATGCATACATGTCAGCAATGATATTTCAGTTCTGGATGGTGGACAAATGGTGATAATGCAGGACAGACCCTCTCTGGTTTGGTCCTGGGCAACCTGCAGTGATGCACAGCTGTTGACTGCTAGTATAGCAAGGGAGCATCAGCATCTTCCATCTCTGGATTGTTTGTCTTCTGTTTTCATTGCTGGAGTAATCCTGTTAATTATTCTCTGTTGCAGGAATCCACATGGTCTCAGAGTTGTTCTATGAAAATATACAAACATATTCTCAACCAAAAGTTAATAAAGGAATCTTTTGTATAAATTTGACTTTATTTTTTGCCCAAACGATTTTCCTGTGGCTTGTTTTGACACCATGTATGTTTTACATGGGTGACTTACTGTTAGCATTACAAATGAAAGTTAATTTTCTATAGTGAAAATTTTCTAGATGTAATTTACTTATAGGATATTTTCCTTACATGATATTCTTCTGCTATCCCCCCTTTTTTGATTTAAATATTAGAAGGCTTTTGGAAATTTTACAATGTAGTCTTGATAGCTTTTAAATTTTAATTTTTTGCACTAAAATATGACTGCTTTAGGCTTATTACATGTTACCCAATTTTGCCATGAAATGAACTACCAATAAAAATTTTAGTTAAGACTTTAACAACAGCTTTTTGTCCAGTACAATTAATTTTTCTAGAATATTCATTTATTTCAATTAGCCAATTTAAATTAGCCTGAAAACTTGACTACTATTTTACTGTCAAATTTAATTCTCTAACAACCATCTTGTTTTACCCTGTAAATATTAGTGGAAAGGATTATTTGCCTTCTTGAGTAGGCAGGCCACTTTTAAAATACTTTTTGTATTATCATGAAAATAGTATATCTTTATCATAGAGGAATCATTTTTCTATCATTAAAAAATTCTATTTTACTCAATGCTAGGTAGAAGATCTTAAGCCCCTTGATTTAGGAAATTATTTCAGCTTTCTTTATTGTTACAAACTCAGTGTCTAACGCATAGTAGCAAATAGTAGTTACTAAATTTAATGCATATTTGTTGCATGAGTTAGTGAAAATGAGAAATTAGCATTTATTTTTCTTTACTTGAATTTTTTTTATGTGAGATCAGAATTCAGAATTAGGAAAGCCTTTATTTGTACACAGAAATATTAGAGTATTTATTTGAAGCAAATAAAAAATTATTTGTGTCGCCGAAACCGGTTTGGCTCAGTGGTAGAGCGTCGGTCTGCGGACTGAAGGGTTCCAGGTTCGATTCCGGTCAAGGGCATGTACCTTGGTTGCGGGCACATCCCTGGTAGCGGGTGTGCAAGAGGCAGCTGGTCAATGTTTCTCTCTCATCAACGTTTCTAGCTCTCTATCTCTCTCCCTTCCTCTCTGTAAAAAATCAATAAAATATATTGTAAAAAATTATTTGTGTCAATAGGAATTATTTTAAATATTCTCTAAAATTCTTAAGGAGAGTTTGGCTATCTTTTGCTGTATTACAAAACACTCCAAAACATAGCTTCCTAAAACAATTGAGCATTTAAAAAAACATATTTTATTGATTTTTTTACAGAAAGGAAGAGAGAGGGATAGAGAGTTAGAAACATCGATCAGTTGCCTCTTGCACACCCCCTACTGGGGATGTTTTCGCAACCATAGTACATGCCCTTGACCAGAATCGAACCCGGGACCTTTCAGTCTACAGGTTGATGCTCTATCCACTGAACCAAACCGGTTTCAGCACAATGAGCATTTTTATTTATTCATAATTTTGCAGTCTGGGCTGGGTTCAGCTGGTTGTATCTTTGGCTGGTCTTGCAAATATTATAGTCATTGGTATGACTTCAGTCAGTCTTCTGCTAGACTTGGCTGGGCCTCTCCCCTTTTCCATGTAACCTCAGAGTCTTTTGTCCATGTAGCCTGTCCTTGTTAGTGGCCAGACTTCTTCTGTGGTGACTCAGGGTTTTTCTTTAGCACAAACCTAGCCAGAAGCTGTAAGACTTTTTTTAACACTTAGGCCTCAAAATAGCACAGAATCTCTTCTCCCACATTTTGTTTGTTAAAGTAGGTCACACACCAAGCACAAATTGAATAGAAAGTTATTATACATGGATGTATATACTAAAAATATAGTTTATTCACAGATTGCCATGGGTTTTTTTTCCCCCCTTAGGTTTGATGATTTGCCACTCTTAATTAGCTGAGCATTCCTAGACATGGTTAGAATGAATATTCTGAATGTCATTAACTAACTAGCACTTTTAAATGTACATTAAATTGACCTTTATTTTAGCCTCTTTTTATATATTTTTAGTGTTCATTCTCTTTGCAAATAATTCTTTTTCTTCCAACTGACAATTAGGGATGCTGTACAAGATTTTCTTCATGAAATATATTTTTTACCCGACCATCTAGAATTAAAGAAGATAAAAGCAGTTCTACAGGAATACAGAAAGGTAATTATGTTTTTTAATGATTTTGATCAGTGATATAAAATTATTCCCAAATTCCAGTACATTGAAAAATATTCTTTATATTCATACTAAGCCATAATATAGTCATATTCTAATGGTTAATTCCTGGTGACTAGATCATTCTGTCATAAATCCATGATTTTTAGAAGGAAGTTTTAGCATTTAGTTGAAAGGTGTAATAGCATTAGATAGAACAGAGAGCCTTTACTATCTAGGCCAATATGCCCTACATATAACCCCCAAACGAAGCTACCATGGCTGCATGCCCTGGTTTAAGAAAGAAAAGCTGTGGGATTCTAATTATTTTGTGCTATAAAGTACAGTATGGAAATTCAGGTCTAACTGATTTCTGAGCTTTAGAAGGGGAATAATCTATAATTCCATCATTTTGAAGTCCAATGAAGTTGGATTTGTAAAATTATTAGTGGTGATTCCATAGAATTTTAGGGTAGAAAGTGGAATACCTGATCTTGGGTCCGATTGGCAGAGGTATTTACTACAGACCCTCTGATACGATAGGTTCTGTAGACTTTATTTCTCCTTTAAAAGGTAATTCATGATAGTTAAAAGAAAATTAGTACTTGGAGTAAGGAAGGGGTGAATTATTTGCATAATCTATAGACTTGGCTCAAAGCTATTATGTAGCCCTTTGTAAGTTAGGGGAAACTTGTATTTCTTACCAAGAAGAGAATTTATTTTAGATAAGTAAATTCCTATGTAATTGTTTTTCTTCAGCTTTAAAGATGATAGAATGAAATCCCTTTCCCTGAGAATTGCTTAAAATTACATGCTATCCAAGGGAAGAGATTGAAATTATATTTAAAACTGCTTTTAATAGGGGTGTAACTTAACTACTTTAATGATAACTCTAGGCCCTAGAGTCTAGGGACTCAAGACTTTCCACTGGTTCCTAAAGTGATTAATGGATTAGATGTACCTCTCTGTGCTCTTTATGTAGGAAACCTCTGAGAGTACTGATCTTCAGACAACTCTGCAGCTATCGATGAAAGCAGTCCAACATGAAAATGTAGACGTTCGTATTCATGCACTTAAAAGCTTGAAAGAAACCTTGTATAAAAATCAGGTATCCTAAGATACAATTAAAAGGCTATAAAAAAGAAAGTTTGGAAGTTTAAGACAAGATGACAGATTGGTGTAATTGCTTGCAGTTCAGTAGGTTCATTGAAAACAGTGATATTAATTTTATCTAGATTATAAAATAGACAATCCTCAGATTACATACGTCATTTCATGGTTATGTTGCCATCTCTTATTTATTTATATTTTTAAAAAGTTTCATCATTTTGACATATGTACATTGTGCTTTATGTTTTTTATTATTTACTAGAAGCTCAGTGCATGAAATTCATGCACGGAGGTGGAGTGTCCTTGAGCCCAGCCTGCACCCTATCCAATATGGGACCCCTTCAGGCATGTCTGACTGCCTGTTTGGGATCAGGCCTAAATGGTCAGGTGGACATCCCTCTCACAATCCAGGATTGCTGGCTCCCAACTGCTCACCTGCCTGCCTTCCTAATTGTCCCTAACCACTTCTGCCTGCCAGCCTGATCACCTCCTAACAACTCCCCTGCCAGCCTGATTGATGTCTAACTGCTCCTCTGCCAGCCTTTTTGCCCCCAACTCCCCTCCTCTGTTGGCCTGGTCACCCCTAACTGCACTCCCCTGCAGGCCCAGTCACCCCCAACTTCCCTCCTCTGCCAACCTGGTCACCCCTAACTGCCCTCCCCTGTGGGCTTGATTGCCCCCAACTGCCCTCCCTTGCAGGCCTGGTCCCTCCCAACTGCCCTCCCGTGGTGGCTATCTTGTGGTGGCCACCTTGTGTCCACATGGGGGCAGGATCTTTGACCACATGGGAGTAGCTATCTTGATCTTGTGTGTTGGAGTGATGGTCAATGTGCATATTACTCTTTTATTAGATAGGATAGAGGCCTGGTGCATGGGTAGGGTCCAGCTGGTTTGCCCTGAAGGGTGTCTTGGATCAGGGTGGGGGTTCCCTTGGGATGTGGTGGTTTGCAGGGTGGCTACACCCCCTGGAGACCCAAGTGGAGGCCCTGGTATGTGGGATAAATTTATCTTCTGTAATTGAAACTTTGTAGCCTGGAGCGGAAGCCTAGGCCAGCAAGGGCAGGCAGAAAGCTTGGCTTCCTCCATTGCTGGGGAAATCCAAGCCTCCCTCCTGCTCTCTCCAGCTCCATGGCTGTTGCCATTTCTGTTTGGATTTGTTTACCTTCTATAATTGAAACTTTGTAGCCTTGAGTGGAGGCTTAGGCTGGCAAGGGCAGGCGGAAATCTTGGCTTCCTCCATTGCTGGAGAAACCCAAGCCTCCCTCTTGCTCTCTGTGGCTGTAGCCATCTTGGATGAGTTTATTTGCATATTTTCTCTCATTGGCTGGTGGGCGTGGCTTGTGGGTGTAGTGGAGGTATGGTCAATTTGTATATTAGTCTTTTATTATATAGGATTTGCCACAAGTAAAGGTCAGGAATTGTTATCTTTCTTTCTTTTTTTTCTTTCTTTCTTTTTTTTTTTTTTTACTGTTTCACTTTAATACTGCTGTGTATGTGTTCCATGTGAGTGATGTAGGTGCTTATGCAGGTGGGTTCCGACTTATAGCAAAAATTGAAAATTGTAGTACATTACGCCATAGGAACGGATCTCCGATGTAACCTGAGGACCTACTGTATCTGATTCAGAATTGGCAATCCATGTGGTGTCCTTTAAGACTGAATATCAGTGCTTTGCAAAGGTTTTTTTTTTTGTTTGTTTGAAAGGCCATGATTTGATGGTCATATGGTAGGTACTGCATCTTTCTGAGTAAGGATGCATGTTTTTTAAAAGTAGCAGCTTATGTGAGATTTCTCTTATAATTTCCTATAGATACCTGTCATATACTAGTAAAATTTTAGTAATTTTGCCATTTTATATTTGACTGAATTAACTTTATTAGTTTTGACGAAGCTAAATTTTTAAATTTACTTTTTCCTGGGCTGGTGAACTTTATCCTTTTTCTTGCCAATATAATGTCGATTATCTCTAATCTTGATAATAGTGAGAACTGAATTTAAAATGCCAGATCACTATAAATATAAAATGGAAAAATGTAACTAAGGTACTTAGTTTTGCATATTAATCCATATGATATGAGTCTTAAGACTCTTATGAGTTTGTGTTATGTTTGTTTTCATGATGGAAGCATTTATTTAGGGAAAAGATATACATGATGGTAACAGGTACATGCTTCTGGGTCAGTGAACTTATATAACCAATGTGGGGAGCAGCAAATGTGGAGATGGTCCTACCATATGTGAAGAGCTTTGAATCTCCTTGAGTGTGTGATTTATGTCATATTTACTGTGGTCCTATATTATCAGTATTAGCCCTGGTCCGTGTTTCCGATGGTTAGTGTGTCAACCCCAGCATCATAGGGTCTTGGGTTCAATTTCTTTAAGTATGTTTTCGATATCTTGCTCTCTCTCATCTTCTGGGACCCCCATAATTCTGATGTTGGTTCGCTTAAAGTTGTCCCAGAGGTTTCTTACATTATCTTCAATTTTCTGGATTCTCTTGTCTTCTTGCTTCTGTGGAGGAGTGTATTCTGGCTCTTTATATTCCAAATCTTTGACTTGATTCTTGCGATCTTCCATTCTGTTTTTAGGACTCTGTATAATATATTTTATTTCAGACAATGTATTCTTTATTTCTTGTTGATCCCTTATCATTTCTTGTTGATTACTTATTAATTCTAGTTGATCCCTTTTCATATCCTCAGGTCTTATTGACCTTTTCTAGGAAATACTTGAAAAATCTTATAAGCATAGATTTGAACTCTATATCCAGTCTCTTCTTTTCCTCCATTTCTTTCGTTTGTGATCTATTTTGTTGTCGCATTTTCGCAGCTTCCCTGATGGGGCGGAGTTTCAGGGTGGAGCCTACAGCTTTGGCTTCCGTCAGCCCCGCCCTATGGAGCTCCTGAGTTTCAGGGTCCTTCAGTACTTGCGGCAAGCACCTCTTGAGAGAAAGGTGCCCTTGATTTTCGCCTGCTACCAAACAGTCTATGCTCTCCCCCAATGAGCCCGGAACTGGGGTTCAGTTCAGTTGGTAGTGGGATTGGAGGTGGCGTTCAGAGCAGTCTGGAGCCCCGTCTCCTTCCCACCAGGGCAATCCAGCGGCACAGCCAACCGTCCCTTCTCTGCGCTCAATGTGCACGCCTCCGGGACCTCCTTTTGCCGCTCCCCCAGGGTTCCGCCTCACAGTCCATCTCCCTATGGATGAACCTGGGTCTCCGGGGTCTGGCCTAGAACTGGGGTTCAGAGCAGTCGGAACTGGGGCCCAGCACAGTCGGAGCTTTTATCTCCTTCCCGCTAGGGAACTCCAGCCAGGCAATCAGCTGCCCCTTCTCTCCGGCTCCGTCCTCTCCGCGCATCGTGTGTCTCCGTACCTTAGGCTTTTACAGCTCCTCCACGCTTCCTTCTGGGTTTCTCCTTGCTTCTCATTGTAGAATTTCCAGTCAGTCAACTTTCCTACAGTTCTGGGTAATGTCCATTTTATATTTTAGTTGTATTTTATTGAAATTGTTGTGTGCGCTGCGGCTAAGTGTTTACCTGTGCAGCCATCTTGGATTCTCCTTGAAATGTTTTAGAAGTGTTGGAAGATCTTAAAATTCTCAATTCTAAACCCAATCAATGCAAACAATGTATTCCTGTATCTAGTTGACATACTATCTAACAAAGGACAATTATAATATGAATGTTTGTAAGTTGATTAATATAAGTTAAGTTGGAGACTGAGCTACTTTGTTATATTTACATATCTCTGGCTCCTCATTTCAGCTAGATTTATTTTGAGTCTGCCTCCATTCAGCAGAGCTGGACAGGACCAATATATTTATTGATTCCACTTAATATGTTTCCATACCAGAAGCAAGGGAAGTTATGAGATGAAGCTACCCAGAGGCTTGGTTCCTCATTTTTGTGGAACTGAAACCATCAAATAGCTCAGGTCTACACTCACTTTGTATGGCTAAGTCTAACTTAATTAGTTAATAAATATATTGGGAATACTTTAAAACACAAATAGGTCTAAATAATGATAGAAAAAATCAGTTGTTTTTAAATATCTTTTTAATTGATTTCAGAGAGGAAAGACAGGGAGGGAGAAGGGGGAAGAGAGAGAGAGAGAGAGAGAGAGAGAGAGAGAGGGGGGGGGGGGGGAGGGAGGGAGGGAGGGATATCAGTGATGAGAATCATTCATCCCCAATAGGGGATTGAGCCTGCAACATGGGCATATGTCCTTGACCAGAATCAAACCAGGGACTCTTTATCCACAGGCCAACGCTCTATCCACGGAGTCAAACTGGGAAGAGCTTAATTGATTAATTTGAAAGAGAGAGAGCGGGGGAGGGAGGGAGGGAGAGAGAAAGAGAAAGAGGGAGAGGGGAGGGGGGAGGAATGGAGGTGGGATGGAGAAAGAAAGAGGCATGTATCTGTTGTTCCACTTGATTTATGCATTCATTGGTTGATTCTTATGTGTGACCTGACTGGGGATCGAACCTGCAACCTTGGTGTATCGGGTTGACACTCTAACCAGCTGAGCTACCTAGCCAGAGTGAAACAATCTTTTATATATATATTTTATTGATTTTTCACAGAGAGGAAGAGAGAGGGATAGAAAGTTAGAAACATTGATGAGAGGGAATCATCGATCAGCTGCCTCTTGTACACCTCCTACTGGGGATGTGCAGGCAACCAAGGTACATACCCTTGGCCGGAATCAAACCCGGGACCTTTCAGTCCGCAGGCCAACGCTCTATCCACTGAGTCAAACTGGTCCTGGCAAACAATCAGTTTTTAATTTATAGAATGATGATATATTTTTTTAATCTTTTAAAAATCTCTAAATCATTATTTTAAAACTTCTACTTAATTCTAAATGTTAGATTAAATAATTACCTTTTAGTTGGTTTATTTTAATTATGTCAACATGTCTTCACATATATGTCAAGCTGCCTTGTGTGTTTAAAACTACATTTTAACCATTGTTTGCACACAAATTCCAAGAAATACAGATGACATTTATAAAAAATTAAGATTATATGGCATCTAAAAATAGGCTCTTTATATATCTCAAGTCAATTCTCTCTAGATATAGTCAGTCTGTATTACATAACTGGCTTTACCATGCTATAATTTTTTCCCTCAAAAACCATTTTAGGGTGCAATAAAATGCTAATTTCTGCAATGACTAAAATGACACTTTTTAACTTTGTTATAATCTCTGCTGTAGTGAAGTTTGAAACATTATAGATATCTCTATTTTACTTTTCCACTTGCAGAATTTAGTTTAAAGAAGTTATTTTTTTTTTCAAGTTTTAAGACTTAGTAGAAGAGAAAGATCAGTTATCATTCTGTGTAGGCAAATTTTCCTTCTTTTGGGGATGAAGAATAGAGTTGGTTGCCCACCAATGTGCATATAATAAAATTCAAAAAGAGGCAAGGCTTGACTTCTACCACAGAGTCAGGGAGACCTCATGTAGGAGCATGTGATCAAGGGCCATCTTATAGAGAAAGCAATCTTCCCCTCCACGATCATTCTTGGGCTCTTACTTTAATATTACCTTAATGGAGGAACTAATGTTTATTTGTACCTCTTTTTTTTTTTTTCTTTTTTTTTTTTAGTATATATTTTATTGATTTTTTACAGAGAGGAAGAGAGAGGGATAGAGAATTAGAAATATCGATGGGAGAGAGTCATCGATCAGCTGCCTCCTGCACAATCCCCTACTGGGGATGTGCCCCAACCAAGGTACGTGCCCTTGACCGGAATCGAACCTGGGACCTTTCAGTCAGCAGGCCGACGCTCTATCCACTGAGCCAAACCCGTTTTGGCTATTTGTACCTCTTGGTAGGCTTTTCATACCCACATTTTTCTTATAACAGCTTTAGTTGAAATAATCAACTTGCTACCTCTGATTACAAAAAGTAAAAGAACATTAAATTAAAACAAATGAAATGATGTTTAAATATTCATTTCGTGTCTCTCACAAAAATTCATCTTTTTATGTTAAAAGCAAAATTATGATCAGATTAATAAATTTGAAGGGATTTAGAGGACTTTTGTTGTGGTAAAAATCCACAGCATTGGAAAAAAGCCAACATAAAAGCTATAACTTAAAATGTGACCTAAAAGAACAGATGACAGGATAAGAGGTGTCCAAAGAACTGTCTACTTGGAATGGACAGAGGCAAGCATATATGTGATAGTGACTGGAAATTCCATCTAAAATGGTTTCTAACTCAGATCTATTGCTGAACATAATTTTGGAATTTTAAAACATGACATTTCAGGTAGGTGATAGTTATAACATGTTTTTCACACATGATAATAAAAATTACCAAATTGCATGGCCTCATGTGTCAATGGACCTCGTGCTTTTAAGTTTAATATAGGGATATATGACTAGCAAAGGATCTCTCCTCTTAGCAGTCCAGATTATTTCTAAGCATTTGACATGATCATGGGGTAAATGAAAGTTCATATTGATCATCACCGCTGAGACATAAATGGCTATAGCTGAGAACTCAAGGAGATTTTTAATACTCTTAGGGAAAAGCCGCAACTGCCACACTTTTTCTACAATCGTTCCTTTAAAATAAAACTCCAATGCTAAGAGAATAACTAGGCAGTGTAAGAAAGTAAGTGCACTTGCAAGAGTCTTAAAAGTCTGATTGAGTGGTCTGAATAAGATACAATGGCTACAGATTGTTAAAGGGTATTTTTAAAAAGTGAAGTTAAGCCGAAACCGGTTTGGCTCAGTGGATAGAGCATCGGCCTGTGGACTGAAAGGTCGGGGTTCAATTCCAGTTAAGGGCATGTACCTTGGTTGCAGGCACATCCCCAGTAGGGGGTGTGCAAGAGGCAGCTGATCGATGATTCTCTTTCATGGATGTTTCTAACTCTCTATCTCTCTTTCTTCCTCTCTATAAAAAAAAAAAAATCAATAAAATATATTTTTAGAAAAGTGAAGTTAATTTAGAACCAATATTTACCTGGATACATTTGTTTTAAGTTGGTAAAAAGAAAACTAAAAAATGTTACGTAATTAAATAGAAGTAATGGTTGAACGTGTAAATATTTTAAACCTTGTGAATATATAAAAGACTACCGATTTTTATACTTTAAAGGAGTGAATTTATGGTATGTGAATTATATTTTAATAAACCTTTTTAATTTAGAAAAGATAGCACAGGAAGAGCATAATCTATACTAATTAAAAGCGTAATATGCTAATTAGACTGAATGACCTACCAGACATCATTCTGGATGTCCTTCCAGATAAAGCAGTGTTGGCAGAGGCTGAGGCAGTGGTGGTTAGGGATGATCAGGCAGGCAGTAGAACAGTTAGGAGTGATCAGGCAGGCAGGCAGGCAGTGAGGCTAGGGGTAATCAGGTAGGCAGGCAGAGGGGTAGGGGCAATCAGGTAGGCAGGCATACTGGTTGTAGGTGATCAGGCAGGTGAGCGGTAAGTAGGCATTGGTCCTGGATTGCGAAAGGATGCAGGCCGGACTGAGAGGGATCCCCCCACCAGTGCACGAATTTCATGCACCGGGGCTCTAGTAAAAAATAAAAGTGAAAAGTAATCATGTAGCACAGCAAAAAATGAAACAAATTAATAAGTAAAAATTCTGGTTCTTTGAAGAAAATTAGCTTAATAGATACATTTCTAATCTAAAGAAGAACAAAAAGCAGGATGCACAAATATGCAAAGAGGAACTAATCAGACAGAAATAACAGATGAAACTAAGAAAATATTTTTTAAAAATCACAGAAACTGCATGCCCCACACTGGGAACTAATCCTGCAACCTGGTCATGCACCTGACTTGGAATCTAACTGTGACCCCCTCAGTTTTAGGTTGCGGCTCAATGTCTGAGCCATGCTGGTCAGGCCAAAAGCATATAATTTTTTTAAGGAACAATGTATAAAAATGTTCACTAAACTTCATAAAGATAGCATAAAATAAATAAAATTGAAGATCATTATTACTTACAGATATCAAAACAAAAAATGTAGATGAAATATTATCAAACATAATTCAGTTTCACATTAAGAAAACGTTCAGAAACAATGGTAAATTATTCCAGGATTACAAGAATGGTGCATATTTGAGCACATAGGAGCCTGTTTCTCATGGTGCAGGAATGGGCCTCCTGCTGACACAGGGTGGCTGTACTACCTGGCCCCCCACGCATACTGGAGACCCTAATTCTTTGCACAAGAGGCACACTTGAGCACCAGTGACTTGATTATCGGCGCACAAATGGGATCTGTTTCTCATCGTGCCCACATGGGATCCCTGATTCTCAGTGCATGCAGACTGAGTGCCTGTGATTCCAGTTCATGGCACACGTGCACACAGGGACTCTGATGCAAGCACAAGGCCATAGCAAGTGACAGAGACTCCGATACTCGATTCTTGCCATGTGCGCATGGGGTTTCTGGCTCGTGGTGTGCATGAGGGGACTCTGATTTTCGATGTACATGCACAGGGCCTTCTTTTCAGTATGGCACAGGTGGAGTTTTTGATTCTAGGTACACACATGAGGCCACACTGAGAGCTAATGACTCTGATTCTTGGTATGCATGGCTCCCACTGACCCACGGCGGCCACACGTCTCAGTTTCGGACCTCTTTAGTGAGGCTCAGGTGGTGCAACGCTCCCACTGCACATGGCTCAGGCCCTTGCAACTTGACGTTTGGACCATCTGATGATAGAGTGGGGAGACAACAAAACAATTCATAGAGGAATTGTTGAGAAAATAAGTGAAATTGAGGAATGCAATATGACAGAAAATAATTCAGTGTAATGGTCATACAGTTCATAAACTGAAAATTAACAATCTATGCAAAAATCAAGAGAAATAAAAAGTGATATAGCTACAATCAAAAACACTATGGAATGTTTCAACAGTAGAGTAGAAGAAGCGGGGGACTGATTTAATGAGTTAGAAGATAAGGTAGAGAAACAAACCCAGCCTGAACACCAAGTGGAGAAAAAAATTAAAAAGCAGGAGGGGAGTCTAAGGGAATTTTGGGACAACACAAAATGAAGTAACATATGTATAATAGGGGTGCCAGAAGGACAAGAAGAGCAAAAAGGATTAGAGAATCTATTTGAAGAAATAACAGAAAACTTTCCTGTTATAAGGAATAAAAAAGTTGCACAAGTACAGAGTCCCAAGCAAGATGAATCCCAAAAGACCCACACCAAGACATTTCATAATTACAATGGCAAATGTTAACTACTAAGAGAGAATTTTAAAGGCTGCAAGAGAGAGACAGTTACCTAATTTTCTTTATTTATTGATTAAGGTATTACATATGTGCTAAAGTCTTAATTTTCATGTACGGCATGTGGACCATAAATTTTGTCCCTTAAGTCTGAATTTTATTAAATCGAAGCCCACAAAATTTAGGGTAACTGTATTAGAAATGTCTGCATTACACATATATATACTTTTTGAGGAAATAGATGCATTATCAGTAAAAGTAAGATTACTTATTAACTCTACTAATATTTAACATTTATATTGACAAATGAATTTAGAGAAGAGAAAAGCAATCAGAAGCTCATGAATTGGAAAAGATGTAAAACTCTTTGCAGATTATATATTAATATACTTTGAAAACTGTAGAGAATTCATATTAAAACTCAGACAACAAACTAATTCAGTAACATAGAATATAAAAATCAATCACCATAACAAGCAATAACTGGTAGAAGACTTGTTGGAAAACCCAATTTATAGTAGTAACTGAGAAATATACGTAAAAATCAGTGTCATAATAAATGTATTAACCAATAAGAGGAAAACTTTAAAACAACCCTGAAAGACACAAAAGTGTAAAATATTTTTTTATTTTTTTTAGTTTTTTGGTTAATCCTCACCTGAGGATATTTTTTCCATTGATTTTTAGGGAGGTTGGAAGGAATTGAGTAAGGAGAGTGAGATAGAGAGGAAGGGAGAGAGAGAGTGTGAAGGTAATGAGAGAAAAAGAAACATTGATGTGAGAGAGACAAATTGATTGATTGCCTCCGCATGTGCTCCAACTGGAGTCAGGGATTGAATGTACATCCCAAGAATATGCCTTTGATTGGAATTGTACCTGCTACCCTTCAGTCTGTGCTCTGATGCTCTAACCGCTTAGCAACACCAGTTAGGACAATTATGCTCATTATTTTTAAAAATATATATTTTATTGACTTTTTTACAGAGAGGAAGGGAGAGGGATAGAGAGTTACAAACATCGATCAGCTGCATCCTGCACACCTCCTACTGGGGATGTGCTGGCAACCAAGGTACATGCCCTTGACTAGAATTGAACATGGGGACCTTTCAGTCCAAAGCTTGACCCTCTATCCACTGAGTCAAACCAGTTAGGGGTATGCTCAATATTATAAAGATTTTAATACTCTCTATTGAATGCAATCTGAAAGAAATGCCAAATTGTTGGTTTTTTCAACTAGAAAAGTTTATACTAATGTGCATATGGAAAAACAAACATGTGAAAATAGCTAGGAAAACTGGAAAAAAAGAGAGCAGCTTTGAGAGTTCAGTAGCCTGCCAGACATGAATATACTCTGTAGCCTCCATTGACTCCTAACTCTCACCTGCCTGCCTGCCTGATTGCTTCTAGCTGCCTGATTGCCCCTAACACTTCTGCCTGCCTGCCTACTTCTAGATCCCCTTTCCTGCTGGCTTGATCTTACCCCAACTGCCTCTGCCTGCCTGATCATCCCTAACTGCCCTCCCTTGCCAGCCTGATCTCGCCCCCAGCTGTCCTCCCCTGTTGGCCTGGTTGTTCCTAATTGCCCTCCCCTGTTGTCCTGTTCTCACCCCCAACCACCCCTGCCAACCTGATCTTGCTCCCAATGGCTCTCCCCTGCCAGCTTGATTGTTCCTAACTGCCCTACCCTACTGTCCTGATCTCACCCCCAACTGCCCTCCCTTGCCAGCCTTATCGTCCTTAAAGGCTCTGCCTCGGCCCCCACCACCATGGCTTTGTCTGGAAAGAAGTCAGACGTCTGGAAGATGGCTGGTTGACCCAGTCTAATTAGCATATTATACTTTTAGTAGTATAGATAAATTATATAGGAAATGATTGTTTCATTGGGGCTGGGGGGGGGCATTTTCATCAGGAGAAGAAGTTCTTGGCAGACAAAAATATATAATCCCTAAGTCTGGACTTATAGCCAGCCATATGCACTATACTGCCAAACCTGTCTTTAAAAAATTGAATGGCATGCTTACACCTCACACCAAACAGCTGTTGCCCTTAAAACCCCTCTTTAGCCCCCACCTTAGGTTCTGCCTTTGCAGTTCACCCAGATTAGGTTCTGATTGATCGGTTTCTATGCCAGTCAGCGTCAAAAACTCTGCTTCCTAGGCAACCATTGGTTCTAATTGGTTCTAATTGGTCGGTTTCTATGCCAGTCAGTGTCATCAGGCCTATCAACAGGCCTGATCAGTGCTGATCAATAACTGGAGGCTATGGATCAGACCCTGCTTCTCTTTCCCCAGGCATCCCTCCAGGCCTGATTTGAAGCCCTCGGCAGTCAGTGCTGAGTCCAGGCTCCTGTAACTGACTTCAGGTTGGTTGAGCCCCCTGTCGTTGTGGATGTTATGGCCCCTGGGTTTTTATATATTAGGATAGGATAATACTGGTACATGAATAAACAGACCAGTAGGAAAGAATAGAAAGTCCTGAAATAGAACCAAGTGTATATGGACTTTTTGGATATTATAAAAATGAAATTTTGGAATATACATGTATTTGTTTTGACAACTTTTTAAACATTTGGAAAATGATATAATTGCATCTATTTGTTAAAAAGCCTGTCTAAATAGATGCATTGCACATATACTCATTTAAAAAATTCTTTTGGAATTCAACATTTTTTGCAGAAAAATAAATCCCATTTTTTTCTAATCTAGTATGAAATACTGTGAAAACATTTTTAAGGACTTAATAGATATACATATTGATATATAATGTTTATATATATACTAGAGGTCCAGTGCATGAAATAGTGCATGGGGGGGGGTGTCTCTCAGCCTAGCCTGCAACCTCTCCAATCTGGGACCCCTCAAAGGATGTCTGACTGCCAGTTTGGGCCCAATCCTGGGCCTAAATGTGTAGTCCAACATCCCTCTCACAATCCAGGACTGCAGGCTCCCAACGACTTGCATGCCTGCCTGCCTGATTGCCCCTAACTGCTTCTGCCTGCCAGCCTGATCACCCGGTAACCACTCCCCTGCCAGCCTGATCGATGCCTAACTGCTCCCCGGGTGGCCTATTTGCCCCTAACTGCCCTCCTTGGCCAGTCTGGTCACCCCTAGCTATCCTCCCCTGCAGGCCTGGTCCTCCCCCCCACCCCCCCAACAAGTTCCCTCCTCTGCTGTCCTGGTCTCCCCAAACTGCCCTCCTGGCCTGGTAACCCCTTACTGCCCTCCCCTGCAAGCCTGGTCCACCCCCCCCCCCCCCAACTGTCCTCACTTGCTGGCCTGGTCATCCCTAACTGCCCTCCCTTGTAGCCTGGTTGCCCACAACTGCTCTCCCTTGCAGACCTGTTGTCCCCCTCCCACCCCCCCACCTTCCCCTGCTGGCCTGGTCTCTCAAAACTGACCTCTGCTGGCCTGGTCACCCCTAACTGCCCTTCCTTGTGGCTTTATCACCCACAACTGCCCTCCCTTGCAGACCTGTTGGCCCTTCACTCCCTTCACTACCCTCCCCTGCTGGCCTGGTCTCCTACTACTGCCCTCTGCTGGCCTGGTCCCCCCTAACAGCCCTCCCCTATAGGCCTGGTCCCCCCCCCCCCCACTCCAACTACGCTTCTCTGCTGGCCTCGTCTCCCTCAACTGCCCTCTTCTGCTGGCCTGGTCACCCCTAACTGCCTTCCCTGCTCGCCTGATCACCCACAACTGCCTTTTGCTACAGATCTGGTCCCCCCCAACTTCATTCCCCTGCAGGTGTGGTCCCCCCGAACTGCCCTCCCCTGTAGGCCTGCTCCCCCACAACTGCCCTCCCCTGCAGGCCTGGGTCCCCCACAACTGCCCTCCCTTTTGGCCTGGTCTCCACCAATTGTCCTCTCCTTTAGACCTGGTACCCCGAACTTCCCTCCCCTGCAGGCCTGGTTTCCCCCAACTGCTCTCCCCTGCAGGCCTGGGTCCTCCCCATCTGCCCTTTCTTATTGGCCTGGTCACCCCCAACTGCCCTCCTCTGCTGGCCTGGTCATCCCTACCTCCCCACAACTGCCCTTTCCTTCTGGCCATCTTCTGGTGGCCATCTTGTGTCCACATGGGGTCAGCCATCTTTGACCACACGCCATCTTGTGTCTTGGAGTGATGGTCAATTATAATATTACTCTTTTAACAGATAGGATATATAAATTTTTAATTAAACTTTTTGGTGTGACTATGGTTACTGAAGTTACTTGATTTCAGTGTACAATTCTATAATACATTGTCTGTATATTGCATTGTGTTTATCACTCAGAGTTAAATCTCCTTCAGTCACCATATATTTGACCCCCATTTTCCCCTACTAATCCCCACTCCCCTTTTCTTTGGTAACCACTATATTGTTTTCTGAGTCAGTTGGTTTTATCTTATTTGTTCATCTGTTATTTTCAGTTTTATATCTCACGTATGTGTGAAATTATATGGTTCTTGACTTTTTTCTGATTTATTTTGCTTAGCATGATATTCTTAGGATCCATCCATATTGTCACAAATGGCAATACTTCATCTTTTCTTATGGCGGAGTAATATTTCATTATATATAATTTCAATCATCTTTTATTTAGTGTTTCATAATTTATTTTGAGTATAAACTGCATTTATCTTTGTCAACTAAAGTGTTATTTTTCTGTTTTCTAATTTTAATAAGTGAATAAATGTCTAATTTTTATATTTTCTTATTTAATGATTATTGGTTCCTCTTTTTATGTATTTATTTCTGAATTAACTTGTGATGTTGTTTAAGTGATTGCATATTAAAGATTCCAGATGAGATAAAATGTCTTTTCTTTTGAAATATAATACTCTAATTTGAATCACAGTTTTAACAGAATTTGAGATGCTCATATGTGCTTGACTTTTGCTAGAAAGAAAATTATATAAATGAAGTATCCAAGTGGTCACACAAGTATAATATTTAACCTTTCTCTGGTTTTAGAATAATTTCTTGTTAACAGCATCCTATAGAAATACAATAGATGAAAAAGGATATTTGAACTAACATATTTTTAATCTTTCTTTCTATCTCTTTTTAAAAAATAATTTTCACATAATCCTTTCCCTTATCTTTTTTCCCCACTCTAATAGTTTTTTATAAACTTTCCAATCTTCTTCCAATCTTCCAATTTTAACTAATAGCTGTTCTTCCTTGATTTATTTGTTGACTATTCTGAGTTCTTTTTCATCTTCTTCACCTTGTAAATATATTTATTATTGTACAGATTATATGATATTTTAATTATTTGTTTACATGTCTATTTCCCATTAGATTGTGAATTCAGGATAAGAACTTAGTTATTTTTTTATGCTGATACTAGAGGCCCGGTGCACGAAATTTGTGCACGGGGGTGGGGGGGGCATGTCCCTCAGCCCAGCATGCACCCTCTCCAATCTGAAACCTTTGAGGGATGTCCGACTGCCTGTTTAGGCCTGATCCCACTAGAGATCATAGTCCATGAGATCACAATCCAGGACTGCTGGCTCCCAACTGCTCACCTGCCTTCCTTCCTCATTGCCCCTAACTACTTCTGCCTGCCAGCCTGATTACCCCCTAACCACTCCCATGCTAGTCTGATTGATGTCCAACTGCTCCCCTGCCAGCCTGTTTGTTCCCAACTTCCCTCCTCTGTTGGCCTTGCCACCCCTAACTGCCCTCCCCTGCAGGGTTGATTGCCTCCAACTGCCCTGGTCCCTCTCAACTGCCCTCCCTTGCAGGCCTGTTGCCTCCCAACTGCCCTCCCTGCTGGCCATCTTGTGTCCACATGGGGGCAGGATCTTTGACCACATGGGGGCAGCCATATTGTGTGTTGGAGTGATGGTCAATCTGCATATTACTCTTTTATTAGATAGGATAGAGGCCTGGTGCACGGGTGGTGGCCAGTTGGTTTTCCTGAAGGGTGTCTGGATCAGGGTTGGGTTCCCTTGGGGCATGGGGCAGCCTGAGCGAGGTGCCTGTGGTGGTTTGCAGGCCAGCCATGCCCCCAGGTGACCCAAGCAGAGGCTTGGTATTGGAATTTATTTACCTTTTACAATTGAAATTTTGTAGCCTGGAGCAGAGTCAAGCCTCCTGCTAGCTTTGTGGCTGGCAGCCATTTATTTCTTTTGGGGTTTGTGTATCTTCTATAATTGAAACTTTGTAGCCTTAAGCAGAGGCCTGGGCCGGCCACGATGTGTGGAAAGCTTTGCTTCTTCCATTGCCTGGGACAATTCTAGACTCCTGCTCTTTCCAGCTCCTTGGATGCTTCCATTTCTCTTTGGATTTGTTTACCTTCTATAATGGAAACTTTGTAGTCTTAAGTGGAGGCCTGGGCCTGCCATGGCAGGTAGAAAGCTTGGCTTCTTCCCTTGCCTGGGAAACCCAAGCCTCCCTCCTTCTCTCTGTGGCTGTAGTTATCTTGGTTGGGTTATTTTCATATTCACTCTGATTGGCTGGTGGGCGTGGCTTTTGGGTGTAGCTGAGTGATGGTAAATTTGCATATTACTCTTTTATTAGGATAATAAAACTGTTATGCTGATGTAATAATAGTAACTGTTTAATGGATTAATGATTGAAAATTGCAAGCAATTATTCTAATATGGAACATATTGTGAAACTATATTGTGAACTCATCAAAAACTAGCTAAAAAGACTACAGATATGAGAATTTAATTTTGTAATATTTATGTCAGATATCTCTTAATCTTTTAAAGTTTTCTAGTTAGGAAAATATACTTGTTTATAAAAACTATGTATAAACTTTCTCTTTTTATTTTAGGACAAACTAATAAAATATGCAACAGATAGTGAGACAGTGGAACCTGTTATCTCACAGCTGGTGACAGTGCTTTTGAAAGGTTGCCAAGATGCAAACTCTCAAGCTCGGTTGCTCTGTGGGGAATGTTTAGGGGAGTTGGGGGCAATAGATCCAGGTCGACTAGATTTTTCAACAACAGAAACTCAAGGAAAAGATTTTACATTTGTGGTAAGTAACGGTAATTTGGAATGATAAGAAGAGTTCTCTGCCCTATTGGGGTTTCTATGTTCCACTTACAAAAAACTATTCGGTTTATTCTTAGCGAACTTGATTTAGACTAGGAAATTTAGGTAACTTCTGACTTTATTAAAAATAAAGTTTGATCCCAGTTTAGTGTGCTGTGTTCTTTTAAATAAGCTTCCTAATTTATTTTTAACAAATACTTAAAACTTAACACCTTGCTGACTGGTCATGAGATAATTTGTGTCTGCGCTTACATTAATTTAAGTAATTTTAAAACTGTACATTGCTTTCAGACCTTAAAATTTCTTAAATTAATCTAAGTACAGACACAAGTAATATTGTGACTGTCATCAATATAACCAGTAACAATAAAGTGTTAATTACCTAAATATTACTATTTATACACTATTGCAGAGTGTTTCCATGGGAAACTAATTTCCGAGAGTGTTCTAAGAGTGTGTATATAAAAAGGTTTCTGTGGTCAAATGACTGCAAAATCTTATAAAATAAAATTAAACTGAACTTTTAACATATTGGTACACATTGTTTTTTTGGAGCTTCTCCAGGAAATGACATATTTACAACTTTCTAAGTGTTAAAAATACAAAACCCACAAATAGTTGGAGTTATATAAAAGTTGAATGATTCTAATCCTATATAATAAAGAGTCCTATATAATAAAGAGGTAATATACTAATGGTTGTTATGCCGTGACACATAACTACTGACCACAGGGCAGGGCAGCGAGCTACAAGCCTCTGAGAGCTATAAGAGGGCGGGAAGTGAGCTGTGAGCCACAGAGAGCTACAGTGGCGGTGAGCAGGGCCGACAGCTGAAGCAAGCAGCAGTGAGCTACTTGCACACATGCAGGGCCACTAGTCTATCACATAAATAGCCTTAAAAGCCTTAGATTTAACTTCACTACAGATTATATTTTAGCCTTACTACCAAATTTAGAGTTTAACCTTACTATTCTTTCCTTTTTTAAGATAAATTCAACATGTAAGATATAATACAGTTTAGAAAAATTTATGCAAATTATCCTTGATTATTTTCTTGTTTTTATTGAGACTGGAGTAGAAGATTCAAGTTTTGCCTATGGATTATTGATGGAACTGACAAGAGCTTACCTTGCATATGCAGATAATAGTCGAGCTCAAGATTCTGCTGCCTATGCCATTCAAGTAAGAGTGCATGTAGTCATTACTGACTTTATGTTACTGGCTTTTAGTAAGAAATTTTTAATTCTGTACTTTGGAAACTCTTATTTTTTAACTCTTATTTTTTTTATTAAAATAACACAAGTTCATAATAAAAGGTTCAGAGTACAGAAGTATACACACTCAACAGATTATTATAAGTATTTTGAAAAATTCTCTCTATATGTAAATATGTATATTTTCTCCACCAAAGAAGGAGATCATATTACTTATTATATTCTGTAACTTTATTTTCCTTTGTGTTTAACAGTCTGTCTTGGATAATTTCCATATCAGTACAATTCATTTTTTTTTCAGTGACTTAGTATTCATTATGAATATACATTTATTTAAGAAATTTACTTAGCACATTTAGGTTATGTTTAATGTTTTGCTTTTACAAAAAATGATTGAGAGAACATACTTATATTTTTGAGCACTTTGAGTAAATATGTTAATAATATAAATACCCGGAAGTTAAAATGCCTCAGAGCAAGTACAGAGCTTTATTATTGTAAAATAAAGTTTAACCGGTTCCTATTCCCTTGACAAATGTTTTTTGTTGTTGTTGTTTTTTTATCAACATTTAAAATTTTTACCAGTGTGACAGTTGAAAAATGATAGTTTTATTTTAATTTTCATTTAATTAGGAGAGAGGTATAACATCCTTTATATATTTATTGCTTTTTAATGAATTTCCTTTATTTCTTTCCCTATTTTTCTCTTGGTAATTGGTCTATTTTTTATTGATAATGTAAGACCTATTTGGATATAATGTAAATTAACCCTTTGTCTACCATACATGTAATAAATACTTGATGTGGCTTCTTTTTTCATGGTATATATATTGTTTTGTTAGATATGCAGGTCTAGCATTCATGGTGAGAGGTCTTCATTACAGATAAGTATTTGGAGCTTTATATAGATATGGTACTTAAAACTATGATTCTGTATGAGATGATCAAGAGAGGGAATATAGACAGATAGATTCTAGTAATTGAGATCTAGAGAATGAGAAATCAATGGGAAGAGGAGGGAACAATTAAAACTGAGAAGGAATTGCCAATAAAGTAGAATAATGTAGTACTTTGAAAGACAAGGAAGTGTTTCAAGAAGTATGGAGTGATTCACTTTATTAAATGCTAATTACAGGATTGACAATTGACTTGGCTATTGTAACATAAAGGTCATTGATGACCTTTATTGAGCAGCTTCAGCGAAAGTATAGTTAGAGTATTTTTAAGAACATATGGGAAGAGGGAAATTATAGAAATTACAGAAACTCTTGAGTTTAGAAGAATGAGAATGGCTGGAGAGGAAAAATGAGTAAAGGTGGGGGAAATAACAGTATGTTTATTTGTAGCTTGGTAACAATTTAGCAGAGTGGAGTAAAGTGATGTAGGAGATAATGTAAGCTATTTTAAGTAGGTAAA
Organism: Pipistrellus kuhlii; assembly: GCF_014108245.1. Taxonomy (NCBI): domain Eukaryota; kingdom Metazoa; phylum Chordata; class Mammalia; order Chiroptera; family Vespertilionidae; genus Pipistrellus; species Pipistrellus kuhlii. The sequence continues at coordinate 100,435,889 of NW_023425515.1, forward strand.
GAGATATGGAATGTAGTATAGAAGTGAAAGAGATAAGTAACCTTAATTAACAACAAAAACAATCCTTCTATAGTAACAAGAGAAAAAGAGCTTGTGGGCACTGATACTGATATTACCAAGTTGGGTAGATATGAAGATAGAAGTTGTAGAGGTCTCTGCTGATTGCTTCTGTTTTCTTAATGAAATATGAGGCAAGGTCTGCAATTGTAAGTATACTAGCATTTTTCAATGTAAATGGTCCTGAAACCAGAAAGTCAGGGAATTAGTAAATATGTCAACTTTGCCAAACATAAGAGAAAGTTGGCTTCAAATAAAATTTTTATAACACTTTAAAGTTAAATGAAAGTGAGTTTTGGATGTGTCTATATTTGGACTTTTCACATATTTCCTTTAATTTAAAAATACTAAATATAATTATTAAGTACATTTTGCTATATGATGCTTATATTTTTAAGTATTAGGAAAAAGCTATGCATATGGTCATTTTTAATGGAGTTGGAAAGAAAGAGTAATATATGATGGAAGATACAAAACACTAATGTATTTGTCTTGTTTTGAGGATTGATATTAAAGACTAAGATTTTTTCTTCATGTATAAAATCCCAATGATTTTATTTTCAGGAAGGTAAAATTTAATTCCTGGGCTTGAATGGTAAATTGGTCTTTAACACTTGCATCTTATTTTCCAAATCTTAAGCTCAGTATTTTATATCTAGAATATGAGATATCTTGAATTTCTGAATTATTATGGATTGTTAGTTGCTTTCATTATAATTCAAAAATTGTGATAAAATTAAAAATAAATATATAACAAGCAAAATTTTTAAAAAATGGTTAAATTCTAAGAATTATATTTTTGCAAATATAGGAAATTTCAATTTTTTCTTCCAAATATCTCTCAATCTTATATTTTAATACATATTATATATAAAACACAATCTGCATGTTCAAGTACTATGACAGCTTTGTTACATTGAGTAAGTCACCTAAATGGTTCTAAGCATTGAAATAAATGTCCTCAACAGGTTCATAACCCCATTTTATAATTCTGTGTATCTTTCTGTGTAAATTTTAATTATCATATATGGAATATTGATTAATGTAAAGGTTTACCTGCTTTACTGGGGATTTAAAAATGTAAAATATGCATTTGTAGGAGTTACTTTCGATTTATGACTGTAGAGAGATGCCGACCGACAGCCCAGGTCACCAATTGTGGCGGAAATTTCCTGAGCATGTTCGGGAAATATTGGAACCTCATCTAAATACTAGGTTTGTGGACTCATTAAAACTATTTTCATAACATTGTTTTTAACTGCATAAAGTTAATTTTATTTTTGATATATTGTTTTAGCATTCAAACTTTTTTTTTTCAAACTTTTTTTTAATATGTGTTTTCCACTGTGATTTATGTTTATTTATAATTTTGTTAAAATGAAAGTACAGTTTGTCCATTAGTTAAATTCTGTAACTATAAATATTTAGGCATATTTATTGAAGTTAAAAGAATTAACTTTTAAAATATTCAGCTAACATAGTACTTTGGAAGAATCTACTTTAAATTAAATATGAACTGAATCTTTTGCAAGGTGTAATTAATACAGAAATTTAAGAGTTTAAAGGTAATCTCAATTAGAGATAACATATTTTCAGTCCTAGGCAGTTTCTCCTCATGAAAACATTTTCTACCTCTGCTTTTTTAAAGCTATAATAAAAATTATACTTATTTGTATAATTTATTATATATATACCCATAATAAGCATTACTATCTTAATCTTAGTTTTGCTAACAAGAATAACTTTTAGGAGAGGTGATCTATTTTAAATAGCTAAAATTTCCTTACATTTTTCTATTATTATTTGAAATGTACCTCAACTTTTATTTTCAAAGCAAAGAAACACCTTTCTATTGTAGTTAGATACATTTCATGATAAGCACAAATGAGGAGATCTGAGAGTTATAGTCTTAAAATTCCCTTATAAAGGGAACAGTTTGGCTCTAGCCAGTTTGGCTCAGTGGATAGAGCGCTGGCCTGCAGACTGAAGGGTCCCAGGTCGATTCCAGTCAAGGGGACATATTTCAGTTGCAGGCTTGATCCTGGTCAGGGTGCATGCAAGAGGCAATCAGTTGATGTGTTTCTCTCACATCGATGTTTCTCTTTTTCTCTTCCCCTACCTTCCACTCTCTAAAAATTCAATGGACAGACTGTTGAACCTCAGAGGGAAGACAGGGGAGGGTGGGTGGGAAGTGATCAACCAATGAACTTGTATGTATAGATGCATAAATTGTGACACAGACTATGGGGTGGTCAGGGCTTGGGGGTGGGGATAGAAACTGGGAGGGATTAATGGGGGGAAAAGGGAACCTATGTAATACTTAAAAAATTTTTTTAAATAAATAAAATAATAAATCAGTGGAAAAATATCTTTGGGTGAGGAATAACAAATAAACAAACAAAAAGGAACAGTCTGAGCATATTTTTAAAAACCAATTTATGAGCCTGGTCAGCATGGCTCAGTGGCTATGTTGACCTATGAAAGAGGAGGTCAAAGTTCTGATTCCCAGTCAGGGCACATGCCCAGATTAAGTGCTCAGCCCCCATGTGGGGTGTGCCTGGAGGCAACTGATCAATGATTCTCATTATTGATGTTTCTATTTCTCTCCCCCTCTCTCTTCCTCTGAAATAAAAACCAATGTATGCAGTTGATTAGTGGAAGGTTTGTATAAACATAACATGAACACACTTAAAAAAGAGAAATAAAGACAACACAAACTTATTCTAGGCCCCTTTAAAGAGTCTTCTTCAAATATGAGTTTAAACACTGGGCTGGTAAAAATCAAAAAGAAGAAAAAGAATTTTTAGATGGAAAAGTTCAAAAAAAAGGTACTAATCATTCATCAGATGTTATTTTCCCCCCTTAAAACACAGCGATTTTTTTTATTGTTTTGCTTCCGGTGATGATGCTGAGGCAGCTATGTCTGTTTTGTATTTTCAGGTCCTCTTTGTGCACTTTTAAAACTGGTCCTTGAGCTGACATTCATTTTGCTTTTCTCTGAGCCTGTTCTCTGTAATTTCTTTTAAAGTCTTTAGAGCCTTTGGAAAAGCTGTGATTCAAACTTCCTTGCTTGTGTACTTGGTTCGTTTTTGTCATTTTTATACCCTGATGAGTTTCAAGTATATCTTCTTTGGGATTTGTTTCAAAGCTGAAGCATGACAACTGCTTTCTTTGTTTCATGTCTGTCTGACTTTTCCAATGAAGGAATAAATCACCACTATCACTGTCCTCAGACATGGAAGATGCCGGGGTTCTTGTTCTGGCATTAAGAAGGGTTCAGCAATCTGGAGAAAGGCTGTGTGTAACTTGAGTAAGAGTTCAGAGATGAAGATAATTTTGAAAGGTATTGGGAGTCAGAGGAGCCTAGCTAAAGAAACTAAGTGCTTTTTGTCTCAGGACCTGTTGCTTTTTATTAGCACAAATTGTCCTAAGGTAAGGTGGAGATATACACTTCTAAGGGTAGATTAGGGAATAGCTTAAGGCTGTTCAGGTGTTTGGCCAGTAGGAGGCAATAATATGTAGATCAAGATGCCCTGAGCTGTCTGGTAGCAAACAACCATCCTTTTCATGTTTGGGGAAATGCCTTTCAGCCATTCCCAATAGGTGATAACATATGTGACTCAGCCCTTATTGAGTCCCCAAGTTCCATCAAAAAAAATTTTTTTTTTTTTATAATATATTTTATTGATTTTCCACAGAGAGGAAGGAAGAGGGATAGAGAGCTAGAAACGTCGATGAGAGAGAAACATCGACCAGTTACCTCCTTCACTTCCCCTACTGGGGATGTGCCTGCAACCAATGTACATGCCCTTGACCAGAATCGAACCTGGGACCTTTCAGTCTGCAGGCCGACGCTCTATCTACTGAGCCAAACCGTTTTCAGCTCCATCAACCTTTTGATGAAACTCTTGCAATTATGACATGCTGCTGGAAATGCCTTCCAACAGGAAGACTGTAAAGCCTTTCTTCTATGCTGTCATCAGGATACTCCTCTTCTTCATGTAATTCATCATCACTGTTACCACCAAGTGAGCTATCGGACTTTTTTCGTGTTGTTTGATAAAACATTTTCATTTTGGGGTCAGCAGGTGTCTTTTGGGATTCAGAGGAAACTACAGAATTCTTTAGTGGAGAATTTGGAATGTACATTGTTTTGGGTCCATGTTCCATCATGGCTTCTGAACTATTTATTGGTTTCATTGCCAATATTTTAGCTTCTTTGTCATTTTACTCACTGATATTAGTTTCTTCATGCTGTGTATTAATGGCATCATCACTTGGAATGAATTTTGTCTGAAGCATGTTTTGATGACTTAACTTCAGTATCATTTTGTCTTGGGTCTTTAAAGGTTTTGACACAAGCTTTTAGCACATCTATTTTTCCTTCAGAAGAGGGTACATTGATAGTCTGGCAATTGCTTCTTCAGTCACATTAGAATTAGGCTTTTACAATTTTTTTTTTTTTCCAAAATTGATATCATCCCCAAGAGCAGATTTAGTTACTATACTGGGTTTCAATTCCTTTATGGCATGAATTTCTTCAAGCAATTGTTGATCTTAAATTTGTTTTTTTTTTAAAGTGCATCATTAGCACTCTTCCTTGACTTCAGTTTGCCAACACGCCTGACAAGTTTTGGGGGTAGCCAAAACCAGATTCTCTTCCCTTTTTTTCTTATCTTCACAACCTCATTATTGAGGTTCAGATTCCCCAGTTGAGACATGGTAGATCTGAGAAGAGGATCCGCTGCTGCTGGCATATGAATCCCTCTCCCTCTATTTTTATAAAAAGTATTTTCTTTTCAATTTTAGTAACTTTGTTAGGACTGATTTAAATAGCTAAATTATTAATTATTTAGAAATTATAATTTTAGGTAGTCTAGGCCACATGCTATGATAGTTGGATACGTGACCTTGGATGAATTATTACTTTGAGTCTTACAACAATGTCTTGTAGTAAAATCCTGTATGACCATCACTACAACACACAAGTTGGCTGTCCCCATGTGGACACAGATAGCCAGCAGGAGAGGGCAGTTGGGGGCAACCAGGCTGGCAGGGGAGAGCAGTTGGTATTGACCAGGACTGCAGGGGAAGGCAGTTAGGGGTGACCAGGCTAGAAGGGGAAGGTAGTTAGGGGTGATCAGGCCTGCAGGGGAGGGCAGTTAGGGGCAATTCAGCTGGCAGTGGAGCAGTTAGGCGTCGATCAGGTCGGCAGGGGAGTGGTTTGGGGATGATCAGGCTGGAAGGTAGAAGCAGTTAGGGGCAATCAGGCAGGCAGGCAAGTGCGTGGTTGGAAGCCAGCAGTTCTGGATTGTGAGAGGGATGTGCAATTGCCTATTTAGGCCTCATCGTCTGCCATGTGGGATCGGGCCTAAATAGGCAGTTGGACATCCCTCAAGGGGTCTTTGATTGGGGAGGATGCAGGCTGGGCTGAGGGACATTCACACATCCAGGGCATGAATTTCATGCACCAGGCCTCTAGTCTATAATAATAAAAGGGTAATATTTTAATTAGACGAGATGTCCTTCCTTCTGTACAAAGCTACAGCGGGTAGGGGCCAAGGTAGTGGCAGTAAGGGCCTACGGCCATGGTGACAGTGGGCAGGATCCTTGACAGAGGCTGCAGAGGCTCCCAGCCATGGCCGGTGGGGGCCAGGGCCAAGGCCCTTGCACGAATTTCATGCACTGGGCCTCTAGTCCTATATACTAAAAGGCTAATATGCAAATCGACCAAATGGCAGAATGAATGATTGCGATTACATGCACTGACCATCAGGGGGCAGGTTCTCAATGCAAGTGCTGCCTCATGGCATTTAGTGCATTCCCATAGGGGGAGCAATGCTCAGCCAGAAGCCTGGCTCAAGCCTGGAGAGTGTAGTGGTGTTCTCAGGAGCCTCTCCCACCTCCCTTGCAGCACTAAGGATGTCCAACTCCTGGCATAGGCCCGCTCTGTCTGGGAAGTAGGTCTAAGCTGGGAGTCACATGTTCCCCGAGGGCTCCTGGACTACAAGAGGGTGCAGGCCAGGTTGAGGGAACCCACTGGTGAAAGAATACGTGCACTAGGCCTCTAGTTCTTTGATAAGAAGCAGCATTTCAGCTTAAACCAGTTTGGCTCAATGGATAGAGCGTTGGCTTGGGGACTGAAGGGTCCCGGGTTCAATTCCGGTCAAGGGCATGTACCTTGATTGCTGGCATATCCCCAGTAGGGGGTGTGCAAGAGGCAACTGATCAATGACTCTCTCCCATCGATGTTTCTAACTCTCTCTCTCTGGACAAAATCAATAATATATATTTCAGTGGTCATTTATAAGAGTGATATTAGCAAAGCAATGAGAATTATTATGATCCTTCTACTTTTATGTCTGAGATCTTGAAGGAACCTTTAAGAGGTCTCTCAGTGGTGGAAAGTTAGGAGATATATCTGGCTGGGATCTGCTCATTGAAATTGTACTCATAAAAATAAAAGGTCATTAGAGTAGCAGGGGTTTTTTTTGTTTTGTTTTTTTAAATATTTTATTGATATTTTACAGAGAGGAAGGGAGAGAGATAAGAGAGCTAGAAACCTCGATGAGAGAGAAACATCGACCAGCTGCCTCTTGCATACCCCCCACCGGGGATGTGCCCGCAACCAAGGTAATGCCCCTGACTGGAATCGAACCTGGGACCTTTCAGTCCGCAGACCGACGCTCTACCTCTGAGCCAAACCGGTTTCGGCTAGAGGGGCAGTTTTAGAACTTATAGGTCAACTACAGTTTAAAGTTGCCATCAAAATAATTTTCAGAAAAAAATTTGGCTGTGGCTAAGTAGAATCTGGCTTGAATACTACTATAATAGTAGTATTGTAGTTTTCTTGCTAAGCTTATTATAAAGCTTGGTAAAATCATTTAGAGAATTATATTTAAGATTATTCAAAATAGTGATGGTTAATTAAGAGATTATTGAATTTTCTGGTTTTTTTATAGATACTTAAAATATGGTGAAATATGTAATGTTTGCTGGGGACCTTGAGTATAGGGCATTTATTATATTTCTCATTTTCAAACCTTAATTGGAGATTGACAAGCTCCCCTCAAAAGCTACACACATGTAGTAAGGTAAGAGCTATTTGAACATGTTTAAATGTTAATGCTGAGGAGCAAATAGGGTCATATTGAAGTTAGAGAGGAGAATTGATCATTGATATAGCCTGAGGATAATAGCCATATTGCTAATGGGTGATTAGACCTAGAAGAAATAAAATATTTTCCTTTTAATAGGGGAAGATTAAATGATGGCTATAACTCCATTAAGTTTACACGTGATTGTGGGAAGCAATGGTTTATTTTCGCCGTGAAATATGAGTATAGAAAATGACACTGTTTGTGCAAGAGGCAGTGGAGCTGGTGTAGATATAATTGGGAGAGAGGATTTGACATAGCCACTGGAGAAAACAAGAGTAATATGCAGAACTCAGAAGGATTTCTGGGCTACAGAAAGATGCACCAATGTTAAAAATTAAGAATATACAGTAGTACTGACCTCAAGCAATTGAGTGTTTTTCTGCTATTGGTCCAGTGGCCTGGATATCATTATAGTGAAGGCAAACATTTAGATTGACTCAAGGTTTGGAGATTGGCAAATGAATACAGTATGGCAGTGGAATGGTAGAGGATGTTATCAAGGGAGTGCTTGAAATAAAGGACCATGAAAACCAAGCTGGTTGGGGAAAGAGGTAATGAAAAGAAGGTATTATATATAGATAAGGAGAGTTTAGTTGGGTCAAGGCATAAAAGATCTCAGTGAGAGGGAAAATCTGTATTAGAGTAACTGGATAAAAGAACTGGAAATTTGGGAAACTATAGCCATAGAGTAAAGCGTTTAAGTATTTCATTTTGGTAGTGATGAAGTTTCTTTGTAATGGCTAGGGTGTCTTGATAAAGTAGAGGAGAAAGTCATTGAGAAGTTTCAAGTTTGATTAGATATCCATCCAGACATTGAAGCCACTCAGGATGATAAGACTTGGGGAAGAAAGAAAACACTGAGCATTGTACTAAAGTTATTAATGAGCTTAATAATCAATGGATTTGGTAGATGCCATTAATGAGGAATAGAGAAGAGAATAGTATTCCTGAGTAACTTGAAGCTCAAAGGAAATGATCTTTCTTTCAGAAGATAAGGGCATTTAAAGGATCTGAAAGGAGTACTGAGGAAGAGGAGGCCAACTGGAATCTGTTGAAGTATTTGATATGTATTAAGAATGACCTCCTTGTGAAAACTGGTTGGTTCAGTGGATGGAGCTTTGGCCTGTAGACTCAAGGGTCCCAGGTTCAATTCTGGTCAAGGGCATGTACCTTGGTTTCGGGCACATCCCCAGTGGGGGGCGGGCAGGAGGCAGCTGATCTATGACTCATCGATGTTTCTAACTCTCTATCTCTCTCCCTTCCTCTCTGTAAAAAATCAATAAAATATATTTTTTAAAAAAGAATGACCTCCCACCCCAACATTAAAAAGAATGTAGAAAAGCCCTGGCCAAGTAGCTCAGTTGGTTAAAGCTAATATTGCAGGTTCGATTCTGGTCAGGGCACCTACAAGAATCAACCAATGAATGCATAAATAAGTGGAACAACAAATTAATGTTTCTCTCTCTCTCTTTTTCTCTCTTCCTTTCTCAAAATCAATAAGTAAATTTCAAAAGAAAGATATAGGAAAAGTAGTATCTTTAATTAGATTTCAGTAAAGGCAAAACACCAGTGGAAGAGTTGATAGTTTCTTCAACTTTTTATATTAAAGAACTCTTTGGTTTTTTTTTGTTTTTTATTTAAATTACTTTATTGACTAAGGTATCACATATTTGTCCTCATCCCCCCATTCCCATCCCAAACCCCTCCCCATGGATGCCCCCACTCCCACCCTCCCCTCCCCTACCTTCCCTCTGAGGTTTGACAATCTGATCGATGCTTCCCTGTCTCTGGGTCTGTTTTTGTTCATCAGTTTATGTTGTTCATTATTTTCCCTAGATAAGTGAGATCATGTGCTACTAGAAACACACTTATAAGAACCGAAAATGAGAGAAGCAATAATGGTTATGCTGAGAGGCAAATGAATCAGTCTGTAGTGAGTTTCTTTCTGGGCCAACATTATTAAAGATCTTAACAGATGGTTATATAATTACATTTTTTTCAATACACAAATTTTCAAAATTACAGATACAAGAGTTCTCAGAAGTCAACAGATTGGTCTGGAGTAAAGAAACCAATTTACTTAAGTAAATTAGGTAATAACTTTGCAGAATGGTCAGCATCTTGGGCAGGTTATCTTATAACAAAGGTAAGAAAACTCTGTTAAGAATTTGTTCCCTGAGCAGATATTCTAAAGGAAATGAGAACATATGTCTGAATACATAGCACACACAGGAGGCACTGAAATATTTGTATTGACAGTAATAGAAATTTTTGTAGAAAATATTTACTAATAAGAGTAATAATTTCTCTATTGCTACCAGTTTCTGAGTAAGGAGATCATTGTTTTATCAAATTACTATGGTCATAATGTGTTTGTAAACATTATTACTTTATGTTTGTTTATTTTAAGTTGTAAAATACTGTTTAAAAGGAAGTTAATGCTTTATCACAGTATATTACATAATAAAATGATTCTTTATGTAATAAAAGATATGTTTCCTTTTATTTGTTAATTTTAAAAGATATACAATCTGAACTTGCCCCAAAATAAAAATAAATATTTTAAAAAGTTGAAATTTTATGGAAAAATAGAGGTATAGTTCTGATATGAAATTTTTACATGCCCACAGATAAAAAGTTATTCTGTTTTCCAAGAAAATATTTAAAATCCATAACTTTTTAAAAATTCATATTTTTCTTAGTGTTTAAATATTATAATAATGTATATTGGTAATTTAAAGAAAATTTCTGTCATTTTTTATAAACATACTGAAAATATATGTGAAATGTAGAGCATAATTTCTAACAATGGAATTTTTTAGGTTTTTTTTAAGTGAAGCATTTATATTTGAAGAAGGAAAGCTATAAAATTTTATAAGAGAATAGTATGATAGGTAAATCAAAGGTTAGGTCATATTGATAAAATTTGACTCTAACCCCAAGTAATTTAATTTTCTATTAAAAATTTTTTCTCCTATAGTTAATAACTGTTTATTACTTATTAAAATGTTAACCATATATTTAATGTGTTGGCCCAAAGCATTCTTTTTGGTTATTTTACTCATCTATGTGCTCAGGAAATTAATGCTCTAAACTTAATGTTAGCTAAGTAAAATATACTGTAATCAAGGAGGAGTTACTCTGTAACCAAATATGGTACATTATGAACTATAAGGGATGAGGACCCCTTATACTGAGGTAGTTGACAGCCCAGGTATCTGTATTGCCTAAGGAGATCTCAGTAGTTAGGCACTTGGGGATGTTTAAACTAAAGAGAAAGGCAGAGATCTGAAAGTTACCTTGGTTGAGTGCATATTCCTCTCTTTCTATAAGAGAGTACCTACTCTGCAATAATAATCTCAAATGTTTTTTTTTTTACATTAAAATTACTCACTTTCCCTCAACCATCGAGTTTACAGGTTCGGCATGATCTTGCCAGTAAAATCTTCACCTGCTGTAGCATTATGATGAAGCATGATTTCAAGGTTACCATCTATCTTCTTCCACATATTTTGGTGTATGTGCTGTTGGGTTGTAATCAAGAAGATCAGCAGGAGGTGAGAGAGATTATCTTACTTGGGTCTCTTTGTCCAAACATTTGTCCAATATATTAGGTACTTATTAGTAGGAAATGTAAATCAATACTATGAATGTATATGTCTAAAGGCATACAATATCCTTTTTAACCTTTTATTTATAAAAAATATATACCCAAATATTCACAGAACTTTTGAGAAGGATACATAAGAAACTATTAATAGTGGTTTTGCTGGGGAAATGGTACTGTGAATTAGGGTAGGGGAAGGGTTATATTTTATTATTGATTTTTATAATATTTTATAAATTCAAATTTTGTAAATTCAAATGTGTGTGTGTATATGTACATACATATAGCACTTTAAAATCTTACTTTTTAATAGCAGAAGTAACATATTACTATGTTCTTGATGTAAAAATTAAAATTATACAAATAAATCAAAGTGTTCTCTTATATTACTATCCTAATCCGAAATCCTCAGAGGTCATTACTGCTAATTAATTTGATGTATATTTTTTTCAGGCTTTCTTTTTAATGCAATTGATTTTGTTTTGTTTTTTTTTATGGTAGTATCATATTGTACTTATTGTTCTCCAATTTGCTTTCTTTAATTAATTAATTGAGACAGTGTGCTACCTTTTATTAGTGCTGTATAATATATTTTCATTTTATAGTTGTACCATGATTTATTTAAATATTGCCATCTACCTAATAAAAGAATAACATGCTAATTGACTGTACCTTCCTGACGCCCACCAGCCAATCAGGAGTGAGTATGCATAATTAACCCAACAAAGATGGTGGGTTAATTTGCATACTCAGGCACTGGGGGTGGGATGCTTGTGTTGTATCCTGGGGATTGAGCCTAAACTGGCATTTGGACATCCCTCTCACAACCTTGGACCGCTGGCACCTAATTGCTCACCTGTCTGCCTGCCTGGTTGTCCCTAACTGCCCCCCCCTTGCCAATCTAATCATCCATCACTGCCTCTGCATGCTGGCCTGATCACCCCTAACTGCCTCCCCTACATCCTGGTCGACCCTAACTGCCCCCCCTCTGCCAGCCAGGTTGCCTCCAGCTACCCTCTTTCTGCCATCCTGGTCACTCCTAACTGTCCCCTTCCCTGCTGGCCTGGTCATCCCTTACTGCACCCCCTTGCCTGCCTGGTCACCCCCAACTGCCCTGATCTGCCAGACTGGTCTCCCCTAACTGCCTCCCCCTGCTAGTCTGGTTATCTCCAACTGTTCTCCTCTGCTGGCCTGGTTGCCCCTCATTCCCCCCCACCCCCCCATCAGCCTTGTCTCCCCATGCAGCCTGTTTTCAGTCATTTGGTCATCCTCACTTAGCCCCTTGCTGGCCTAGTTGCCCCATGTAGCCTGCTCGTTTGGTCATCCCCCACTATTCCCCTTGCCAGCCTGGAGGTAGCTAGTCATCTTGTGAGGGGATGAGTGTTAATTTGCATATTGCCTCTTTATTATAAATGATTATTATGTAGACATATTATTTATAAAATTATTTCTTCTCAGGTTTATACAGAAATTATGGCAGTTCTAAAGCATGATGATCAACATACTATAAATACCCAATACAGTGCATCTGATCTGTGTCAACTTAGTACACAGACTGTATTCTCCATGATTGACCATCTCACACAATGGTCAAGACACAAATTTCAGGCACTGAATGCTGAGAAATTTCCACCAAGCAAATCAAACAGAGATAAGGTAGACTCAATGGGTGAGTCATAACTTCTGTTTATTTTTTAACCTTAATTATTAACAAATTAGCTCCTTTCTGTATCAATTCTATAATTTAAGCATTAGCTTTTAAAATACCTATATATTTTGCCTTTTTTTTTTCTCTTGGCTTTTTTACTGAGAAAATGTAGTGAATTTATAATTAGAAACTTCTCTTTATGTTCTCAGTGTCATTTCATTGGGGAAGACACATACCTAATTTTCCTTTTAAAAAATAGTATTAATATTATCTCTCTTAGTAGATTGAGGATTAAATAAGATGGTGAATATATAAATTGTAAAGTGTGAAATGAATGCTTAGTTAATATTGTTATTAACCCACTCCTTACTGTTAACTCATTTACTGCATGCTACCTCAGCTTATTTGCATGTATATACATATATATCTGCATATACATATATATGTAGTGAAGTGTTATTTGTCCTTTTACACTTATGAAATATAGTAAATCCTCGATTCTGTGGATGTCAATTTTAGTATATGTACTACTGAAGAGAGTGCTGTGACCTTGATTAATGGGCAGAATTTTCAGTCTATATGTCATAAGTGAAAATTAATACCTATTAATTTTTAAATGCTTTTAACCAAGATTTGTTTATAATTAAATTAACAAGTTATTTGTTTTGTTTTGTTATTAATTCACTGTCATTTTTAACAAATTACATATAGGCCATATGTTGGAAAAAACACTGAGTAATTTAGCTTATATAAGTAAACTAGAGGCCCATTGCAGGAAGAGTCCTGCAAGAATAGAGCTTCCTCAGGCCTATTCCTGCAATAGGGCTTCCTGTGGCCTGAGCGAAGCCCACAGAGGGCTTTGCTCTTTTCTCTGCTGCCTTGCTCCCTCCCTTCTCTTCTGCCTCGCTCCCTTCTCCGCCGCTTTGCTCCCTTCTGCAGTGCGAGGCTTGCTTCTACGCTTTCTTCAGTCTTTACTCCTCTCCTGTATATTGCAAATTAACAGCCAGCTTTGTTGGATTCATTTGCATACTCGCTCCTGATTGGCTGGTGGGTGTAACAGAGGGATGGTCAATTTGCATGTTTCTCTTTTATTAGTGTAGATATTACATATCTACAACTGTAGTCTACATATTTAAATCCAAGAGTTACCCCTGTAAATGTTCAGAGAATAAGCACATGATCATGCTGCATTGCATGCAGTAATTGGTTCTATTGTCACCAGGCCTGACTTTTCTGCTGCAGCTTTAACTCCTGCAGGCTGATGTTTCCAGTGCACTAATGCACACACCAACCATATGCATTTGATAATTCAAGGCGACTGGTAAATGCTCATGTCCACTAGATCTATTCGGTATAAATTTAAAATTACAGTTATACATGTAGAAAACTTTTTGTGAAATTAAACTTTTTATTTTATACATAATTTTAATTACACAAACATGTCTACATAAGTAAAAACAGGTAAACTAATTTGTCAATTTTTTAACATATACATTCCGAAAACATATATTATTATATAATGGACTTTCAGCTTTCACAGACACACTTTCTTGCCCGAATTAGTCCTTTACATCAAGGCTTTATTATACTCCTTGCAATCTTTTTCACAATTAAGTTTTGAATTTCAAAAGAGGTTTTAATTTCATTAACTTTTTCTTCAGTTCATTCATTTTATCCTTTTTGTTTTCCTGTCTCTGGCACTGTTGGGTATCAAGCAATTCTCCAGATGTGCTTAATACATGTTACTACACTACATCCTGCTGTACTTACTACTGTTCTAGTTTTTTTCCTGTGATATTACAATTCCCACTAAGGTGACTAAAAGGAAAATTTTACTAGAGCTAGAAATGACATATGCCTCTCTGATATGGGCAGTTGTTGAGAAGAGTTATGTTACTAACCTTTTTTTTCCCATCATTATTGCAAGTAGATGAAATATGTAATCTGTCTGCTTCTGTATAGCTCAGCCATTTTAATGGATAGTATATGTTTTCCCCCCAGGATTTGAGGCTAATTGAAAAAAACAACTGACTAACAACTCTTAAAGAGGTCTTCACTTACCCAGTTCTCAGTTTCTGAGTGTTTCTCTCTTGTACCTATGCCAATGGAAGCACATACATTCCTGTTAAGCACAGTAGTTTATTTTTGTAAAATTTTTGAACTGGCAATAATTATCTATTTGGGAGAAGTTTTTTCCCCTCTGGAATATGGGTAATATAATTTACATTAGTTTAATGCTTAAATGTTTGTTCTTGTTTCTACATGTGAAAATGGGACTATTAAACCAACTATGAACTCTGTTATCACCATTTGTAACATTTGAATGAAAATTATAAATTTTAACGGCAGTATTTGTAATACTTCTAAAATATAATTTCTTTAGCATTTCTTATAATTTGAAATGATATACAAATATTGATGGAAGTAAGGAACTTATTTTAAATATAATTTCTCCTAAATTTACTATCTTGATTTTTTTAAATTTTGGAAGAATTCATTTCTGTTTCCTGTTTTCTACATACTATTATGATTCATTATTAAAAATAATAGGCCTTAGCTGGTTTGGCTCAGTGGATAGTGCATCAGCCTATGGACTGAAGGGTCCCAGTTTCCATTCCAGTTAAGGGCACATGCCTGAGTTGTGGGCTTAATGCCTGAGTAGGGGGCATGCAGGAGGCAGCCAGTCAATGATCCTTTCATCATTGGTATTTCTCTCTCTTCCTCTCCTTTCCTTTCTGAGATCAAAATAAAAATATTTTAAAAATAAATAAATAATATGTTATAAACAAGAATTCATAAAATAGGAGTGCAGGCAGAGGGGGTTAATAGGGGAAACGGTGACATATACTTTCAATAATAAAGAATTATTTTTAAAAATAAATAAAAGATTTTAAAAAAGAATTCACAAAATGGACTGCCCTCATTTAGAAGCTTCCAACTTATGTTTTTTCTTAAACTACTGGAAAAAAGTACCCTTTTAAAATATATGTGGTTTTACTTCAAAGGCACTTGTACTTTCAGTTTTCATTTTAATAGTTGATAATGGAAATAGTTGAATATGGCAGGCAACACAGAAAAAACTCGCTAGATTGTTAATAAAGAAATCTGAACTTTAAAATTAAAAAGATTACTTTAGTATTTCTGCTTTTTTCTACCAATAATTATACTCTATCAGTTTTTTTAGAGGTATCAATAATTAACTCATCTTTATATCTTTTGTATCATATTTATATCTCTTCTACATTTAATATATTTTTATAATTAACCCTCACCACAACACAGTAAAGAAGGCAGGATAGATAATAATATTTCCCTTTTATTTATAAGGAAACGAAAGCTTAAGTAAGTTAAATGGCTATCCAAGGCAAACTAAATAATAATGGTGAAGTTGAAGCAAGAATTCTCTGAACAATCATCTTGTTGATAGTTTTGTTAGTGATATATATTGAATTTAAAATAAGAAAATTGAAATTAAAATTAACACTTAAAATTTTATTTTGTAAGTCTTTAATTATTTAATTATCTTTTCATAATCTAGTATCTACTGTGGATCATGAAGACTATCAGAGTGTAACTCGTTTTCTTGACCTTATACCTCAGGATACTCTCGCAGTAGCTTCTTTTCGCTCTAAAGCATACACAAGAGCTGTAATGCACTTTGAATCATTTATTACAGAAAAGAAGCAAGATATTCAAGAGCATCTTGGATTCTTACAGGTTTGAAATTTATATAGTGAGTTTAATAATGTTTATTGGCTGTCTTTTTTATGAGGAAATGAAATATTGTTCATTTTATGGAGTGTTTTAGATGCTGTGCTAGGAATTAGATATTTATAAGTACTTTAGAAACTTACAGATTAGTGGAGAAAGATAAACACCAACTTGGTAATATCTTAAGTATAGTGACATAGATATGCCCCTAAGAAAAACATTTAACTCATCTTCTTTGTAGGGTGTGGTAAAAGATGGGAGTATCTGAGAAAGGGGTGAATAGGGCTTCATGAAGATATCTAAAGGGTCTTAAAGAATGAATGAATGATAGACAAAAGGAGGAGGCAAGACATTCCAGTCAGTGGCATCCCTATGGATTTGAGAAAGAGTGCCTATATGGAATGGCAGAGGAAAGATAAATCACAGACAACTTCTAAGTTGCCCAAGATTCTTAGAGGATTTGAACCAGGGAAGTGCTTTAGTCAGAATGGCATTTTAGCTAAATACCTATGGCAGTCATGGAGGAAGGACTTAAAAGGGCTATAATTTAAGGCAAGCAGACCATTATTGTGAGAAACATGGGCTTGAATTTGAGGTTGGGTGGTTAGGGGGATATACTGATTGTAACAGGCATCAGTCATGGCAATGCTGGTGAAAAGTGGTTTAGATGATAACGTTATGACTATTTGGGGAAGAAAAGAGACGAAGGGCACGTGGGACTAATGCAATGGGACTTAAATAAGAGGTCAAAATTGGTGGGCTTTTTGCAGGAGAAAAACAAAGTGTGGTGCGAGAACTGGAAAATTAGTAGCTTGTACTATGGATAAATATTAGCCCTCTCCTGTCATTGTTTTCTTTCTTATCTAGTTTGAGTCTTTTGTTCATTGTTAAAATCATTCCCTTTACAAGGACATTTAACTCCCTTGTCTTTCTTCCTTCTGTATTATACTCACTTTGTGAAACTTCATCCCTGAATAAATGCACCAAATCTGCCTTCCCAGTATCTGCTTGTAAGCAGTTGAACATTGCTGGAGAAAAATATCACAATTACAGAATTGGTTTTTAACGGCTTTTAAGTTTATAATAAGCTTGACTCTTTAATACTGACTTCAATTCTTCTAAATGTTTCTCTAGTAAACCACTTTTTCCCTCTTCAAGATAACCTTTCTTCATTTCTTCCATCTCATTTACTTTCAGCTGATGTACCTGCTTGATTGTTCATTAGGAAAATAGAAACCAAATGTCTTGTCAAATCTGAAAGCACACTGGCTATTGCACCATATTCTTTTCCTTCTCTTCTGTTGTTCCTAAGAAAGGATTCCCTGTCAAAATTTAATCCTCTTATAGTTTCAATTTTTAAGGATTTCACTCCTTCAGCTATTTCTGCATTAACTAGTATTAATTTATTTCTCAGCCAGAGTAGATAAGTATATAGACATGCTCTGATATCTCCTATTTGAATTTGTTATAATTCCCTTGATTTTAGCTACTCCTTCAGATGCTATTTTCCTTCACAGTCAGTTGTTTTTTTTAAAAATATATTTATTGATTTTTCACAGAGGAAGGGAGAGAGATAGTTAGAAACATCGATGAGAGAGAGACATCTATCAGCTGCCTTCTGCACATCCCCTACTGGGAGGTGCTTGCAATCAAGGTACAATGCCCTTGACCGGAATCGAACCTGGGACCTTTCAGTCCGCAGGCCGACGCTCTATCCTCTGAGCCAAACTGGTTTCGGCTTCACAGTCAGTTGTTTTTTTAAAGAATCATCTATCTTCCCTGTATGCACTTCTTCTCATTCAGTCTTTATCCACTACAAGTCTTTCTCCATTCTACTGACACTATTCTTACTAAGAAATTTAGTGAGCTTATGTTACCAAATCCAGTCAGTGTTTTCAAAACCTCATTCACTTAACTTCACATTTATTTGATCACTTTTTTCTTAAATAAGACATTTGCTTTTCCCCCCACAACTCCTGGGATACCACATTCTCTAAGTTTCTTCAAGTTACTTTGGTTTCTGTTCTCAGTTTCATTTGTTAGTTCTTCCTTATTTATAAACTATAGGCCCAGTGCACAAAATTCATGCATTAGGGGATGAGGGGGAGTCCCTCAGCCTGGCCTGCGCCTTTTCGAAGTCCAGGACCCCTCGCTCTTTACCACTGGGCTCACTGCTCCTTAGCGCTGCCATGAGGCGGGAGAGGCTCCTGCCATCGCTGCTGCACTCTCCACCCATAAGCCTGGCTTCTGGCTGAGTGGTGCTCTCCCTGGTGTTCAGTGTGTATTATAGTGACCAGTCATTCTGGTCATTCTGCAGTAAGTGTTGCTTAGGCTTTTATTTTATAGACTAGAAGCCTGGTGTACGAAACTTGTACACGGCGCAGGGTGTCCCTCAGCCCGGCCTGCACCCTCTCCAATCTGAGATCCCTGCAGGATCCAGCCTAAACCAGCAGTTAGACATCCCTGTCACAACGTGGGACTACTGGCTCCTAACTGTTTGCCTTCTTGCCTGCTTGGTGATTGTCACTAACTGCTTCTGCCTGCCAGCCTGATCACCCCTAATCCCTTCTGCCTGCCAACCTGATCGCCCCTCACTACCCACACCCCTGCCAGCCTGGTATTCCCATGCAGCCTGCTGTTCAGTCATTTGGTTGCCCCTCACTACCACCCCTGCTGGCGTGGTAGCCCCATGCAGCTTGCTGTTTGGTTGTTGCATGAGGGTGTCACGATTAATTTGCATATTACCCTTTTATTAGTAGAGATAATAATCTTCTTTCTTTTCCCTCTTTTTTTTAATTTTTTTTTTAACTCTATTCATTTCTTAAATTATGCCATTCTTTCCCCTCCGTCTTTGTGCTAATTGCTCCTACATTTTTCTCTTTAACCTGAATATCCCCTTGGAACTCAGATTTAATGTCTTGGGTTTCTTTTTTTTAAATTTTTTAAAAATAAATCTTTATTGTTCATATTATTACAAATGTTCCTCATTTCTGCACCCCCCCCAATGGCTCCCCTCCACCAGGTTACCACCCCACCCTCTGCTCTTTTCCCCGAGAATCGTCAGTTCACTCCCCTTCCATACCTCTGATTCTATAATATTCAACAGTTAATATTGTTCATCAGATTTTTTAAATTCCCTTGGTTTTTAGATTCACTTGTTGATAGTTATGTACTTGTTGTTCATAGTTTTTTATCTTTATTTTCTTCCTCTTCCTAAATAACCCCCTTCAGCAATTCATATAATTCTGGTTTGGTGGTGATGAACTCCTTTAGCTTTTTTTTATTTTTTATTAGTGAGGCTCTTTATCTGGCCTTTGATTCTGAGTGATAGCTTTGCTGGGTAGAGTATTTTTGGCTGTAGGTTCTTGCTGTTCATAACCTTGAATATTTCTTGCCATTCCCGTCTGGCCTGCATGGTTCCTGTTGAGAAATCAGCTGACAATCGTATGGGTGCTCCTTTATAGGTAACTACCTGCTTTTCTCTTGCTGCTTTTAATATTCTCTCTTCGTCTTTTGCTCTTGGAATTTTAATTATAATGTGTCTTGGTGTGATCTTTTTTGGATTCCTTTTGTTTGGGGTTCTGTGCGCTTCCTGGACTTGTAAGTCTAATTCTTTCACCAGGTGGGGGAAGTTTTCTGTCACTATTTCTTTCAGTATGTTTTCGATATCTTGCTCTCTCTCATCTTCTGGGACGCCCATAATTCTGATGTTGGTTCAGTTGAAGTTGTCCCAGAGGTTTCTTACATTATCTTCAATTTTTTGGATTCTCTTGCCTTCTAGCTTCTGCGGAGGAGTGTCTTCTGGCTCTTTATTTTCCAACTCTTTGATTTGATTCTTGCGATCTTCCATTCTGTTTTTAGGACTCTATAATATTTTTTATATTTCAGTCAATGTATTCTTTATTTCTTGTTGATCCCTTATCATTTCTTGTTGATTCCTTATTAATTCTAGTTGATCCCTATTCATATCCTCATAGGTCTTATCCATATTTTCTAGGAAATTCTTGAAAAACCTTATAAGTGTAGATTTGAATTCTATATCCAGTCGCTTTTTGTCCTCCATTTCTTTCGTTTGTGATCTATTTCGTCTCGGCATTTTCGCCACTTTCCTGAGTTGGTAGCCTTAAAAGTCTCTGTGTTCTGCTTGGATGGGGCGGGGTTTCAGGGTGGAACCTAGAGCTTTGGCTTCCGTCAGCCCCGCCCTATGCAAGTCCTTCAGTACTTGTTGCAAGTGCCTCTGAGAGAAAGGTGCCCTCGATTTTCGCCTGCTGCCAAACAGTCTATGCTCTCCCCCAATGAGCCCGGCACTGGGGTTCAGTTCAGTTGTAAGTGGGATCAGAGGCGGCGTTCAGGGCAGTCTGGAGCCCCCACCTCCTTCCCGCCAGGGCAATCCCGTGCCACAGCCAACTGTCCCTTCTTTGCACGTAATGTGCGCGCAGCCGGGACCTCCTTTCACCGCTCCCCCGGGGTTCCGCCTCACAGTCCCGGCTCCCTATGGATGAGCCTAGGTCCCTGGGGTCTGGCCTAGAACGGGGGTTCAGAGCAGTTGGAATTGGTGCCCAGCACAGTCGGAGCGTTTATCTCCTTCCCGCTAGGGAACGCCCGCCAAGCACTCAGCCACCCTCCTCTCCGGCTCCGTCCTCTCCGCGCGCCGCGTGTCTCCGTACCTTAGGCTTTTACAGCTCCTCCGCGCTTCCTTCTGGTTTTCTCCTTGCTTCTCGTTGTAGAATTTCCAGTCAGTCGACTTTCCTGTAGTTTTGGGTAATGTCCACTTTATATTTTAGTTGTATTTTATTGAAATTGTTGTGTGCGGCTGCAGGTAGGTGTTTACCTGTCAGCCATCTTGGCTATCTCCCTGTCCCAGAGGTTTCTTACATTATCTTCAACTTTCTGGATTCTCTTGTCTTCTTGCTTCTGCGGAGGAGTGTCTTCCGGCTCTTTATGTTCCAACTCTTTGACTTGATTCTTGTGATCTTCATTCTGTTTTTAGGACTCTCTATAATATTTTTTATTTCAGACAATGTATTCTTTATTTCTTGTTGATCCCTTATTATTTCTTGTTGAACTCTTATTAGTTCTTGTTGATCCCTTTTTATCTCCTCATAGGTCTTATCGACCTTTCCTAGGAAATTCTTGAAAAACCTTATAAGCGTGGTTTTGAACTCTATATCCAATCTCTTCTTTTCCTCCATTTCTTTTGTTTGTGATCTATTTCCTTGTCTCGGCATTTTCATAGCTTCCCTGAGTTGGTAGGGTGGCTTTGTGTGCTAAGGTGTCCTATATGGTTCAGTGAGTCAGCCTCCCAGTTACCTGAGGTGGACAGTCTTGGTGTAGCCCTTTGTGGGCTGTGTGTGCAGTCTTGTTAAGCCTTGCTTGTTGTTGGTATCACTGGGAAGCGTTGATCTCCAAGCCAATTGGCTATGAGGAACAGAAGTCTGTCTTGGGTTTCTTGAAGGTATCTAAATTCTAACATTTTAATGTACTTGTTAAATTTTTTTTTTTCAAATGCAGCAAAAGATATAAATTGTACTCAACCAAATTTATTTGAAGTTGGGTTTAAAGAGAGTTCAAAACCTTGAGATTTTTTTTTTTACAGCTTTTGTTATCAATAACAGTTACTAATGTTGGTGTGTATTTAAGTGGAATGGAATGATTGTTGTGGTAATAAAAAGGCTGGGGAATAAAATTGTAATATTGCTTCTTTGAGAAAAAAATTCTCTATGTCCTTTTCATGTAAGCTGGTGGTTTGATAGTTTTGTTTTCATTTGTGTTTTTCCTCTCATTTGATTGGTTGAACAAAGAAATTATATGCTGCTATGCATGAGCCAGATGGTGTAGCTGGAGTCAGTGCAATCCGAAAGGCAGAACCATCTCTAAAAGAACAGATCCTTGAACATGAGAGCATTGGCTTACTGAGGGATGCCACTGCTTGTTACGACAGGGCCATTCAGCTAGAACCAGACCAGGTAAGATGATGCATGAAAGGCAATGCAATGGAAATAACCCTGCACAAGGAACTCTGGGAAATTTAGTTCACTACTGTCTCTGCCAGTGTCTCAGTGTGTTAGGAAACTTTCATTATCTCTGAACTTGAGTTTTTTGATTGATAAAAGTAGAGACTTGCATTAGATCTCAAATATCCCTTTCAATGCCAAATTTCTATGACCTCATATATCCCCCAAATAAGTGAGATTATTATAAAGTACATTTATATTAAACAGTATTAAATTATTCTAAAATTTATATAATTTTAGTTTACTATTAAAAGTATAAGACATGCACCAATTTTTAATAATAATAGTGATTCTCTAGTGTATGGAACTTCTTCAGATTTCACATGTTCCCTAGCAATATCTGAAACCCTGAAGTGGTTTCTTAGAAGCAATGAGCTACAATTACCCATGGGGATATGGAGAGAGGGGTTGAGGCTTGTTGATTTATAATTTTTTATTTATTTATTTTTTTTACAGAGAGGAAGAGAGAGGGATAGTTAGAAACATTGATGAGAGAGAATCATCGATCAGCTGCCTCTTGCACACTCCCCACTGGGGATGTGCCTGCAACCGAGGTACATTTCCCTGACCGGAATCGAACCTGGGACCTTCCAGTCCTCAGGCCGATGCTCTATCCACTGAGCCAAACCGGTTTCGGCTGATTTATAATTTTGGCTTAAATTCTTTCTAATCTTAGGGTATTACTTTTTGTCATATTTGACATGCTCTCTTTCTCAGAAGCTCACTGTACAGGGTTTTTATTTTCCACAATCCATTGTTTTCAGTTTTAAAGGATATTACATAATCATATTTAACTTTTTTTATTACTAAAGCCCAAAATCTACATTAATATTGTGACCTTGAATTTTCATTTTCTGTGACAATATGACAAATAATGTTTAAGTAGTGAAGAGTACTTGTTACTTTTATATTTGATCTGAACCAAAAATTAGACCAAATCTGGAAAAAAAATAAGAAGTTTAATTTGAGATTTTAAGGTTGTCTGCATTTAAAAAAAAATCAGATGTTATATGGCATTGATAGAAGGCTCTGCTATATACCAAGCAAGATGACTGCTAAAGATGCATAAGCTGAATGAGGTAAATAGTATTTTTTAAATATTAAACTGTTTTTTGTTCCTAAGATATATCTGAAGTCACAATTGTTATTTTAAATATTTTTAAATTTTTAGATCATTCATTATCATGGTGTAGTGAAGTCCATGTTAGGTCTTGGTCAGCTATCTACCGTAATCACTCAGGTGAATGGAGTGCATGCTAACAGGTAATATATTTTTTTAAATTAATTAATTGGGTTGACATAATAATTACTAAAGTAATAAAATGTTTTTGTTTTCATGCATTGGAGATAAGCACCAAATAATACTTTTTTCCCTACTTTCTTATAAATTGATCTAGCACTTAACATTTTATCTTCTGTCTAAAGAGTTGCCCTTGAATTAGATCTGTGTTAAAACAGAAACCTTCCAGAATTCATTTACTCCTGGTGAGGCTCATATAGGCAATTCCAAAGGGTATCTGAGCTCTCCTACATTATCAGCATTCGTTATTGTCTGTGCTGGGGGGCCTTTGTGACTGAGATGCATGTGGAACACCACTCTACACTGTATGGGTTGATTTCCCCAAAAGATTGATGAAAAGGAAAGCAACCTTCCTTTCCTAAAGAAACCAAATAATACCAAACAGAAAATAACACTTATGTGTGACAAAGTGAAGGTCACACAGTTCTAATTTGGAGTTTCTAGCTCTTGAAGCTGCCATGCTCTGAGACCTGAAAGCCTTGTTCTTTAAATTGTTTACCAAGCCCCAGCTGACTTTTCTGGGCAGTGAGATCTGACCAAAAGGAATAAGATATTAGTTAAATAAAAAGCACACAGGCCACTGTTTTTACTAAGTACAGTTTCTGTACATTTCAAACTGTGCTTTATAAAGACCACTATTCTGAAGTGTCTAAGATCAAAGAAGCTTACTGTTCATCACATGGATTCCAATAGTAAAATTTATGAAATGATGATGGAAACTTTGCAGAAAGAGAAAAAAAATAGGTTGTAAGTTTTAGATGTGTTTCACTAGGTTAGTTGAGAGACCTTATGAATAAAGGGGTTGCAAAAATTTATAAGTTTTTCATGGTTCAAACCATGGTATCAAGTTTCCTTATGATGAATACTGGACAGTTAGGTTCCTCATCTTTTCTTGGAATCTGATCTGTGAAATGACAGCTCTCAATATTCAGTGAATGGTGCTGTATCACATTGGAGCAAATGGTCATTGAGGATATGTGTTTTTGGGGGAAGGGGTACTTGCAATTTTAACAAATATGCTTGACTTACACAATTATTCTTTTAAATGTACTCATTTATGAGGATAAGTTCTCACAGCCTGATCCTCATTGTAATTTGGTACATTTTTGGTATAATGCTTGGTTCACACACTCTCCAGTTAGTAAATCATACTAATTCTCCTCAGATTTTTATTCTAACCTTTTCTTTGTCTGGCATCTAGTGATAAACTTGTCAAGTTATTAAAAATTATAGTTTTGAAAATTACTATAATAATATAATAAATTTATATTATATTTCTTTTGGCCTCCTTATTTTTTTATTGTTTATGGTGGTATTCATATTTAGAAATGAGAGAATATTCAATATTTATGCTGTTATTTTTTACTAGAGACCCGGTGCATGAAATTCGTGCATGGGGTTGGGGGGAGTTCCTCAGCCCAGCCTGTGCCCTTGGGGGATGTCCAGTTGCCATTAAGCTTCTGGGGATTGGGCCTAAACAAGCAGTCAGACATTCTTCTTGCAATCCAGAATGCTGCATGCACCAGTGATCATACTTTTCATACAGATGAAAGGCATTTTGCTATTGTAAGGGCAGCAACATTTTTTGCCCTGATTATAAAAAGTAATATATAACATGATCCTTCTGAAGCAGTAGTACCATTTTCCCCATCTTATGGGTGGAAAAACTGAAGCAGAGATAAGTAATTGGCTTTGTCACACAGTTATAAGTGTCAGAATCAGGGCTGACCACAAAATGTGCAAGCCAGAGTCCATGTATGTCATTGCTGCATCATCCTGTTTTTTTAGTATTAGTATAGCCTTGCCAGGTTATAATTTTATATCTAAGAGACTGTTCCCCATATATAGGGCTGGGTCCCTAGGCCTGGTGGGGTAATCAAGGGGCCCCCACTGGTACTTGTCTTGGCTGGTGGTCTGGTAATTCCCGATGGCTAGCCCCACCCCCTGATCGCTGCTGCGAGTCACCTCCCTCTTGGGATGCAGATGCTCAATGCAGGAGCTGCCCCATGGTGGTCAGTGTGTGTCATAGTGGCCGGTTGTTCTGCCATTTGGTCAATTTGCATATTAGAGTTTTATATAGGATTTAAAAAAATGAAATAGAATTAATTTTTTAAATTTCTTTATTGATTAAGGTATTACATTTGTGACCTTACCCCCCAATTCCTTCTCCCCCCACACAGACTTATGCCCTCACCCCCCCTGTTGTCTTTGCCAATTGGTTAGGTTTATATGCATGCATACAAGTCCTTTGGTTGATCTCTCCCTCTTACCCCCACCCTCCCCTACCTTCCCTCTGAGGTTTGATGGTCTGATAGATGTTTCTCTGTCTGTGGATAATTTATTTGTTACATTTTCTTCATGTGTTTTTACTACAGAAAAAACAAGGAGGACTTTTAAAAATATATATTTTTATTGATTTCAGAGAGGAAGGGAGAGAGACCTCCTCAAGGGATGTCCAACTGCCCACCATGGCCTGATCTATGCCTAACTGCTCCCCTGCCAACCCAATTGCCCTGAACTGCCCTCCCCCCAAACTGCTCTTCCTTGCTGGCCTGATAGCTCAAAACTTCCATCTTCTGCCAGCCATCTTATGGCAGCCATCTTGTGTCCACATGGGGGCTGCCATCTTGTGTGTTGGAGTGATTACAGTGAAAGTCAATTTGCATATTACCTCTTTATTACATAAGATGTTTTCAGAAAATGAGAAGATTAAAATTTGGGAGATACAAAATACAATATATTGCAAATACAATGAATAGAACAATAAATAAATGTAGTATATAGAGTGTCTAAACTAATGAAAATAATCTTTAAATGCCACTTTAAATTGAAATAAATTAAAAGTTAAAATAGGTTTCTTTTAATAGGTCTGAATGGACAGACGAATTAAACACATACAGAGTGGAAGCAGCTTGGAAGTTATCACAGTGGGACTTGGTGGAAAACTATTTGGCAGCAGGTAAAATTACTTCTTAAAATATAAGTTGTTTTAAGATGCCATAAATAGACTATGTGTCTAATCGTCATAATCTCTCAGCTTGTTTTGATAGCTTTGTTTCTTACAGTAGAATGAAACTATCTGTTCAGTATTTCTTCTGACCATTTTACCAAGTGAAATAAAACTTATTCACAGATCCAGTACTCATTCCTTGACTCTTCGTTTTTCAGATGGGAAATCTACCACATGGAGTGTCAGACTGGGGCAGCTATTATTATCAGTCAAAAAAAGAGATACCACAGCTTTTTATGATACATTGAAACTAGTGAGAGCCGAACAAATTGTACCTCTTTCAGCTGCAAGCTTTGAAAGAGGCTCTTACCAACGAGGATATGAGTATATTGTCAGGTATTTGAAAGTTTCCATATTTATATTTCTGGTCTATAAGTATCATCTAATAGACTTGGAATGTTTTGATTAGTAAATAACTGATATTATGTTTGTTATGCATAGCTAAACAAAATAGCTTTTTCATTCTTTAACTCACAATCACTCTATAGTTTTCCCTTTTTATTTATTTACTAGAGGCCCAGTACACAAAATTTGTGCAGGGGGTAGGGGAGTGGTCCTCTCAGTCCATGCTGCACCCTCTCACAATCCTGGACTGCTGGCTCCTAATTGCCTGCCTGCCTGCCTGGTTGCCCTTGTCTCCCCCCATCCCCTGCACCAGCCTTAGCACCCCTCACTGCCTCTGTATGCTGGCCTTATCACCCCCTTGCCAGCCTGATTGCTCCTCCCCCACTTCCGCCACTGGCATAATTGCCCCCAACTGCTGCCCTTGGTGGCCTAGTCGCCCCCAACTGCACCTACCTCCCTTTCACCAGCCTAGTCACCCCTCACGGCTTCCCAGTCAGCCTGGTCACCCTACACAGCCTGCTGTTCAGTCATTTAGTCATCTCTCACTAACCCCCCTGCCGACCTGGTCACCCCACACAGCCTACTTGTTTAGTCTTTTGGTCATCCACTAATGCCACTGCCAGCCTGGTCATAGGCAGCCATCTTGTAAGTGCATGAGGGTTAATTTACATATTACCTCTTTATTATATAGGCTTATTATTATTTTTCTAATTCTCACCCAAAGGCATGTGTCATTGACTTTTTTAGAGAGGGGAAAGGAAGGAGGGACGGAGGCACGGAGGGTGAGAGAGAGAAGAAAACAACAACATCAATCAGTTGCTTCCCACACTTGCCATACCGGAGGATTGAATCCAAAACCTAGGCATGTGTCCTGGCCAGGAATCAAAACTCCGACCTTTTGGTTTATGGGATGATGCACCAGTCAACTGAGCAACACTGGCCAGGGCTATCTTATAGTTTTTAAAAAATGTTTTAATGTACATTCTATTAATTGGGAAGACAATTATCAGACTTTTGTCCTGATGTAATTCATAGTTTATTTTTTATACAACTAAAGTAATCAAGACATCTGTGCTTGACACATTGGTCTTCACTATTTATTGATCCCTTTCCCTTCTTCTCATTTACAGTAGAAAGGCATTTGACATTTCTCCCCCCCAAAATGTAGGCATTACATTACTAGGAAGAAATATTAACTTATAGAGATAAGGAAGAACATGATGGCGAACATTTTATATTTTACTTTATTTTATATTTTTTAAAATAACATTTATTAGTTTTAAAAAATACAGAGGCGTACAAATAAAACAAGGCATATAAAATCCCACATAATACTTGTATTAGCTAACAGGGTATCCCAACATTTACCACTTTAAACCAACAAATATTTATTATCTTACTATTTCTGAGGGTCAGTAATCTGTGTGCAGTTTAGCTGGGTAGTTCTGGCTTAGAGTTTCTTAGGAGGCTGCAGGTGTCTGGGTCTGCTGTCATTTCTAGTCTTTTTTTTTAATATACTTTTTTATTTTTTTAATAAATCTTTATTGTTCATATTATTACAAATGTTCCTCATTTCTTTCCCCTCCACCAGGTTCCCACCCCACCCTCTGCCCTTTCCCCGCCCCCCACTGTCCTCATCCATAGGTGCACAGTTTATGTTCAGTCTCTTCCCACACCCTCCCCACTCCTCTTTTCCTGAGAATCATCAGTCCCCTCCCCTTCCTTACCTCTGATTCTATTATATTCAACAGTTATTTTTGTTTATCAGGTTGTTTTTTTGTAAATTCCCTTGGTTTTTATTTCACTTGTTGATATATACATATTTGTTGTTCATAATTTTTATCTTTGTTTTCTTCCTCTTCCTAAAGAACCCCCTTCAGCAATTCATATAATTCTGGTTTGGCAGTGATGAACTCCTTTAGCTTTTTTTATTTTTATTTCTGAAGCTCTTTATCTGGCCTTCGATTCTGAGTGATAGCTTTGCTGGGTAGAGTATTTTTTGGCTGTAGGTTCTTGTTATTCATCACCTTGAATATTTCTTGCCATTCCCATCTGGCCTGCATGGTTCCTTTTGAGAAATTAGCTGACAATCGTATGGGTGCTCCTTTAAGGTAACTATCTGCTTTTCTCTTACTGCTTTTAATATTCTCTCTTTGTCTTTTGCTCTTGGCATTTTAATTATGAAGTGTTTTGGTGTGGTCCTCTTTAAATTCGTTTTGTTTGGGGTTCTGTGTGCTTCCTGAACTTGTAAGTCTAATTCTAACACCAGGTGGGGGAAGTTTTTCTGTCACTATTTCTTCCAGTATATTTTTGGTATCTTGTTCTCTCTTCTTCTGGGACCCCCATAATTTTGATGTTGGTTTGCTTGAAGTTGTCCCAGAGGCTTCTTACATTATCTTCAACTTTCTGGATTCTCTTGTCTTCTTGCTTATGAGGAGGAGTATCCTCTGGCTCTTTGTGTTCCAAATCTTTGACTTGATTCATGCAATCTTCCATTCTGTTTTTACGACTCTGTATTATATTTTTTATTTCAGACAATGTATTCTTTATTTATAGTTGATCCCTTTTCATATCCTCATAGGTCTCATTTATTTTATTGGCCTTTTCTAGGAAATTCTTGAAAAACCTTATAAGCATGGTTTTGAACTCTATATCCAGTTGCTTTTTGTCCTCCATTTCTTTTGTTTGTGATCTGTTTCCTTGTCTCAGCATTTTTGCTGCTTCCCTGAGTTGATAGGGTGGCTTTGTGTGTTAAGGTGTCCTATATGGTTCAGTGGGTCAGCCTCCCAGTTATCTGAGGTGGACACTCTTGGTGCACCCCTTTGTGGACTGTGTTTACAGCCTTGTTGTAGTTAAGTCTTGATTGTTGTTGGTATCACTGGGAGGAACTGACCTCCAGACTAATTGCCTGTGAGTATCAGCTGTGTCTATGCCTGGAGAGAGCCTTATTTGATTTATCTTAGAAAAATGCAAAGGCCTCTGTTCTCAGCTTGGATGGAGCGGAGTTTCAAGGTGGAGCCTACAGCTTTGGATTTCCGTCAGCCCCACCCTATGAGGTTCCTGAGTCTCAGTGTTCCTCAGTGTCCTTCAGTACTCCCGGCAAGCATCTCTGAGAGAAAGGTGCCCTAGAGTTTCGCCCGCTACCAGACAGTCTCATCTCTCCCTCAATGAGCCGAGAACTGGGGTTCAGTGCAGTTGGAAGTGGGGTTGAGAGCAGTCCGGAGCTTATGTCTCCTTCTCGCTAGGGCAATCCAGTGGCACAGTCAACAATCCGTCTTCTGTGCACAACATGTGTGCCTCCAGGGCTCTGCCTTTCGCTGCTGCCCTGAATTTTCGCCTTACAGCCCAGATTCCCTCTGTATGAGCCTGGGATCTCGGGGTCTCGCCCAAAACTGGGGTTCAGTGCAGTCAGAACTCGGGTTCAGTGCAGTCGAAACTTGGGTTCAGCATAGTCAGGAACTTTTATCTCCTTCCCGCTAGGGCACATGTGTCAAACACAAGGCCCGCGGGCCAAATCCGTCCCGCCAGGCCTTGCAATGTGGCCCGCACCGCGCTGTCATCACTGCACTCCGCTGCGTTTCCATCACAATGACAGTTTATGACTGTTCAGTAAACCATTCGACCCGCGATTTAGGCTGGATTTTAGATTTTGGCCCCTTCTCTGATTGAGTTCAACACCCCTACGCTAGGGAATGCCAGCCAGGCACTCAGCCTCCCCTCTTCTCAGGCTTGGTCCTCTCTGAGCAAGCATCGTGTCTCCGTACCTTAGGCGTTTACAGCTCCTCTGATTTTCCTTCTGGTTTTCTCTTTCCTTCTCATTGTAGAATTTCCAGTCAGTCAACTTTCCTGTAGTTCTGGATAATGTCCACTTTATATATTAATTGTATTTTTTGAAATTGTTGTGTGAGGCTGCAGTTAGGCCGCCATCTTGGTTTCTCTCTGATGGCGAACATTTTAGGTCTGCTAATTTATCTGAAGGAAATAATTAAACATGTTTTAATTGAACTATAAGAAAACAATAAGTAAGCAATATTTATTTATTTATTTATTTATTTTTTGTTAGAAGAATTTACTATATTTTTTTATAAGCCCCTTTGGTAATAGCTTAATGAAACCAGAGATTGGACCACCAAAATTATTTCTGCTCTATAGTTGTATTCTTGAACATTGACTGAATCATAGGCTAGTGTGAAAGTATGAGTGATTCCATTACTCTTAGGAAAAAAATCAATTGTATCATTTCTAATTTTTTACTGACATTTACTATGCCAAATGTTCTTATGGGCATAAATTATTTTGACATCTAATGGATTGATATTTTCTTTTATCTTCAGAGGTGATAAAATTTTAATACATTTTAATTTAGTTTTATATATCATTCTCTAATTAATAGGAATTTGGGGATTATAGTAAGCACTACATTTTTTAAGGTATTTAAAAAAATATATATCTTTATTGCCCTAACCAGTTTTGCTCAGTGGATAGAGCATCGGCCTGCAGATTGAAGCGTCCCAGGTTCAGTTCTGGTCAAGGGCATATACCTTGGTTGTGGGCTCAATTCCCAATTGGGGGCATGTAGGAAATCAATGTTTTCTCTCATTTTCTATCGCTCTCCCTTCTTCTCTGTAAAAAATCAGTAAAATATTGATTTTTAAAATCAATATTTTAAAAATATATATATCTTTATTGATTTCAGAGAGGAAGGAAGAGGAAGAGAGCAATAGAAATGTCAATGATGAGAGAGAATCATTGATTGACTGGCCCATGAATGCCCCACACTGGGAATGGAGCTGCCTAAATATTTAAATCAACATCAATATGGAAGGATGTTACTGTGGATTTTTAATGAGAATATGTATTGGTTAAAGTTCTTCCAAAGAATACTGCACATTTCAAATTCTCATTTCTAATTTAATATACATGCATTATGTATGAGATTAATAAGCATGAAGATTATATTATTTTAACATTGGCTCTATTTTTTTCTAGATTACACATGTTGTGTGAATTGGAACATAGCATCAAACCACTTTTCCATGAGTCTCTAGGTGATAATTCTCAAGAAGATTCTCTAAACTGGGTAGCTCGACTAGAAATGACCCAAAATTCCTATAGAGCCAAGGAACCCATTCTTGCTCTCCGGAGAGCTTTATTAAGCCTCAACAAAAGGTTTTTCCACACTTTGTTTTAAAATGTCAATTATTGTGAATTTAGTATTGTATTTGTATATTACTTGGGGTATTTAGATTTTTCTAATTTTCTCTCTGAATCTCTATTTTTCTGTTTTTAATGATCAGAACTTAAAAATTACATGTACCTGCAATATATCTTTTTTTAATGTTAAAAAAACTTATCTGGGGAGGTACAGATATGAGTCATTAATAGGTCTTCATAGACTCATCGATAAAAATAGAGTAAGAAAATTAAAAGTATATATATATATATATATATATATATATACACACACACACACACACACACACACACACACACACATATATATATATATATTTATTTTTTTTTTTAAGCAAATCTTTGATTTCTTTGAAATGGTGTATTAAGAATGTTCCATGTTAGAAAGAGGTGTTTTGGCATTGAATACACTTAAAAATGCTCTTTCCCTCCTGTCACATTTCTTTAGACAAGATTACAATGAAATGGTTGGAGAATGCTGGCTACAGAGTGCCAGAGTAGCTAGAAAGGCTGGTCACCACCAGACAGCCTACAATGCTCTGCTGAATGCTGGAGAATCACGACTTGCTGAGCTGTATGTGGAGAGGGCAAAGTGGCTGTGGTCCAAGGTAATGCCAAGGGAATATCATCATATATATGTATTTTGCAGATTATATACTTTTTCTAAAAGCCTGAGTGACAGTCTCCACTCTCAATTGAAAACCTTCTTTTTCTGTCACCATTTTTCATCATTTACTTACTATAATTGGGAAGGAGCTATTCTTTTTATCCTGAAGTCCCCAAATAGTTTTTCATTTCAAGACTTAAAGTGTAGTACTTTCAATTTTCACATATTTTGCATTGTTTTCTTGAGGGAAGTGACCAATTTTACTTTGTTTTAACCTCCTATACGCATAAAGATTATATGTAGTAAGATATAAAAAAAATATTTGTTAAATGAACACAACATTGTTCTTATTCACATCTTTGGCAGATAATTAGTTTTTTGTGGACTTGTCAGTACTTACCATCAAGATTCACTTCCAATTAATCTAGCTTGTTAAGAAGGGCTTAGCTTCAGAACAAAAAGTCTAATTGCCAAATTAAAGCTACGAGAAAAGGGCTTTTTATTTTATTTATTTTTTATTTTTTATTATTATTTTTTAATATATTTTATTGATTTTCTTACAGAGAGGAAAAGAGAGGGATAGAAAGTTAGAAACATCGATGAGAGAGAGAATCATCCATCAGCTGCCTCTTGCACACCCCCTACTGGGGATGTGCCCACAACCAATGTACATTCCCTTGACCGGTATCGATGCCCTTGACCTTTCAGTCCGCAGACCAGACCGATGGTCTACCACTGAGCCAAACCGGTTTTGGTGAGAAAAGGGCTTTTTGAATATCTTAACTTGGAAAGCTTATGTCTAAGATTTAAAAGTTGTTATCTATTAATATATATCATACTCATGTTTGGCACCAGTTTAGTATTAGCAGTAGATATAACATGTTCTGAAGTTGACATTTACCAATTATAGTTG
Source organism: Pipistrellus kuhlii (assembly GCF_014108245.1). NCBI lineage: Eukaryota > Metazoa > Chordata > Mammalia > Chiroptera > Vespertilionidae > Pipistrellus > Pipistrellus kuhlii. The sequence goes on from NW_023425515.1 coordinate 100,469,454, forward strand.
GTGCCACCTGTGCCTGCACCAACTTCATGGTGGCTGAGAAAGGACAGGAGAGGAGATGTTTCCCAGACAGGAAGTGAAAGTAATAATTCAGACTGCACTGGTCAGTGCCTGGTCATTTTCTGCGCTAGTGTAATCCTATACATTGTAATACCTTAAACACAATAGTATGTTAAAAATGCAGTTCATCACCTAATAATTCATTGCCATTACTCCTCCCATTTTCCCAGTTTTTCTAAGTAGGACTCTTACATTCTCTCATCCAAGATATCAGGGCATCATCTTGAACTTCCTACTCTTCCTCACTTTTCACATACAGTTGGAGACTAAATCTACCTTAGAACAGTCTTTTAAATCATCCCCCTCTTATTTGTCTGCTGCTTTTATTTATTCCATTTGTAACCTATGACAATGTTCAATAGTCTTTTTGGCAGTCTCACCATTTCTCTGTATACATTACTGCAGTCTGATGTTTCTAGAATTCATGTTGAATCACATTGCTCCCTTGATTAAAATCCTCCAAAGTATTCTGTATGCCTTCAGCATTAAGTCTGAATTCTAGAAAGTACAAAAAGCTTTTTGTGATTGAGTTCCAGTCTACCTCTTCAGTTTCAGTAACAAACCCTTTAGGCTTCAGCTAAAACCAGACTACTCACTCTTCTCCTAATTAAAATTATTTTCCCTTCTACCAAGAATATTTTTTACTCATTATTTAATGAGATCTTCCTTATTTGGTAACCTTTCCAGACTGATGCTCTTCTCCATTTTCTTATATTTTCAGATACATTTTTGGGACTCCCTTTACTTTCGCCCATTATGTCTACATATATTCCTCTGTTGTTATTTTACATAGTCTATTTCTTCACTTGACTGTGAACTTTTTAAAGCCAGAGATTTGGATTTATTCATTGTCATATAGATTTATTTTCAGTTCCGAGCACTTTGGTCGACTATAGAATGAATGAATTTGAATTCTACATGAAATGAAGCAATATTTTTTTTTTAGGATTTTACTTTTAATAGCATGGAAATAAGAGCTGAGTGTTAAATTCAAATGGTTCTACACATAAAATATATAATGAATTTTAAATCCTAACAATTTTATTTATTTTTTCAAAAAATGGAAATATGTTCTTAAATGTTGCCTTTTTTTTTTTCTTTTTTCCTTTAGGGTGATGTTCACCAGGCACTAATTGTTCTTCAAAAGGGTGTTGAATTATGTTTTCCTGAAAATAAAACTCCAACTGAGAGTAAAGACATGTTAATCCATGGTCGAGCTATGCTGCTAGTAGGCCGATTTATGGAAGAAACAGCTAACTTTGAAAGCAATGCGGTTATGAAAAAATATAAGGCAAGTATATTTATAATACAATTTCAATGAGAAACTCACTTTTTTCTTTTTGAAAATGGATAAAATTATTTAAAAGTCCAGATGGAAGAATAAAAAAAAATTTTTTTTATTATTATTTTTTATTTATTTATTTATTTATTTATTTATTTATTTATTTATTTATTTTAGCAGAAACTCTTTATTCCAGATATACTTTCCAGGGCCGGCCCTCTGTTTTTTTTAAATAGTTAGGAAACTTGTTTGACTTTTAATGAATATATAGCTAGAGGCACTATTACAATAAGGTAAATAAATTCATGAAATCATCACCCAGATTAAGAAGTAGAATATTATTAGCAATTTACAACCCACTCTTTCACTCTCCTACCCAAAAGTTAACAACTTTTTTTTAACAAACACAATAAATACATTCCTTACTATTAGTTATTAAGGTTTTCATAGATGGTGCTATAAGACAGATACTTTTCAGTAATCCATAGGTCAAAGACAAATTGCAATGAGAATTGAAAAATACTTTGAACTGAATGATAATAAAAATATGACATGTGTGATGCAGCTAAAGCCATACTTTTTTATTAAAATAAAATTTTTAAATATTATTTATTTATTGATTTCAGAGAAGAAGGGAGGAGAGAGAGATAGAAACATCAATGATGAGAGAGAATTATTGATTAGCTGCCTTTGCACTCCCCTACCGGGGATTGAGTCCACAACCTAGGCATGTGCCCTTGGTCGGAATCGAACCTGGGACACTTCAGTCTTCAGGCTAACACTCTATCCACTGAGCCAAGCTGGCTAGGACTAAAATATATTTTTATTGATTTTATAGAGGAAGGGAGATGAGGAAAAGAGAGATAGAAGCATCAATGTTGAGAGAGAATCATTGATTGGCTGGCTCCTGCACGCCCCCTACTGGGGATTGAGTGCACAACTCCAGGCATGTGCCCTGACCAAGAATTGAATTGTGACCTCCTGGTTCATGGATCAATGCTCAACCATTAAGCAACACTGGTCAGGCAACTAAAACCATCCTTTAATGGAATTTAAAATGTTATATGCATGTATTAAAAGAAAACAAAGACTCAAAGTTAATGAGCCTTAAGTATCCACCTCAAAGAGTTAGTAAGAGAATGAAAATTTTTAAAAAATCAAAGAATGTAGAAGTTAGGCAATAATAAAGTAAGAGACAGTGGCTATAATTTGTGAGGCAGATTACCTGAGAAAGAGAAGTTATACAGACAAAAAGTTATAGATCTGTATAGGTAGGAATCTGATTAAGGGCCATGATGTACATACATAACTCAAAACCCTTATGAGGCCCAGCTGGAAAGAACAATTATGAGGGAACTATAAGAACAATATTTGGAGGGCGACTAGACCCTTTGATGTAAATTATCAGTGTCAATATTTTGGGACACAGGATAGAAAAAGGTAAAGTGTGACAAGTATATTTGGAGGGCAAACTTAGAAAAATTAGTGTGTGTGTGAAAATTTATTAAAAGTCCTAGAGCTGCGGTGCACAAAAATCCATGCACTGTGTGAGGGGGTCCCTCAACCTGGCCTGTGCCCACTCACAGTCCAGGATCCCTTGCTCCTTACCGGCCGTCTTCTTGCTACTCCTTACTGCTTGGCTCACTGTTCCTTAGTGCTGCCATGGAGCAGGAGAGGCTCACGCCACCACTGCTGTGCTGGCCAGGCGTGAGCCCAGGTTCTGGTTGAGCCGCTCTCCCTGTGAGGGAGCACACTGACCTCCTACATTGAGTATCTGTGCCCTGATGGTCAGTGCACATTATAGCAACTGGTCATTCTGGTCATTGCACTGTAAAGGTTGCTTAGGTTTTTATTATATAGACTAGAGGCCTGGTGCACTATGGGGTGTATCCCTCATCCCAGCCTGCACCCTCTCCAATCTGGGATCCCTCTCAATCCAGTACTGCTGGCTCCCAACTGCTCATATGCCTGCCTTCCTGATTGCCCTTAACCGCTTCTGCCTGCCAGCCTGATCACCCCCTAACCACTCCCCTGCCAGCCTGATTGCTTCTAACCACACTCGCCTACAGGCCTGGTTACCCCTAACTGCCCTCCCCTGCTGACCTGGTCACCCCTAACTGCCTCCCCTGCAGGCCTGCCCCTCCCCAACTGCTCTCCCCTGTAGGCCTGGGTCCCTCCCACCTGCCCTTCCCCCAGGCGCTGTTGCCCCCAACTTCCCTCCTCTGCCGGCTTGGTCACCCCTAACTGCCTTCCCCTGCAGGTTTGATCGCCCCTCAACTGCCCTCCCTTGCAGGCCTGGTCCTTCCCAACTGCCCTCCCTTGTATACCTGGTTTATTCCTACTGCCCTCCACTGTTGGCCATCATGTGGCGGCCATCTTGTGTCCACATGGGGGCAGCCATCTTGTTTTTTGAAGTGATGGTCAATCTGCATATCGCTCTTATTAGATAGGATAGAGGCCTGGTGCATGGATGGAGGGCATCTAGTTTGCCCTGAAGGATGTCCTGGAACAGGGTGGGGGTTCCCTTGGGGTGGGGGGCAGCCTGGGCGAGGGGCCTGTGGTGGTTTGTAGGCTTGCTACGCTCTCCGGTGACCCAAGTGGAGGCCCTGGTATTTTGGGATTAATTTATCTTCTATAATTGAAACTTTCTAGCCTTGAGCGGAGGCCATGGCAGGCCAGGACGGGCGGGAAGCTTGGTTTGCACCATTGCTGGGGGCAACCCAAGCCTCCTGCTTACTTCAGCTCTGTGGCTGTCGCCATATTTGTTGGAATAATTTGCATACTCCCACCCAATTTGCTTGTGGGCATGGCTTGTAGGCATGGAGGATATATGGTCAATTTGCATGTTTCTCTTTTATTAGATAGGATAGTAATTAAGGTCTTTCTATACACTATGGTCTGTGTCCTTGGGCTATGTGTATATGCATATAAGTTCTTAAATTTATACTAAATAGGTCCAGTAAATATGCATTCACCAGTTGCTGTGAGTAAGCAAATGCACACAGCTCTGGTATGTCTTAACATACATATGTCGGAAGATTGGTGGGCAAGCCTTAAAAGTGCTATAGATACAGAGAGAACCAAGATGAAGGCATAGGTAAATGCTTCTACTTGCCTCCTACAGCCACACCAAAATTACAATTAAAATACAGAACAACTATCATCCAGAATTGTGGCAAAGCTAGATGAGTGGAAGTACTACAACTAGAGAGGTAAAGAAGAAAGCACACTGAGACTGGTCGGAGGTGCAGAGGCAAGGAACAGGCTAGTCCAGCACCTGGGTGTGTCACTTTTTTAATCAGGAGGGAGATTGCCTCTGTGGAGGCCACCTGGAGAAGTGAGGGGTCCCAGCCCCACACCAGGATCCCAGAGCCGAGAAAAGAAGTCCCTACGCTGTAAGAACTACAGACTGTAAAAACCAGTGCAGATTGCGGCTGAGGTACACACAGGCTGCTGGAGACTCAGCTGTTCCGCTTAAAAGGCTGGTTCTAAAAACTGAATTTACAAGCTCCCACTTCATCTCAGCTCCAGTGCTAGGCAAGGCTCTGGGGAACCCAGACACATATGGGGAGAAACTGGACTATCAAGCATTGGGGCAGGAACTCAGGGGCAACTTTCTTGAAGAAGGAGGTGCTCCCAGCAGTCATTGTTCTCATGCTGGTACCTCCCCACTGAAGGGCTGACTGGCAGCCATTTCTGTTTGCTCCACCCAGGTGATTCCCTGAGACCCCGCCCCACCCAATTTACAACCCACCCAAGCTGTGTGCATCAGCTTTTGCATATGAATGGCCTGTCCTTTCTCAGGCTAAAACTCTGTCAAACAAGCTGTAGCTGAGTCAGGGAGCCCCTATTTCTATTCTCAAAAATGTTTCATGAACACTTTAAAAGACTGTATATTTGCTGCTTTGGTGAAATGCTTTGAGAATATCAATTAAACCAATTTGATCAAATATGTCATTTAAGGCCACAGTCTCCTTGTTGATTTTCTGTCTGGAAGATCTATTCAATGATGTCAACGGGGTGTTAAGATCCTTTACTGTAATTGTATTACTGTCAGCCTATCCCTTTATGTCCATCAAGGTTTTCTTTACATATTTAGGTGCTCCTATGTTGGGTGCATAAATGTTTGCAAAGATTATATCCTCTTGTTGGATTGCTTCATTTATCATTATGTAGTGTCCTTCTTTACCTCTAATTACCTATTCATATTTTATTTTTATGAGCGTTGGCCCATACACTGAAGGGCTGTGGGTTTGAATCTGGTTAAGGCCACATAGTACCTTAGTTGCAGTTACCTGAGTCCCCCTTCCTAAAATACCAGAATACCTTAAATCTGACAATTGAATGGTTTTATTTAATTGCCAGTAGAATCTTCTAGCCAATATATTAGAAGTAATATCAATACAAAAATGGTTTTGACATCAGACTTGTAGAAAGAACTTATCTCTTAAACTAGATACCAGGTGAAATGTAACTTAATTTCTTCTATTAGCAAATTGTAGGCAAATAGTGTATTATTTCATGACTACTTTTTATATTGTCACAAATTATTGATTCCTAAGAAATAATAATGATACTCCACTCATTCTTTTTATCTTGCTCATTAGCATTGTTTTACATAGAAAGGTAATTTATAGTGTGGGGTTTTCTGAGGAGAGTATCCTGTGTTCTCTTTTTCAGGATGTGACCTTGTTTCTGCCAGAGTGGGAGGATGGGCATTTCTACCTTGCCAAGTACTATGACAAATTGATGCCCATGGTCACAGACAACAAAATGGAAAAGCAGGGTGATCTCATTCGATATATTGTCCTTCATTTTGGAAGGTAAGTGTTAGAACTGCAAGTTTGCTGATTATATATGACTAGGTGACTATTGACATTGAATTGTTATCACAGATCTTTTCATATTCAGGATGTTGTCTGCTTTACCACTGATTCAATCTATCACATTAGATGAAATGTTAATTTTTTCTCTCTCCATAAATAAAAACTATTTTAGCCCTACCCAGCTTGGTTCAGTGGTTAAGAGCGTTGGCCCATACACTGAAGGGCTGTGGGTTTGAATCTGGTTAAGGCCACATAGTACCTTAGTTGCAGGTTTGATCCCTGGTTCCAGTCGGGGAGCATGTGGGCAGCAACCTGTTGATGTGTCTCTCTCACGTGGATGTTTCTCTCCTGTTCCCTTCCGTTCACTCTAAAAATCAATGGGGAAAAAAATCCTCAGGTGATGATTAACAAAAAAACAAAACACCCACAAAAAACTATTTTAATGGGATAAGGCATGTATACTTAAAAAACATTTTATACTAACAAGTATATACAATGAAAATTGCATGTTCTTCCCATTTCAGACCCTCATACCTGAGTCCCCCTCCCTAGAATACCAGATTACCTTAAATCTGACATATTGAATGGTTTTATTTAATTGCCAGTAGAATCTTCTAGCCAATATATTAGAAGTAATATCTATACAAAAATGGTTTTGACATCAGACTTGTAGAAAGAACTTATCTCTTAAACTAGATACTAGGTGAAATGTAACTTAATTTCTTCTATTAGCAAATTGTAGGCAAATAGTGTATTATTTCATGACTACTTTTTATATTGTCACAAATTATTAATTCCTAAGAAATAATAATGATTCTCCACTCATTCTTTTTATCTTGCTCATTAGCATTGTTTTACATAGAAAGGTAATTTATTTCAGAGCAGTAGATATTTAAAGTTGCCCATTACTGTGTATTTTGACTTCTCAGTTCAATATTTTCAGGAATCAAAGCAATATTTGTTTATAAATGAAAGGATTGTAATATTATCCAAGTTTTCTTCCCAAAATGGAATTCAAGTTTTATAAAATCCAAACTTAATTTTATTTAATAACTAGAGGCCTGGTGCACTCAGGGGGTCCCTCAGCCTGGCCTGCACTCAGGGGGTCCCTCAGCCTGGCCTGCACTCTCTCACAGTCTGGGAGCCCTTGGGGGATGTCCAATTAATGACTTAAGCCTGCTCCCCTTAGCCATCAGTAGGACATCCTTAGCGCTACCTTGGAAGCAGGAGAGGCTCCTGCCACCGCTGTTGCACTCACCAGCCATGAGCCCAGCTTCTGGCTGAGCAGCGCTCCCCTGTGGGTACACACTGACCACCAGGGTGTAGCTCCTGCATTGTGCGTCTGCCCCTGGAGGTCAGTGCACATCACAGTGACCCTTCATTCTGCCATTTGGTCGATTTGCATATTAGCCTTTTATTATATATGATGATTATTAATTGCTTGTTATTGAGGCAGAATTTCTGGCCTATTGGCATTTTAAAATTGAAGTATAACCAGAGGATATTTTTCTTTTCTAAAGTATGTAGTAGCGTTCATTTGCTCTGTAGTATTAGTATATGTATTGGTATATAACATTTACTTAATACATTTCTTTGAAAATGGAGTTATTTAGAGTCCTTGATATGCATAACACTGTTAGGTATAGTGTGAGATACCTATAAATATAGTTTAAGAAAATAAGGCAATTTTATTTATTTATTTATTTATTTATTTATTTATTTATTTATTTATTTAAAATATATTTTTATTGATTTTTTACAGAGAGGAAGAGAGAGGGATAGAGAGCTAGAAACATAGATGAGAGAGAAACATCAACCAGCTGCCTCTTGCACATCCTCTACCGGGGATGTGCCCGCAACCAACATATATGCCCTTGACCGGAATTGAACCAGGGACCTTTCAGCCCGCAGACCGACACTCTACCGCTAAGCCAAACCGGTTTCGGCAAATAAGGCAATTTTATAACATTTTATCCATAGTAGTTACACTAAAACATTTGGATACTTAAAGGAGTACACTCAGCTATGGAGATTCATATCCTTTTAATGATTGAATAACTGTTATTACTAATTAAGCATCAGTATTTGCCCTCAAGGAATGCCATTCTAATTAGGTTGAAAAACTTTAAGTATGTAAAACATTTAAATATTGATGTATAATAGAATGGTATCAAAATAAGAAGTGTAAATATCTTTTTTATATTATCAAGATACCAAAAATGAGTCCAGAATTTGGGCAAATCTGAAGTCAAAACTCATGCCCTTGGCTTTGTGATTTGAAAAGTATACTTTTTTTGTACTGTATTCCTACAGAAACCTGGTAGGCCTTATGAAGACGGTAGGATTTGAAAGATAATTACATTTAAGAAGGAGCGGACATTACTGACTTTTCACAGATAGGCAGAAAAACGGGGTTTGAATGGGTTATTCAGAGGATTGTGAGGAAACTGGAATTGAGGGAAGATGTATGCTGGTGAGTGATAAGAGACTAAGATTGGAAAGTTATGAAGAAACAAGTTTGTGAATATTTGAATCCTTGGCAGAGTTGTTCATGTGGTCTTAATATATAAATAGTTGGTTATTGGTTGGCTCTGAACATGGGGAGAACATGATAAAACTAGAATTTAAAGAATGTTAGTCTGGAATTTATTGAAGGGAAGAAATGTAGAATTAGGGAGGCTAAGTTATTATAATTTCCCAGAAATTGAGTGATTGGGCATGACCTGGGCCATGGAATGCAATTAAAGGCACAGATTCTAAGGGCAATTTGAAAGAAGTATTGATAGGATTTTGAGTAGGTCATAACTTATATTAATTTTGTTGCAGGCAATATTGAGCTTAGTAGGAAAAAAAGAGAGAGAGGAAGTCAAAAGATAATCTCTATTAGGAAGAAGGAATGATACAATAATTTTTGTCAGAAGGCTATATATAATTCAAGTAATAGTTTAAATCTTAAATTTTTAATGTATATAACATAAAGAACACTATGTTAATATCTTCTCTGTATGATTGCAGATCTCTACAATATGGAAATCAATTCATTTATCAGTCAATGCCAAGGATGTTATCACTATGGCTTGATTTTGGTGCTAAGGCATACGAATGGGAAAAAGGTATAATTTTGTATGTAAAATTTTCAGGAACCAAGAAGAATTATATTTTTTATATGAAGTCAGATTTAGCCTCACAGTTTAACTTATTAAAAGCTAGGAATGAATTTGATAATTAAGATTTTATAAATTAAAAAAGTTAGCTATAATTAAAAAATAAAATTTAAAATTATTTTTTTTCTTTTTTTTTTTAGTAAATTTTTATTTTTCATATTATTACAAATGTTCCTTTCCCACCCCCCTCCATTGCTCTCCTCCACCAGGTTCCCACCCCACCCTCTGCCCTTTCCCCACCCCCCATTGTCCTCATCCATAGGTGCACAGTTTATGTTCAGTCTCTTCCCACATCCCCTCTCCCCTTTTCCCCAAGAATCGTCAGTTCACTCCCCTTCCATACCTCTGATTCTATTATATTCAACAGTTAATATTGTTCATCAGATTTTTTTTAAATTTCCTTGGTTTTCAGATTTACTTGTTGATAGTTACGTATTTGTTGTTCATAATTTTTATCTTTATTTACTTTCTCTTCTGAAAGAACCCCTTTCAGCAATTCATATAATTCTGGTTTGGAGGTGATGAACTCCTTTAGCTTTTTTTTATTTGTGAAGCTCTTTATCTGACCTTCGATTCTGAGTGATAGCTTTGCTGGATAGATTATCTTTGGCTGTAGGTTCTTACTATTCATCACCTTGAATATTTCTTGCCATTCCCATCTGGCCTGCATGGTTTCTGTTGAGAAATCAGCTGACTGATTTCTGTTGAAAAATCAGTAACTACCTGCTTTGCTCTTGCTGCTTTTAATATTCTCTCTTCGTCTTTTGCTCTTGGAATTTTAATTATGATTTGTCTAGGTGTGGTCCTCTTTGGATTCCTTTTGTTTGGAGTTCTGTGCGCTTCCTGGACTTGTAAGTCTAATTCTTTCACCAGGTGGGGGAAGTTTTCTGTCACTATTTCTTCCAATATGTTTTCGATATCTTGCTCTCTCTCATCTTCTGGGACCCCCATAATTCTGATGTTGTTGGTTTGCTTGAAGTTGTCCCAGAGGTTTCTTACATTATCTTCAATTTTCTGGATTCTCTTGCTTTCTAGCTTCTGTGGAGGAGTGTCTTCTGGTTCTTTATGTTCCAAATCTTTGACTTGATTCTTGTGATCTTCCATTCTGTTTTTAGGACTCTGTATAATATTTTTTATTTCATACAATGTATTTTTTATTTCTTGATCCCTTATCATTTCTTGTTGATCCCTTATCATTTCTTGTTGATTCCTTATTAATTCTAGTTGATCTCTTCTCATATCTTCATAGGTCTTATCGATCTTTTCTAGGAAATTCTTGAAAAACCTTATAAGTGTAGATTTGAACTCTATATCCAGTCGCTTTTTGTCCTCCATTTCTTTCTTTTGTGATCTATTTCGTTGTCGCATTTCGCAGCTACAGATAGGGCAGGGTTTCAGGGTGGAGCCTACAGCTTTGGCTTCCGTCAGCCCCGCCCTATGTGGCTCCTGGGTCTCAGGGTCCTTCAGTACTCCTTGCAAGGGCCTCTGAGAGAAAGGTGCCCTCAATTTTCACCTGCTACCAAACAGTCTAGATTCTCCTCCAATGGCCTGAAACTGAGGTTCAATTCAGTTGGTAGTGGGATTGGAGGTGGCGTTCAGAGCAGTCTGGAGCCCCTGTCTCCTTCCCGTCAGGGCAATCCCGAGGCACAACCAACCGCCCCTTCTCTGCGTGCATTGTGCGCACTGCCGGGATCTCCTTTCACCGCTCCCCCAGGGTTCCGCCTTACAGCCCAGCTCCCTCTGGATGAGCCTGGGTCCCTGGTGTCTGGCCTAGAACTGGGGTTCAGAGCAGTCGGAACTGGGGCCCAACACAGTCAGAGCTTTTGTCTCCTTCCCGCTAGAGGACGCCAGCCAGGCACTCAGCCGCCCTCCTCTCCGGCTTCGTCCTCTCCACGTGCTCCGCGTGTCTCCATACCTCAGGCTTTTACAGCTCCTCCGCGCTTCCTTCTGGTTTTCTCTTTGCTTCTCATTGTAGAATTTCCAGTCAGTCGACTTTCCTATAGTTCTGGGTAATGTCCATTTTATATTTTAGTTGTATTTTATTGAAATTGTTGTGTGCGGCTGCGGCTAGGTGTTTACCTGGGCAGCCATCATGGATTCTCTCTAAAATTATTTTATAGTAGAGGCTTGATGCATAGGATTCATGAACTTGTGGGGTGACAGTGTGTGGCTTGTGTGGACCGGCCTGCTATGGGAGCGTCACTCATCCTAGTCAGCCAAGCAGTTATGGACCCGCCCTCTAGGCGGCTGCTCCCTGGGCCAGCATCTTCTGTGGAGCCCAGTCCACTCGCCTCTCCAGAGGATCCAGTCGGGGCTGGGCCCAGGGACGATAGCACTGAGAGGCTGCAGAATAGGCCTTAAATCCACCTCCTAGCCTCGGGGATCAGCTCTGAGAGCTCTGTAGCTGCAGCAGTGCTGCATGGCCTGTAGGCATATGGAGGATGCATCAGGGAGCTAGGAGGAGGAGGAGGAACATAGGGTGAGGACACAATGATCATAGCCCAGGTTCATGCCCTTCACTCATTCTGGTAAGTCAAGTGACGCTCCCACTGTGGTAGAGCGCTGACCACCAGGGGGCAGCTCCTCCAATGAGCATCTGCCCTCTGGTTGTCAGTACATGTCATAGCAACTTGTCAACGGGTCATTCTGGTCCTTCCGCCATTTGATCACTGGTCTTTTATTATATAAGGTAATTAAGTGTGAACAAGAAACTAAGGGGAAAGACTGTCCTGGCCTGTGTGGATCTGTTGGTTGGGCGTCATCCAATGCATGTGCACCAAGGGTTTGCTAATTTGATTCCAGGTTGAGCACCTGCACAGGTTGCATGCTCTATGCCCAGTGGGGGGCGTGCAGGAGGTGGCCAATAGATGTTTCACTCTGACATTGATGTTTCTCTTTGTCTCCTTTCCCTCTCTCTCTCTCTCTCTCTCAAAATCAATTTTAAAAAAAATTTAAAGGGGGAGAACTAAACATAGAATTCTTAAGTTAAAATAGGGTAAACTTTCAATATTCTATAAATTTTATTTGTACAACATAGTTATTCAACATTTAAATACCTAACAAAGCAATCACCGTGATTAGTCTGGTACCCATCTGTTACTGTATGAAATTATTATAATATTATTGAATATATTCCCTATGCTGTACATTACATCCCCTAGACTTATTTTATAAATTTGTACCTCATTCCCCTTCACCTTTTCCACCTTTCCTCCCTATCTACTCCCCCCTGGCAACCATCAGTTGTTTTCTATATCTATGAATCTGTTTCTGTTTTGTTTGTTGGTTTGTTTTGTTTTTTAAATACCTAAACATAGACTTTTTAAGTAGTTATAGTTCAGGACCTGCAATTGAAAATTTGCTCACTCTTTGATGAAGCTAAAAGATATTGGAAAATAATAAAAGTTTAATCCAAATAATTTACCATAAAAATTATAATGGGTTGTGGCTTGTTTTGTTTGTTTCTACTAAAAATTAATGGCCCTTAAATTTTTCAATGGCCCTAAATATTTTTTCCTACATGGACAGAGAAAACTATATTTTTACAAATTGGCACTTGGCCTGGTATTGTACATGAGAATAGCACACATTATTCACTCTTTTTCCATGGAGGAAACATTATAAGACCTCACTGGTAGTACTGAAACCATTGGTAGTACTAAACCCTAATCAACTTCTTCAACTCAGTTAGAAATTGGGCAGCAGCTTCTTCATTGGCAAATGCAGCCTCTGCCATAATTTTTATATTTTTCAGTCCAGATCTGTTCCTGAGTCTTTGTAACTTTATTTGTAGTAAGTGGCTTGGTATCACTTATTTCAGGGATTCCCTTGCTGAAATTTTTGTATGGGATCATTACTTGCTGGTGCAATACGTTACTCTCATTCGGAAAAGTTATTCTGTGTATGTCTTCCATCCACAAATTTAATTCCTTTTCTATCTTAACTAAGCACTTCTCATATATTGTGGCTGAAACTTTTGCAGTTTGAGGTGCAATAGTAAAACTAGCACAACTTTTTTTTTCCTTCTTCAAAACTTTATGGATAGAAAGAAGAGTCTTACTATAGATGTTAGCAACCCCAGCATATGATTTTTTTTTTCTTTCCAGACTATTGAGAACTTTTACCTTTTGATTTAAATGAAGCATTTTAGGGCTTCTCTTTGGCATATATGAATTGCCACGGTCACTACTCCTGTGCTTTGGGGCCATTATTAAAGTAAAATAAGGGTTATTGGAATATAAGCACATTAGTAGTCGATCTAATAAGTGAGAGACCTAAGTGACTAGCATGTATAGCATGAAGACATTGGACAAAAGGATGCATCATGTACTAAGGAGGACAGAGTGGGGATGGAATGAGATTTTATCATGTTATTCAAACTGTTGTGCAACTTAAAACTTATTAATTGTTTATTTCTGGAGTTTTCCATTTAATATATTCAGATAGCAGTTAGCTGTTGGTAGTTGAAAATATGGAAAGCAAAACAGTGGATTGAGGGGATTACTTTAATGTCTTAAAGCTGTTTTTAAAACAAAATTTTTCTTCTGTAAAATGAACTGTTATATTGTTTTATTCTTTCTAACTTCTATTTTTTTTTTTTTTTTACTTTGATTTTTCTTCCAGCTGGCCGGTCTGATCGTGTCCAAATGAGAAATGATTTAGCTAAAATAAATAAAGTTATCACAGAACACACAAGTCAGTTAGCTCCATATCAGTTTTTAACTGCTTTTTCACAGTTGATCTCTCGAATTTGTCATTCTCATGATGAAGTTTTTGTTGTCTTGATGGAAATTATAGCCAAAGTGTTTCTGGCCTATCCTCAGCAAGCAATGTGGATGATGACAGCTGTCTCAAAGGTAATATATTTATCACAACAGTAGGTTTTTTCTCCTTCTTATATGGCATTAATTACTTAATGCTAATATGTAGGTGTGAGTTCAGGGTTTCTCTCTTATATTAGATTTGTAGTAAACATAAATATTAAAAAAACAAGTTGTAGCATAATGTTTCATTTAAAAAAATATATATTTTATTGAGTTTTTACAGAGAGGAAGAGAGAGAGATAGAAAGCTAGAAACATCAATCAGTTGCCCCCTGCGCACCCCCCCACTGGGGATGTGCCCGCAACCAAGGCACATGCCCTTGACCGGAATCGAACCTGACACCCTTCAGTCCACAGTCTGACGCTCTATCCATTGAGCCAAATCGGTTTCGGCCATAATGTTTCATTTTAAAATTTGGAAATATCTATCATACCAAATGAATTGAGTAATAGGTTTAAGATCAAAGAATTCAGCATGCTTTTTCTTTATAAGGTATATAAATTGTTAGTGGTTGGTATAAAATAGCAACGTGCCCTGGATGGGTAGCTTAATCAGTTGGAGCGTTATCTGTACACCAAAAGGATGCAGGTTCAACTTCTGGTCACTGCACATACGTAAATTGTAGATTCCATCCCTGTTCAGACGCATATGTTGGGCAATCAGTCAATGCTTCTCTCTCACATCAATCTCTCTCCTTTTTTCTCTCTCTAAAATCAATCAAAAGCATATCCTCAGGTGAAGGTTTAAAAAACACACACATAAAACAAAAATAGCACCCTAGCCAGTTAGCTCAGTGGATAGAGCATCAGCCTGCAGACTAAAGAGTCCCATGTTCGATTACCGTCAAGGGTTGTAGGCTTGATCCCTGGAGCATGCAGGAGGCAGCCAGTCAATGATTCTTTCTCATCATTGATATTTCAATCTCTCTCTCCCTCTACCTTCCTCTCTGAAATAAATAAAAATATATTAAAAGACAAAACAACAACCACCTATTTTTTCCCCAAGTTTTTTAATCCAAAGTACCAAAAGTGTTAATACTAGATTGAAAAAACGTTTTTGCATTATTAATGGAACTTTACAACTTGGTAAATACGTTTGTTTAATAAATGTTTTAGAGACTTTAAAAAATATATAGAGATAAAAAGGAAAAATTTATACTTTTAATATTTTAATATGTTTTATACATTTTCTGTGCATATTTTAGCTCTAATTTTTATTACATAGATACATAATTTCATGATTTCACTTAAGATTGTTACCATAAGTCTATTTTCATGTTACTAAATATTCTTCAAAGACATAATTTTAATAATTATATAAAATTCTGTAGTAGTTAGCCATAACTGTTGATTATTAAGATTGTTTTCACTTTTTTTGCTATTGTATTACATCTAGACACATCTGCATTTATTTTAATTTCTGTTTTCTTCTTCGGGGTAGATCCTAAGAAGTGAATTCATCAGGTCATAGAGTAGCAGCATTTTTATGACTATTGATAATATTGCCAAATTGATTTCCAAAAAGTTTGAATCAGTATCTAGTAACCGCATCATGAGTACTTTTAAAGTTGATTATTGTTAAAAATTTTGTTGTTAATCTTTTTTAAATCTTGTATAAAATTGCATTTGACTTTTTTTTTTTTTTTTACAGTCTTCTTATCCCATGCGTGTGAATAGATGCAAGGAAATACTAAATAAAGCTATTCATATGAAAAAATCTTTAGAGAAGTTTGTTGGAGATGCAACTCGTCTGACAGATAAGCTTCTAGAATTGTGCAATAAACCGGTATTGTCATAAATCTTAGTACGGTATAGACCAGTGGTCGGTAAACTCATTAGTCAACAGAGCCAAACATCAACAGTACAATGATTGAAATTTCTTTTGAGAATGAAATTTTTTAAACTTAAACTTCTTCTAATGCCACTTCTTCAAAATAGACTTGCCCAAGCCATGGTGTTTTGTGGAAGAGCCATACTCAAGGGGCCAAAAAGCCGCATGTGGTTTTCGAGCCGCATTTTGCCAACCACGGGTATAGACCAATGTTGGATATTTTTATGCAAAATTTCTAGATGATTTTAGCTAGTTTTCTTTTATTTGACTAAGTTAAAATTATAACATATATTGGTATACACAGATAGCAGAAGTCATCAAATTGTATGCTTAAAGCTGTGCAGTTTCCTCTAATAAAGCTGGTTTTAAAATTACTAATATGTCCCTCTCTCCAAATATCCTCCAAATTTCTAAAAGTTCTTAATGTAAATTCTTCTGGGAGTAAATTATCCATGTTTATGGAAAACAATTTTAAGTAGAAAATATGAGATAAGCCTTGTAAAATGTGCAGTGAATTCAAATTGTCTCTGTGGTTGTTTTCTGTCATGTCTTTAAACTTTCAGACTTTATTACATTAACCTACATGAAAGGAAAGAAGATTGGATTTTTGATTTGCTTTAATTCTTTCAGTACACATTTTATTACCTACCTGGAGACAAACATGTTGAGGGAAACAAAGAACATAAGACATGTTCTTCTGTCTGGAAGTTTTCTCATAGGAAACTTAGTAGATGGTTATTATTTAGTGTAATAATTCCCCTTTTTAAAAGTAAATTTGTGAGTAGAATATGGACATGCTTATAGGAGTGAGCCACTCTTGTACCTAGGGAATTGGAGGGCAAAAACCTTAAAGAATTTGTAGGAAAGACAAAGGTGGGTATATGGCTAGTTACTAGAAGGGAGAGAGACTCCTTATGTAGTTAATAACTATATTTCTCTTTACAAATATTTACTATCAACTGTTTATAGGTGAGAAAATATAAGGTTACCTTATCGCTCACCTTTCCTTCTACAATAAACATCTTGAAAAAATAATCTGTTTCCTATCTGCATTAATTATATTTGCTTTCTAATGCACTTGATGTGGTAAAAAACAGTGTGATGATAATGGCCAATGTTTATTAAACACTGACACTTTTACAAGTTTTTAATTTTTTATCTGAAACCTTTGTGGCCAGCTACATTTAGAAATTAAGAATTTTTCAAATTTTTAAAGGAAATACAGTGCATTACTTTTTTTTGAGTATCATAATCAGATATATAATTATTTTTGTAGTGAAACATTCATTTTTGTACTAAGTGCAAAATTTTGCTGCCAAATGAGATGTAATAAAAAAAGTTTTTACAGAGCTGTTTGAATTTTATAAAGTCTGATAATGGATTATAGGCCTCTATTATCTCCTTTTGTCATTTATAATAACAATCCTACTATTGTTGACTAAGTAAAAGAATACAGAGTGGTTAAAATAAGATGATGTATTAAAAATACTTAAAAATAAAGATAAGAAAAAAATACTTAGAAAACTACAGACAGTGGGGCTATTACTTAAGATATTGTAGAACTGAAATTTTGTTTTGGATGAAACTAGAGATTCTATAATTCAAAGTAAACAGAGAAATTAAAATGTACAATTTCCCCTTCCTCCCCCAAGGTGGATGGAAATTGCTCCACATTAAGCATGAGTACTCATTTTAAAATGCTTAAAAAGCTGGTAGAAGAATCAACATTTAGTGAAATCCTCATACCTTTGCAATCAGTGATGATACCTACTCTTCCATCAATTCTGGGCACCCATGCTAACCATGATCCATTTCCTGGTCATTGGGCTTATATTGCAAGTTTTGATGATACGGTAAACTTCAGTTTTATATACCTATAACTAGTATGTTTCTTAAATTTAGTTAAATTAAAAATTTCAAATTAATTTTAAAAGTGTCTTTTCTCAGATACTAAGTGAATTTTATTGGCAAAGATGTGATTGGAAATACAGAGAAGTATTGATGAAATAAAATTAAGTGATAAAAATCCAATTTTCAGCCTAGTACTTTGATTTTTCACATTCTTACATTTGTTTTTAGTATGAGTATAATCATTTTTTCACAATTTGATTTTTCCATACTCTCCTTTAGTCTTAAATATAGAGAACAGGAAAAATAAATACAATCTTTTGTTTCTATTTTATAAGAAAGTGAAATTCAGCTAGGAAGAGCCTGATTCTTTTTTTTTTTTTATGGCTGTTTTAAAGAAATGGTAATAGAGTATTTCTAAGTAAATACTTTTGAAAAAAATTATTACAATGCTTTTGTTTTAAAACATTTGTTTAACTCCTTCAGAGCCAGTTATTAAATCACATAATGCAAGCATTCTTATTGCTTATAGTCATGATTTGTTTTAACTCAATATTATTAGGTAGACATAGTAAGTAGATTTGAATTTGAAGGAGTTTCTTTTTAAAGTAATCAAGTTACTTTCAATTGATAAACATTTGTTATGATTAAAGACATTTAATAACAGTGTCTTAGCCTTTCAAGAAAGGTCCTAAAAATATTTTAAAATTTTTTTAAACTTTGTGACTACTTTAAAGGCTGTCTAAATTTGGATGTGTATGTACTTACATTGCTGATAAAATAATCCTTTAATTTCATAGTCATTAATAATTGGAGAAAATTGTCTCTGCACATGGGCAACCATTCTCTTCATACATCATAGATAATTAAGATAAAATAAATTGTTAAAAGAATAAATTTACCACATAATATAGATTTTTCTCCTTTTTATTATGTTAGATAACACAATATTTATAACATGTATAGAAACTTACACAAAGAATTTTAACCTTAATTAATATATAATTTATCATCTTTTAGGTGGAAATTCTTGCTTCTCTTCAGAAACCAAAAAAGATATCTTTAAAAGGAACAGATGGAAAATTCTACATCATGATGTGTAAGCCAAAGGATGACCTGAGAAAGGATTGTAGACTAATGGAATTCAATTCCTTGATTAATAAGGTTTGGAGATAGTTTGCTTTTATTTTAGAATTACCATAATTACTGTCAATTCAACACAGGCTTTTCAATATCTCATTTAAGATCAGTCTTAAAAACAGGAATAAAATATATTGCTTTTCATTTTAAATTAATTTTTAAATTGGGATATTCTTCTTTATTGATTCTAATGTCATACTTTTTTCTTGACATTTATGTGGACTACTTATTCCTAAAGTTTATAATGTGTTTTTGGTCAGTGATGTGGTTTTGAATTTGACAGGTTATAATTATAGTTATGTATAATTTATTTCATATAGCTCTAGAATTAAACAAAATATACTTTATCCTTACCTAATGTATTTAAGGGTTAATCATGTGAAAAGCTTTCTTATGCTAGAAGAGAATTTTTCAAATGAAGCTATAATATTAAATTGCAACAGTAAACTGGGGATATTATGAAATTCATACTCTTGTTTATACATTTTTGAGATAATTAAAATTAAACAGCAGTCTCTGTGCCTAAGTATTTAATATATTAATAATATTTGTGGAACCAATAAAAATAAAAGAATACTTTGTTTTTGTCAAATATGCAATTATAATATTTTAACAATATTAATATTGTTGTCACATTTGGTTAATAATTTTATTTATTTTATTTTTAATAATAAATCTTAATTGTTCAAATTAATACAGGTGTTTCTCTACCCCCCCCCCATAGCTCTCCTCCACTTGATTCCTCACCCCACCCCGCGCCCTTACCTGTCACCACTGTTTTCATCCATAGCTGTAAGATTTTTGTCCAATCTCTTCCCGCACCCCTCAGACCCTCTTCCCCCTGAGAATTCAGTCCACTCCCTTTCTATGACCCTGATGCTATTATATTCACCAGTCCATTATGTTCTTCAGATTTTTAGATTTACTTGTTGGGAGGTTTGTATTTGATGTCTTTTTGTTGTTCATAATTTTTACCTTTACCATTTTCTTCTTTTTCCTCTTCTTAAAGAATACTCTTTAGCATTTCATGTAATCCTGGTTTGGTGGTGATGAACTCCTTTAGCTTTTTCTTGTCTGTGAAGCTCTTTATCTGACCTTCAATTCTGAATGATAGTTTTGCTTGGTAGAGTAATCTTAGTTGTAGGTTCTTGCTGTTCATCACTTTGAATATTTCTTGTCACTCCCTTCTGGCCTGTATAGTTTCTGTTGAGAAATCAGCTGACAGTCATATGGGTCCCCCTTGTAAGTAACTAACTGTTTTTATATTGCTGCTTTCAAGATTCTCTCTTTGTCTTTTGCCCTTGGCATTTTAATTATGATGTGTCTTGGTGTGGTCCTCTTTGGATTCCTTTTGTTTGGGGTTCTGTATGCTTCCTGGACTATTTCTTTCACCAGGTAGGGAAAGTTTTCTGTTGTTATTTCTTCCAAAAGGCCTCCAATATTATGCTCTCTCTCTTCTTCTGGCACCCCAAAAATCCAGATGTTGGTATGCTTAAAGCTGTCCCAGAGGCTCCTTACACTATCTTCACACTCTTATATTCTTCTTTCTTTCTGCCTCTCTAGTTGGGTGTTTTTTGCTTCCTCATATTCAAGATCTTTGGTTTGACTCTTGGGGTACCTTGATCTACAGTTGAGTTTCTGTATATTCTTTATTTCAGACAGTGTATGCTTAATTTCTGACTGGTCTTTTTCTATTTTTTATTTTTTATTTTTGTATTCTCATTAAGGTCCTTGAAGGTCTCTTCAAGTTTCTCAGTGGTTTTTAGAAGATTCTTGAGTAACCTTATAAATGTGGTTCTGAACTCTGTGTCATCCAGTAGTTTACTTTCCTCCATCTCTCCCAGTCGTGACATGCTTCTGTGTCTCTGCATTTTGGTTGCCTCCCTGTGTTGATGGAATGGCTTTGTGTGGTAGGTGACCTATAGGGGCCAGTAGCTCAGCTTCCCCAATCACCTGAGGTGATTGCTCTTGGTACACCCCTTTGTGAGTTGAGTGCAAAGTCTTGGTGTAGTTAAGCCTTGATTGCTGTTGGTTACACTGGGAGGAATTAACCTCCAGGCCAATTGGCTGTGAGGACCCACTCTGTCTATAATGGAAGAACTCCTGCACTGGTGACACGCTTATGGTGCAGGACTTGTTTCAGTGGGGCTTTGGTTCTCCCTGATTCTGCCTCACGAATGTGTCACTTATGAATGTGAGGAATTTAAATCTGGTGTCTCACACTGACCCTTAGGTACACTGGCTTCTGGATCTCCAATGGGGTACAGTTTAGCTACTGTCTGAGGCCACCCTGCAGGAACAACGTGAGAATCACAGTCCTCTCCTCCCTGCTTGGAGCTTGGAGGCTTTGGAGCTGTCAGTATTGGGTTGCAAGTTTGCTAGATTAAACTGCAATAGAGAAGGCCATTCATATGCAAAAGCTGCTACTTGGAGCATGGGTGTAATTGTAGATTGTGGGGGAGTCTCAGGCTAGGGCGTGGCAAACATCAATGGCTAGCAGTGAGCCTTCTCTGCCTCTCTGACCATGTCCCCACCTCTTGCACCCCAGCAGAGCAAACAATTATTCCTCCTTGCAGCTTTGCAAGCAAGCCATCCTCACTTTCCAACCCGATGGCAGACAATCCAGCTTTTCCCAAAAATCTGGATTTTAGAGAGATTGGGAGCTTGTCTCTCTTTGGGTTGAAAAAAGCAACACCTGCTAACAACCGCGATCTGCAGCCAGCCCCTATCAGGCAAGCCCCAGTACCTCAGTTTTTTAGCGCTTGTGCCCTGAATATTCTTTTCTTTTTCTGTCTAGTTGTAGAACTTCTACTTAGCCAGCTTTCCCTTGATTACAGGTCATAGATGTTTTGTCTTTTAGTTTTATTTTGTTTTATTTTTGTTTTGTTTTGTATTTTTTTAAGTAAATCTTTATTGTTCATATTATTACAAATGTTCCTCATTTTTTCCCTCCATTGCTCTCCTCCACCAGGTTCCCATCACACCCATGCCCTTTCCCCACCCACTTCATTGTCCTTATCAATAGGTGCGCAGTTTATGTTCAGTCTCTTCCCACACCCTCCCCACTCCTCTTTTCCTGAGAATCATCAGTCCCCTCCCCTTACCTCTGATTCTATTATATTCAACAGTTATTTTTGTTCATCAGGCTTTTTAATTCCCTTGGTTTGTAGATTCACTTGTTGTTCACCTATTTGTTCATAATTTTTATCTTTATTTTCTTCCTCTTCCTAAAGAACCCCCATCAAGAATTCATATAATTCTAGTTTGGTGGTGATGAACTCCTTTAGCTTTTTGTTATTTGTGAAGCTTTTTATCTGGCCTTCGACTCTGAGTGATAGCTTTGCTGGGTAGGGTATTTTTGGCTGTAGGTTCTTGCTGTTCATCACCTTGAATATTTCTTGCCATTCCCATCTGGCCTGCATGGTTTTTGTTGATAAATCAGCTGACAATCATATGGGTGCTCTTTTATAGGTAACTACTTGCTTTGCTTTTGCTGCTTTTAATATTCTCTCTTTGTCTTTTACTCTTGGCATTTTAATTATGATGTGTCTTGGTGTGGTCCTCTTTGGATTCCTTTTGTTTGGGGTTCTGTTCGCTTCCTGGACTTGTAAGTCTATTTCACCAGGTGCGGGAAGTTTTCTGTCACTATTTCTTTCAGTATGTTTTCGGTATCTTGCTCTCTCTCTTCTTCTGGGACCCCCATAATTTTGATGTTGGTTTGCTTGAAGTTGTCCCAGAGGTTTCTTACATTATCTTCAACTTTCTGGATTCTCTTGTCTTCTTGCTTATGAGGAGGAGTATCCTCTGGCTCTTTGTGTTCCAAATCTTTGACTTGATTCTTGCAATCTTCCATTCTGTTTTTACGACTCTGTATTATATTTTTTATTTCAGACAATGTATTTTTATTTCTAGTTGATCCCTTTTCATATCCTCATAGGTCTCATTTATTTTATTGGCCTTTTCTAGGAAATTCTTGAAAACCTTATAAGCATGGTTTTGAACTCTATATCCAGTCGCTTTTTGTCCTCCATTTCTTTTGTTTGTGATCTGTTTCCTTATCTCGGCATTTTTGCTGCTTCCCTGAGTTGATAGGGTGGCTTTGTGTGTTAAGGTGTCCTATATGGTTCAGTGGGTCAGCCTCCCAGTTATCTGAGGTGGACACTCTTGGTGCACCCCTTTGTGGACTGTGTTTACAGCCTTGTTGTAGTTAAGTCTTGATTGTTGTTGGTATCACTGGGAGGAATTGACCTCCAGACCAGTTGCCTGTGAGTATCAGCTGTGTCTATGCCGGGAGAGAGCCTTATTTGATTTATCTTAGAAAAATGCAAAGGCCTCTGTTCTCAGTTTGGATGGAGCGGAGTTTCAAGGTGGAGCCTACAGCTTTGGATTTCCGTCAGCCCCACCCTATGAGGTTCCTGAGTCTCAATGTTCCTCAGTGTCCTTCAGTACTTGCGGCAAGCATCTCTGAGAGAAAGGTGCCCTAGAGTTTTGCCCGCTACCAGACAGTCTTGTCCCCCAATGAGCCGAGAACTGGGGTTCAGTGCAGTTGGAAGTGGGGTTAAGAGCAGTCCGGAGCTTATGTCTCCTTCTCGCTAGGGCAATCCAGCGGCACAGTCAACAGTCCGTCTTCTGTGCACAACATGTTTGCCTCCAGGGCTCTGCCTTTCACCGCTGCCCTGAATTTCCGCTTTACAGCCCAGATGCCCTCTGTAAGAGCCTGGGACCTCAGGGTCTGGCCTAGAACTGGGTTCAGTGGAGTCGGAACTGGGGCTCAGCACAGTCCAGACCTTTTGTCTCCTTCCCGCTAGTGCAATCTTGCAGCTCAGTCAACAGTCTGTCCTCTGCGTGCAACGTGCGTGCATCCGGGACCTTGTCTTTCGTCACTTTCCTGAGCTTCCGCCTTATAGCCCAGATTCCCTCTCTATGAGCCTGGGACCCCAGGGTCTCGCCCAGAACTGGGGTTCAGTGCAGTTGAAACTGGGGTTCAGCACAGTCCGGAACTTTTATCTCCTTCCTGCTAAGGAATGCAAGCCAGGCACTCAGCCACCCCTCCTCTCCAGCTCCGTCCTCTCCCCACGCACACACCATGTCTCAGTACCTTAGGCTTTTACAGCTCCGCTGATTTTCCTTCTGGTTTTCTCTTTCCTTCTCATGTAGAATTTCCAGTCAGTCAACATTCCTGTAGTTCTGGATAATGTCCATTTTATATATTAATTGTATTTTTTGAAATTGTTGTGTGAGGCTACAATTTGGAGTTTACCTGTGCCGCCATCTTGGTTTGATAGATTTTTTAGTTTCAGTTTTGTAATTGTTGTGTATGGCAGCAGTTTAGATGTTTACGTACACCGCTATCCCTGGTTAATAATTATAAAAAATTAGTTACCCAAGTCAGTTTTATTTTTTTTCACCATCATATTCTTTTATTTTTTAATTTTTTTTAAACTTATTATTATATTTTTTAATAAACCTTTATTGTTCATATTATTACCAAAGTTCCTCATTTTTTTCTCCTCCACCAGGTTCCCTCCCCACTCTCTGCCCTTTCCTCACCCCCCATTGTCCTCATCCATAGGTGCACACAGTTTATGTTCAGTCTCTTCCCGCATCCCCCCACTCCTCTTTTTCTGCGAATCATCAGTCCCCTCCTCTTTATACCTCTGATTCAACAGTTAATATTGTTCATCAGGTTTTTTAATCCCTTGGTTTTTAGGTTCACTTGTTGATAGTTACCTATTTGTTGTTCATAATATTTATCTTTATTTTCTTCCTCTTCTGAAAGAACTCCCTTCAGCAATTCATATAATTCTGGTTTGGTGGTGATGAACTCCTTTAGCTTTTTGTTATTTGTGAAACTCTTTATCTGGCCTTCAATTCTGAGTGATAGCTTTGCTGGTTAGAGTATTTTTGGCTGTAGGTTCTTGCTGTTCATCACCTTGAATATTTCTTGCCATTCCCATCTGGCCTGCATGGTTTCTGTTGATAAATCAGCTGACAATCGTATGGGTGCTCCTTTATAGGTAACTACCTGTTTCTCTCTTGCTGCTTTTAATATTCTCTCTTTGTCTTTTACTCTTGGCATTTTAATTATGATGTGTCTTGGTGTGGTCCTCTTTGGATTCCTTTTGTTTGGGGTTCTGTTCGCTTCCTGGACTTGTAGGTCTAATTCTTTCACTAGTTGGGGGAAGTTTTCTGTCACTATTTCTTTCAGTATGTTTTCGGTATCTTGCTCTCTCTCTTCTTCTGGGACCCCCATAATTTTGATGTTGGTTCGCTTGAAGTTGTCCCAGAGATTTCTTACATTATCTTCAACTTTCTGGATTCTCTTGTCTTCTTGCTTCTGTGGAGGAGTATCGTCTGGCTCTTTGTGTTCCAAATCTTTGACTTGATTCTTGCGATCTTCCATTCTGTTTTTAGGACTCCATGTGATATATTTTATTTCAGACGATGTATTCTTTATTTTTTGTTGATCCTTTATTATTTCTTGTTGATCCCTTATTATTTCTTGTTGATCCCTCATTATTTCTTGTTGATCTTTTTTCATATCCTCATAGGTCTTATCGGCCTTTTCTAGGAAATTTTTGAAAAACCTATTTTCAAAACCTGATTTTGAATTCTATTGTATATCCAGTCGCTTTTTGTCCTACATTTCTTTCATTTGTGATCTGTTTCCTTATCTTGGCATTTTGCAGCTTCCCTGAGTTGGTAGCATTAAAAGTCTCTTTCTTGAGCTTGGATGGGGCGGAGTTTCCCGGTGGAGCCTACAGCCTAGGCTTCAGTCAGCCACGCCCTATGAGGCTCCTGAATCTCAGTATTCCTCAGGGTCTTTCACTACTCGTTGCAAGTACATCTGAGAGAAAGGTGCCCTCAAGTTTCACCTGCTACCAACCGTCCAGGCTCTACCCCAATGAGGCCGGAACTGGGGTTCAGTTCAGTTGGAAGTGGAGTTCAGAGGAGTCCGGAGCTTTTGTCTCCTTCCCGCTAGGGCAATCCAGCAGCAGTCAACCATCCATTCTCTGCACGCAATGTGCACGCCTCTGAGACTTCCTTTCGTCGCTCCTCTGGGTTTCCACCTTATACCCCAGGCTCTGTCTGTATGATCCTGGGTCCCCAGGGTCTGGCCTAGAACTGGGGTTCAGTACAGTCGGAACTTGGGCTCAGCACAGTCCAAAGCTTTTGTCTCCTTTCCACTGCACATGTGTCAAACACAAGGCCCGCGGGCCAAATCCGTCCCGCCAGGCCTTGCAATGTGGCCCGCACCGCGCTGTCATCACTGCACTCCGCTGCGTTTCCATCACAATGACAGTTTATGACTGTTCAGTAAACCATTCGGCCCACGATTTAGGCTGGATTTTAGATTTTGGCCCCTTCTCTGATTGAGTTCGACACCCCTACACTAGGGCAATGTAGCAGCAGAGTCAACAGTCCCTCCTCTGCGCGTAATGTGCACGCCTCTGGGGGCTCTGCCTTTCGCTGCTCCCCTGAGATTCCGCCTAACAGCCCAGACTCCCTCTGTATGAGCCTGGATCCCCATGGTCTGGTCCAGAACTGGAGTTCAGTGCTATCGGATCTGGGGTTCAGCACAGTCGGAGCTTTTATCTCCTTCCCGCTAGGAAACACCAGCCAGGCATTCAGCCTCCCACTCCTCTTTGACTCCGTCCTCTCCGTGCGTGCAATTTGTGTCTCCGTACCTTAGGCTTTTACAGCTCCTCTGATTTTCCTTCTGGTTTTCCCTTTCCTTCTCGTTGTAGAATTTCCAGTCAGTCGACTTTCCTGTATTTCTGGGTAATGTCCATTTTGTAATTTAGTTGTATTTTATTGAAATTGTTGTATGAGGCTGCAGTTAGGTATTACCTATGCCGCCATCTTGGATTCTCTCCCAAGTCAATTTTAATGATTTAGAAAGAGATTAGGGATACTGTCTAACCAGTTTCCTTGCCTGTCATTCTGAAAATTTATTCATCTACACTACATGGTAAACTTTTTATTGACCTTCTTTTGCTATGAAATGAACAATCTTTAGATATATTTGATATATCATTTAGAGATTTTTAATTTTATGTGTTTGTGTTTTTTTTTTCATAGTGCTTAAGAAAAGATGCAGAATCTCGTAGAAGAGAACTTCATATTCGAACATATGCAGTTATTCCGTTGAATGATGAGTGTGGGATTATTGAATGGGTTAACAACACAGCTGGCTTGAGACCTATTCTCACCAAACTATATAAAGAAAAGGGTACTAAGATTAATTTTTATAATATAAGTATATAATTTGCATATAATAGCTGCTAACATGTATAATATGCTATAATTATTATTAACACATATCATAGCATATTCTTTTGGTATAAACCATGATGAAATTTCCATTCAAATGAGATCCTATATACAGAAGTACTTAAGTGTTTGTTTTTTTCTTTTTTGTGTTTTAATTCCTTTGTTATTTTCATCCCAGAAGGATTGTGTTAGCTTAAAAAAATGTATAGGAAATTTGTTTTTCACAGAGTTATTGGTTAGCAATTCTGGAATGATAATGTGTATACTAGATTTTAGCAAATAAGCAAATATATTGTGGCTAATGGGAGCTAGTTTTTCACTGTTAGAGAAAGAAAAGAAAAGGGAAGGCTGGAATGAAACTGAAATTATTAGAATTGAAGTGGAGCCTACTACTGGCCAAATCTGGCATAAATGAGCACCAAAATAGATAATAATAGTATTAAATTATTACGCATGGAATAAATAAATCCACACCAATGTAAACAAATACTTGAATAAATAAGGAAGTACAAACAGTTCTTTTTTATATTAGAATTGCAGTGAATAAAAGATGGAAATAGAAAATTGCCAATTAGCAAACACCATAGTAATAATTGTTGCAGGCAGTGAATCTCAATGGATGCTGAAATAGGGAAAATATGACCGGACACAGATTATTTACAGAGTCTCAAAGATAGTTTATTAATTACAAAAGGAAAAAGTAATAACTTTGCAATGGTATAACAAAAATATAATTGCTCAGAATACTTTTTATTTTTTATTTTTTGAGTTTGAATTTTATTATTTTTTTTCATTTATTTTTTTTTCATTTATTTTTCTCATTTTTTCATTAAGGTATTATATGTGTACATACCTTACCAATCACCACCCCCCTGCTCAGAATACTTTTAAAAATGTCAATATAATGAAAGATAAAGACAGAAATTTCACATATCTGAAAACATTAAGGAAGCATGATAACTGAATGCAATATGGAATCCTGGATTGGATCCTGACCCAGAAAAAGGGTGATAGTAGGACAGTTGGTGAAATTTAGATAAGGTCTGAAGATTAATAATAGTATAGTAGTATTAATTTTCTGGTTTATATAATTATATTACTGTAATGAAAAATAAGAAAATTTAGGATTTGGATATATGAGAACTCTGTGTAATGAAATTTTTTAAGTCTAAAATTCTACTTTTTAAAATGCATGTGATGCAAATACATCTTAACTAAATAAAAGAGAAACATGCAAAGTAACATCACTCCACTATGTCCACAGCCAATCAGAGTGAGTATGCAAATTAACCCAACAAAGATATAGGTTAATTTGCATATGCAGGCACAGAGCGGAGTAAAGCCTGCTGTGAGGGCAAGGGGAGCAGCAGAGGAAGCTACTGGAGTGGTGCTCCAGACAGAAGCAAGGATGTGCTGGAGCCAGGCCACCTGGCAGCGGGTATGTTCTGACTGCCAGACCCCAGGTGGCCGGGGAGCGGGGACTTACCCGCTCTCCGGCGGCTGGGAGTGAAGCCAGGGGCCTGTTCTTGCGCATGAATATCATGCAATGGCCCTCTAGTAATAAATAAATATATCAGAATGAAGTATAAGTGTTAATTTTCTAG
The DNA here is from genome assembly GCF_014108245.1 of Pipistrellus kuhlii. Classification (NCBI taxonomy): domain Eukaryota; kingdom Metazoa; phylum Chordata; class Mammalia; order Chiroptera; family Vespertilionidae; genus Pipistrellus; species Pipistrellus kuhlii. The sequence goes on from NW_023425515.1 coordinate 100,498,302, forward strand.
AGCTGCTGTAACAAGCAGTACAAACAGGTTATAACAGTGGAAACTTATTCTCTCACAGTTCTAAAGGCTAGCAGTCCAAAATCAGGTGTGAGTATGATAATGATATTGCTAAAAGCCCTAGGGGAGAACCTGTTCCAAACCTTTTTCTTTGGTGTCATCATCAACCTTCTATGTTTCTTATTGATACTTATAGGTGCATCAGCCCATTCTCTGCCTCAGACATCATAGCATTTTCCCTAACTCTATGTCTGTTTTCTCTTCTTGTAAGGATACCAATTATATTCAGGGACCACCGTGATGACTTCTTAATCTGATTACATGGTCAAAAACCATAATTTCAAATCACGTGCATAGGTACCAAGGGTTAGGACTTCAATACATTTTTTTCAGAATAAAATTCAACCCATAACATTAAATAATATTGATGAGTTATGTATTGTGCTAAGTATGTTGTGTACGTTATTTTATTTATTTATTGTTGTTAACAAGCCTAATTATTTCTTCTTTATAATCAGTGCCAGAGACGTCAACTAATTTATCCAAGTTCACATAGCTAGTATGTTGCAGAACTGTAGTTCAAACATATTTGAATCTGATTTCTGGAACTTGCTGTTGACTATTTTATTTAGAAGGATGAAATAATGTAGAAGTATATATATATATTTCCCACATTATTATGAACACACAATTGTACTCTGCAACATTTAACTCCCAATAACCTCAAATTGCAAATTTGTCCATCAAACTTTTAGCTGTGCCTTGTTTTACTAATTAATCTTAAAAAGCACCAAACCAAGGTGAGCCTAAAAGGCATTTGATAAAGTCAAAGCAGTTATCTAACATGGCTCACAAATATATGAGAAGTTTTGCTTCCCCAGATGATTTGCATTTTGCAAGATTAGTTTAAGAACCAGGTATACTGTGAATCTTATGGGCTAGCCTTCGCACAGAGTAAATTATTCCAGAACACCATAGTAGGTTTTTTAGTAATGATTCTGTGTGGATCTACCTATACTACATACTGATTAACAGGGAGATCACTATAATTTTAGTGAGGGCTGCAGCAATTTTACAAGGGGTACTATTCACATTGGATTTATTCTGTGTGCTGTCTTCTGGTATTATTATTATTTTATTCCATAACATTGGTTTTATTTGACATCAATTATAATGAACAAGAAGATAAATTTATCTATACATAATTGAAAATTTTTCAATTCTGCTCTTGAATAACAATTTAAATAAAAGTAGAGGTTTTCTGTCCTATTTTTAAGAACAATAAATTCCTCTTTCCTCATTTGGCTTATGAAGATTCATGGAAATTACTCTGCCTTACAGGAGTTTATATGACAGGGAAGGAACTTCGCCAGTGTATGCTACCAAAGGCAGCAGCTTTGTCTGAAAAACTCAAAGTATTCCAAGAATTTCTCCTGCCCAGACATCCTCCTGTTTTTCATGAGTGGTTTCTGAGAACATTCCCTGATCCGACATCATGGTAAGTTACCAAGATTATAATAAATTAGAGGCCTGGTACATGAAAATTTATGCACTGGAGGGGAGCGTCCCTCAGGCCCGCCTGCCCCCTCTCACAGTCTGGGAGCCCTCAGGGGTGGGAGGTGACCTGGTGATCAGGGGAAGGTGACGCCCCATCACACCTTTGCTGCTGCCACTGCTGCCTCAGCTGGCCCTGGTTACCTGAGCCTCAGCTGGCCCTGAGCAGCTGGGCAGCCGCCATCCGAGGCTTGCCTATGCCTTGGGCTGGCTGAAGAAACTGGGTGCCGCCATCTTTGAGGGCATGGCAGTCAATTAGCTTATTCCCTTCTTATTGACTGTGGGTGCTGCCATCTTTGAGGGCAGGGGAGTCATTTAGCATATTCGCTGCTTATTGGCTGTGGACGCTGCCATCTTTGCAACAGCATGAGGGTCAGCATATTCCCTCTTTATTAGATAGGATTATTATGATTGGATATACTAGTAAAAAAGTATTTTAAGTTTATGTTACCTGATATACATGAGGATATTTGATAGGCATTTTCTTTAGGTACAGTAGCAGATCAGCATACTGCCGTTCCACCGCAGTTATGTCAATGGTTGGTTATATCCTGGGCCTGGGAGATCGTCATGGTGAAAACATTCTCTTTGATTCTTTGACTGGTGAATGTGTGCATGTGGATTTCAACTGTCTCTTCAATAAGGTATATGATGTGACTTTTACTCTAGGTAATTGTATGTTTTCTACTAATTTTCTTTACTCATTGGTAGCAGTTATAGTCATAGGTGAGTCACATATCCCATAGCCTTCTGTAAAGCAACTTAGGATGGCGAAAACTCAGAAGCATAATATAGTAAAACTAGCACTGAAATTGAGTCTAAAACATAGGTTCAAGTTCTAATTCAATTAGTTCCTAGTTACATGCACATGGACAGAGCATTTCATTTTACTGAGTCTCACTTTTAGAGAAACAGTAGTTTAATATGATGGTTTCCAAACATGTCATCTAAGAGGTGTTTTTTTGTTTGTTTTTTGTTTTTTTAAAATATGCTTTTTCATTGATTTTTTTAGAGAATGAGAAAGGGAGAGAGAAATAGAAACATCAATGAGAGAGAAACATCTATTACCTGTTTCCTGCAAGCTCCGTACTTGGGATTAAGTTCACAATCTGGGCATGTGTCCTGATCAAACTAGTGATCTCTTGGTGCATGGGCCTATACTCAACCATTGAGCCACACCACCCAGGATAAGAGGATTTTTGGGTTTTTTTCAATGCAGATACCTAGGAAACATCCCAAGAGATTCAGATTCTGTGGGTCTAGAGTAGGGCCTGAAAATTAAGGTAATTGGATTCTCCCGAAGATCTTCTCCAATTTTCCAATGTTAGGATTTTGGAAAGCAGACTAGTAGGTAGACCACTTTTTTCTTCATTCTCCTTTTCTATTGGTTGCCTTCTGCTGTCCCAGGAATACAAAAAAGGTCACAGGCCAAATTGAGAACAAATCAGAGATAAGCCATTGGTATATGTTAACTTATACAAGAAAGGAATTTAGGGAAACTGGAGGGATGAAAAAGTCCTAGGAAAGGCTGGTTAAAGAATGACAAAAAATAAATGACCTGGACTACATTACGTTCCATGTTACATTTCCTATCTGAGTGATGTGAACATCTAATGCTTGGCTATATCTTTTCCTCTACTCTTTTAAAATGAAAGTTTTAAAGAAAAAAAATATATGACAATACATGTAAGTACTTTATATTATTCAAGAAGGACATTAAGGAAGTTAATATAAAATAAAACATTGAATGCGTAAGAAATTCTCTTTAATGCTGTTTACCATAGTAATTCAGTAAAAGGTGAGTCCATTCATCCTCTAGATCTTATACAAGGGGTTGCACTTACATTCCCCAAATAGCAAAGGTAGAGTCATAGTCATATACAATAAATCCTTTGTGATATGAGCTCTAACATAGTTAACAAATATAAATATGTTTGCTTTTTGCTAAATGAGTCTAGACATGAAATTCTAAATTTTTTTGCATAAAGATTTTAAAATTCTAACATTGTTGCTTTTTAATAAAATGTATTGTTTTAAGGGAGAAACCTTTGAAGTTCCAGAAATTGTTCCATTTCGCCTGACTCATAATATGGTTAATGGAATGGGTCCTATGGGAACAGAAGGTCTTTTTCGAAGAGCTTGTGAAGTTACAATGAGGCTGATGCGAGATCAGAGAGAGCCTTTAATGAGGTAATCACCTATATTTTGTAAACAATTTATAGTAAGTTAGAATGTAATTATTGGTTCCTAAGTGTGCTTTCTTTATATAGAAGCCACTTTGCATTGGTTAAGTAGAATTTTTAAAATAAAGCTTTATGTAATTTACATACCATAAAATTTACAATTCATAAAATTCACTCTTTTAAAGTGTATTCTACAGTGGTTTTTAGTATATTCACAAATTTGTGCAACTATCACTGCTTAATAAAAAACAACCATCACTGTTATCTAGTTATAAAACACTTTCATTACCCCCAAAAGAAATAGTAGCAATCATTCCCCATCTCTACTTTCTCACCATCCCTTGGCAACTACTAACCTACTTTCTGTCTCTGTGGATTTGCCTATTCTGGATTCTTCATATATAAATGGGATCTTACAACCTGTAGCCTGTTGTGTCTGTTTTCTTTCACTTAGCATAATGCTTTTAAGGTTTATCCATGCTGTAGTATGTATCAATACTTCATTCTTTTTTATTGCCAAATAATATTACATTGTATGGAAACAATTTGTTTATCCATTCATGAATTAATGGACATTTGGATTGTCTCCACTTTTTGGCTATTGTGAATGGTGTGGCTATGAAATTTTGGGTGTAAGTTTTATGTAAATATATACTTAGCTAGAGGCTTGGTGCATGAAATTTGTGCACGGAGTGGGCATGTCCCTCAGCCCAGCTTGCACCCTCTCCAATCTGGGACCCCTCTCATAATCCAGGACTGCTAGCTCCCAACTGCTCACCTGCCTGCCTTCCTGATTGCTCCTAACCACTTCTGCCTGCCAATCTAATCACCTCTAATCACTGCCAGCCTGATTGATGCCTAACTGTTCCCCTGCCAGCTTGTTTGTCCCTAACTTCCCTCCCCTGCAGGCCAGGTAACCCCCAACTGCTCTCCCCTGCAGACGTGGGTCCCTCTCAACTGCCCTTCCCTGTTGGCCTGGTCACTCCCAACTTCCCTCTGCTGGCCTGGTGACCCCTAACTGCCTCCCCTGCAGGCCGGTCCCCCCAAACTGCTCTCCACTGCAGGCCTGAGTCCCCCCCAACTGCCCTTCCCTGCAGGCCCGGACACCCCTAACTTCCCTTCTCTGCCCGCCTGGTCCCTCCCAACTGCCTTCCCCTGCTGGCCATCTTGTGGTGGCCATCTTGTGTCCACATGGGGACAGGATCTTTGACCACATGGAGCAGCCATATTGTGTGAAGGTTAATCTACATATTACTCTTTTATTAGATAAGATAGATGTCTGATGCATGGGTGGGGGCCAGCTGGTTTGCCTTGAAGGGTGTCCCAGATCAGGGTGGGGGTTCCCTTGGGACATGGGGCAGCCTGGGCAAGGGGCCTGTGATGGTTTGCAGGCCGGCCACTCCCCCTGGCATCCCAAGTGGAGGCCCTGGTATCTGGGATTTATTTATCTTCTACAGTTGAAACTTTGTAGCCTAGAGTGGAATCAAGCCTCCTGCTTGCTCCATGGTGGCAGCCATTTCTGTTGGAATTTATGTATCTTCTATAATTGAAACTTTGTAGCCTGAAACAGAGGCCAAGGCAGGCCAGGGCTTCAGAAGCTTGGCTTCCTCCATTGCCGGGGACAACCTTAGTCTCCTGCTCTTTCCAGCTCTGTGGCTGCCACCATTTCTGTTTGGATTTATGTATCTTCTATCATTGAAACTTTGTAGTCTTGAATGGAGGCCTAGGCCGGCAAGAGCAGGCGGAAAGCTTGGCTTCCTCCATTGCCTGGGAAACCCCAGCCTCCCTCCTGCTCTCTGTGGCCGCAGCCATCTTGGTTGAGTTTATTGCATATTTGCTCTTGATTGGCTTGTGAGCGTGGCTTGTTGGTGTAGCAGAGGTACGGTCAATTTGCATATTACTCTTTTATTAGATAGGATACTTTTAGATATACCTTGAAGTAGAATTGCCGGCTCATATGTTAACTCTAAGCTTAACATTTTTAGGAACTTTCAACCTTTTTCAAAGTAGCTATAATACTTGACAATCCCACTAGCAATGTCTAAGACCTTTAATTTCTCCACACCCCTACCAACACCTCTGATTATATGTATTTTTAATTTTACCTGTCCTAGTGGGTGTGAAGTGGTATCTCATTGTGGATTTTTAAAAATTAAGTAGACTTATAATAATTAAATTATTGACTTTTTCTAGGTGGGAACACTTTTGTGATTATGTTTTAAAGGGCCCTTATCTTGAACAGATGCATTCTTAAATATTTATAGAAGAAGTATCCAGATGTTCGAGGTTTGCTTGGAAAAGAAAAATACATATAGAAGTGGGTAGAACAGTTGTGGGTAATTGGTGGTCAGATATGGATAGGTATACAAGGTTCATTGTGCTATTCTGAGGACTGTTGCCATTTTTTTTTTTTTTTATTCTTCCTAATTCAAGAGTATAAAAGACCTGTCAGAAGTCTGACTTCCCACTCCCACTCATGTCTGAGTTGTCTAACTTCCCCACATAAACAGTGGCAAGATAGGTAAATGCTTTAATTGGGGGCAGGTGTGGGGGGAAGATAGTGTCCCATCTACAGTGTCAATGCTTAATGGCTCAGCTTGTGGCCCTTGAATCTTTAATGAAGGCTGATCTGGGCATAGACCAACATGCTCAAGTAAATGATTCAGACATGTTTTTGCCTGCATTTGATGTTGCTCAGCTGCTACTTGTTCCTGCATGCTTTACCCTGGCTTGGCTATGTGATGGGCAGTTCCTAGATATCGGGGAGCCCCAACCAGGTCTGAGGCTAGAGCCACCTGAAACCAAGTATTGTTACCAACCTACTGACAGCACACAATAGGCAACAACTTGGGGATTTTCCCAAGAGAGCCATGTCTAGCTGCTGGTTATGGTGCCCCCACATCTCATTGTGAGTATAATTTACATTTCCCTAGTGACCAGGGATGAATATCTTTTTATATGTGTTTGTTTGTTTTTTGGTCAGTTATATACCCTCTTTGGACAAATGTCTATTCAAATCCCATTTTAAATAAGATTTATATTTTTATTGTTGAGTTATAAGAGTTCTTTTATATAAGTAGATACTAGCCCCTTGTGAGATACTTTTTGCAAATATTTTGTCTGATATATGGGTTGTCTTTTTCCTTTCTTGATGCCCTTTGAAGTGTAAAAGTTTTTACTTTGATAAATTGCAATTTGTCTCTTATTGTTATTTGTGCTTTCAATGTCATTATCTAAGAACCTATTGCATAAATTACAAGATATGAAGAGTTATACCTATGTTTTCTTCTGTTTTATAATTTTAGCTCTCATATTTAGATCCTTAATCATTTTCAGTTATTTTTTTCTATCTAGTATCAGGTAGGGTTCCATATTTATTCTTTTGAATATGCATATCCAGTTGTCCCAGCACCATTTTTAAAAGGATTATTTTTTTCTCCATTTAATTTTCTTAGCAATTTTGTTAAAAATCAGTTGCCCATATATAGAAGAATTTATTTCTGGATTCCCAGTTTTATTCCATTTATCTTCATTTCTAACCTATGATACTGTCTTCATCACTGTAGTTTTGTATAATAGTAAGTTTTGAAATCAGGAAGTGTGATTAGTCCAAATGTTATTTATTTTTCAAGATTGTTTGGCTTTTCTGGCCTGCATAGCTCTGTGGTTGAGCATCATCGACCTATGAACCTGGAATTCAATTCCTGGTCAGAACACTTGCCCAGGTATGGGCTTGAACCCAGTGGGGGGCCTGTAGGAGGCAGCTGATCAGTGATTCTCCTCATTGGTGTTTCTAGCCCTCTCTTCCTCCCCTTCTCTGAAATCACTAACACACACACACACACACTTAAAAAAAAAAAAAAAAAGATTGTTTGGCTATTGTGGGTCCCTTGCATTTCCATATGAATTTTGTCAATTTTTGCAAGAAAACAGCCTGGATTTTATAGGAATGGCATTGAATCTATAAATCAATTTGGGGATTATTGCCATCTTTGCAATATTAAGTCTCCTGACCCATGAATGTGGAAATCCCCCCCCATTTATTTATCTTTAATTTCTTTCAATGTCTTGTAGTTTTTAGTTTGCAAGTTATTTAACTTTTGAAAAAATGTTTCTAATTGCCTTATTGCTTTTAATGCTACTCTAAAAATAAATTTATTTTTTATTGCTAGTGTATATAACTGATAATTGTATATTGATTTTATATCCTACAACCTTGCTGAACTTGTTTATTACTTTTAAGAGTTATTTTTGTAGATACCTTAAAATCTTCTCTCTACAACATGTCATTTGAAAATAGTTTTACGTCTTCCTTTACAATCTTAATGCCTTTTCTTTTTCTTGCCTGATTGCCCTAGCTAGAACAATGTTGAATAAACATGAAAAGAAGTCTGCATTCCTGTATTGTTCCTCATGTTAGGGCTAAAGAAGTCCATCTTTCACCATTAGATGTTATGTTAGCTGGAGGAAATAGTTAAACCTTGAACAAATTGGCAGTTAGGGGCACCAATACCCTTGCACAGTGGAAACTCTGCATATAACTTTTGACCCCCCCAAAACTTAACTATTATATTAATAGCCTATTGTTGACTGGAAGCCTTACTGGGTGACAGAAATAGTCAATTAACATATTTTGTATGTTATATGTATTATATATTGTATTCTTACAATAAAGTAAGCCAGAGAGAAGAAAATGTTACTAAGAAAATCATAAGGAAGAGAAAATTTATAGAAGTGGACATAATTATTGTAAAAACTCCTCATATAAGTGGACCTGTATAGTTATATTGTTCAAGGATCAACTAGTTTGTAAAAAGGATTAAAGTTTATTTACTCACCTTTATATATAAAAGCTGTCTATCAGACATAAATGGGTTAGACAGAGGCAAAAGCAAATTCTCTGAAAGAGGAAGTATAACATCCTGTGAAACACTCAAGTAGGAGCTCCTATACTAGTTTGAAATATGTCAGGAAATAACTTCTAGAGGAAGTAGTTAAGACCTTAAAGATAAATATAATTGGCCACACAAAAAGGAAAAGTGTGTTCTGAGTGAAAGAAATATCTGTGCCATGCCAGATGGCCAAGGGTGAACCTGTGGAGGGGAAGTGAGGGATTAAAGAAGACAAGAGAATACAGCTGGGGCTAGGTGGATCTCACATGCCTGGATGAGGACACAGAAAAGACCCAGCCTATAAGCTGAGGCTTTATTTTATAGTCAGAACACACAAAGCAAAACATGGGAAGTGGTCAACATCTTTACAGTGTTCTTGTGTGTTTCACCTTGTTTTGGCAACACTTGTTGCACCTCCCACAGCGCATTAGCTTCCTAGGAAGGAACTAGGGAGGGCTATAATGTTAACTTTAATTATGCTAAGAGGTCTCTGCCCTCCAAGCTGAGACTTGTTTGTGGCCCTGCCACAGGTCAATCCGAGAGTTAACCCTATAGCTGCTTCCTACAAATATCAGTGGTATTGAAGGCATGACCTCCCTGAGAAATGCAGTACTGTATTCTAGAGGGTATACTTTAAGTACTTTATTCCTAGGAAGTTGTGTGAGCAGAACATATGAAAGGTCCACATGAGGTCGGTTTACACATTTAAACTTTGCCCTGAAAACAATCTGAAGTCAATGGAGGGTTTTAAGAAGAAAATAAAAGAAGAAATGAGATAATCAGATTTGCATTGTAGAAAAATTACAGTTCCAGTTTGGGCTAGAGGCCAGAAAACTAGTTAGAGGACTGTTGCAGGACCCGAGGCAAATACTGGCTGAAGTAGTGACAGTCAAGATAGAGATTAAGTCAAGAGATTCTAGAGCACATGTGTCAAACACAAGGCTCGAGGCCCAAATCTGTCCCGCCAGGCCTTGCAGTGTGGCCCGCACCGCGCTGTCATCACTGCACTCCGCTGCGTTTCCATCACAATGACAGTTTATGACTGTTCAGTAAACCATTCGGCCCGCGATTTAGGCTGGATTTTAGATTTTGGCCCCTTCTCTGATTGAGTTCGACACCCCTATTCTAGAGAGATTCAGAAAGTAGGATTAGGTGTTTCTAGGAAGAGGAAGCAAGAGACAGTGGATGAAAGGTGTTGCTGATTTGAGGAATACAGAAGAAATAGTTTGGGGAAGAATCATGAGTTTTGTTTTGAAAATAATGAATTTGAGATGCCTACAAGATATCTAAGTGGGTTTTTTCCATAGGTAATTGGATTTGACATCTACTGCACAATAGAAAAATCTGGGCTAGGTCTGTTTATATGGTAGCTATTAATACTTTCTGGTCATTGTGGAGACATGCCAGGGGATAAAATATTCATTGAACAGTTTACACTATGCATTTAGAGATGGCACACAGACCATTTTACTGTTCTCCAAGTACATCTCTGACCCTCCTCTATCGTCTCTTCCCTCCATCCACTTTCCTTTCCCTCCTCAAATCCCAAAACAATAATTTCACATATTTTACTGAAATAGGAATAATGTGTATTATAAGAAGAGTATACCATTAGTTTCTCATCCTTCACTTACTTTTTACCTGTTTTCTTTTTTAATATATTTTTTATTGATTTTATACAGAGAGGAAGGGAGAGAGAGTGTTAGAAACATGGATGAGAGAGAGTCATCGATCGGCTGCCTCTTGCACACCCCTTATTGGGAATATGCCCACAACCAAGGTACATGCCCTTGACCAGAATCGAACCCGGGACCTTTCAGTCCCCAAGCTGACGTTCTATCCATTGAGCCAAACCGGTCCTGGCCTAAGTGTTTTCCTTATTAAGAATTCTTTTTAAAGCCGAAGCCGGTTTGGCTCAGTGGTAGGTAGATCGTCGGTCTGCGGACTGAAAGGTCCCAGGTTCGATTCCAGGCAAGGGCATGTACCTTGGTTGTGGGCACATCCCTGATAGGCAGCTGGTCGATGTTTCTCTCTCATCAACATTTCTAGCTCTCTATCAATCTCCCTTCCTCTCTTTAAAAAATCAATAAAATATATTTTAAAAAAAAGAATTCTTTTTACTAAGATAACATTGTATTATTACTTACAATGTTTTCTTCCCATTTTAGTGTCTTAAAGACTTTTCTACATGATCCTCTTGTGGAATGGAGTAAACCGGTAAAAGGGCATTCCAAAGCACTACTGAATGAAACTGGGGAAGTGGTTAATGAAAAGGTTAGTAGAAGGTATAGCTTGATGTAAGCTGATATTGTATATCTCTACAAATGAGAACTGGTTCCAAATACTATCAGTGACTGGTCAATGAATACTCTGAAATCTAGTCTCTAATATTCCAATGCCCTAAGTTTTCTTTATTACCTTTACTAATATTAACATTATTTTTAAAAATATATATATATTTTATTGATTTTTGATAGAGAGGAAGGGAGATAGAGAGTTAGAAACATCAATGAGAGAGAAACACCAATCAGTTGCCTCCTGCACACCCCCTATTGGGGGTGTGCCTGTAGCCAAGTTACATGCCCTTGACTGGAATCGAACCCAGGACCCTTCAGTCCGCAGGCTCTATCCACTGAGCCAAAACGGTTTCGGCTAATATTAACATTATTATCATTTGTATAATACAAGCATAGTTGAGGACACACTTGTTTAAACCATAGACAATTTATAATTATGAGATAGAGTGGGGAAAATTTGAACACAAATTGTGTGGACTTACAGAGCAGTAGGCCTCAGCTTTAATGTTTTAATCTAATTTTACATTAATCATAATAAGTACATAAGTACTTAATATATAAACTCAGTTGATACTCTAATAGAAGTAAATTGCCAATAGCTGTTAAATTATATCACTACATTTTTATTGCAAAATATTACTTATTTAAGCACTTAAAATGGTGCTTAGATTAAGACATGGTAAACTGTTGACATGTAATAGTACTATTATAATACAATAGTTACATTTATGAGTCTACAACAGATGTAGTTAGTAGTTGTTATGTTAAAAAAATTTACTTGCACTAATAAGTCAGGATTATAATAGCAACAAACTTATTCACTCAGCTCCTGAGTATGTCAAGTTTTACAGTTCACATTGAAAATAATTTCTTCTATCAACACTAAAAATTTTTCTTCTTTCCCTACTAATATTCCCTGGTATTTCAGATAGTTCAGAAATATGTCTAAATAGTTGATATTGGATCAACATTGCAAGACTTCAAATCAATATCTTGTAATTATACTTGTTTTCTTTTCTCATATTTGCTCTGACAAAAAGGATAATAATCAACAAAATGGCACTAACATTTGTTAAATAACAAAAAAAGTAGTAATTCCAAATTATCAACATGCTTATCTTATTGAGTCCTTAACTCTTATGATTTTCAACTTCGTCTTTTTAGGCCAAGACCCATGTTCTTGACATCGAGCAGCGACTGCAAGGTGTAATCAAGACCCGAAACAGAGTGACAGGGCTGCCCTTATCTATTGAAGGACATGTACATTACCTTATACAAGAAGCTACTGATGAGAACTTACTATGCCAAATGTACCTTGGTTGGACCCCATATATGTGAAATTAAATCACTTCACATATGTTAATAATTGAAAATTAAAATATTTGGTATTACTCTGTTTTTACCTATTGAATTACAAAGTACAATATAAGTTGCATTATGTTCTCAAAGCAACTGGTATTATTTCTCCCTTTATGTTAACATTTAAAATAATATGTTTTTATTAAGAAATAAACTGCTTTATTACTATGTACTGTGTATTATAATCAGAAATAGAACAACAAATATTCTCATACTCTAAAAATATTTATTTGCAATAAAGCAAGCCAGCCTTATTTCATTTTACACCTTTTATTTTTAAGTACTTGGTAGCATGATTCATTTGGACAATAAAACTGAATAAATTATGTGGACAGATCACTGTGTTAGATTTGTACACAGAACTTATGTCCCCTGCCCTCTAGGAACTGTCAAACTAGTAAAATAGATAGCTTAACAAAAAGCACATCATTATGTTCACTTAAAACTTTTTTTTTACATACATATATTTTATTGATTTTAGAGAGTAAGCGAGAGGGAGAGAGAGAAACATCAATGATGAGAGAGCATCATTGATTGGCTATTTTCTGCATGCCCCATACTGGGGACTAAGCCAGAACCCTGGGGGTGCGCCCTTAATTAGATTGGAAATGGGACTCTTCAGTCCACAGACTAACGCCCTATCCACTGAGGCAAACCGGCTAGAGCAAAACTGTTTTTGTGTCGTTAAAAGTGTGATATGGAAGAACATAACACAAGTATGAATATGAAAACTATATAAATATTGTTATTGTAAAGATGTTGCCATACTGAATGTAGTGGTCTTGGAAGACAGCAATACTAAAAATTTCAAGAGATTTTAAATGTATTTAAAATTTGTTTTTTTCTTGCCAAGGATTTAAGATAATTTATAGAATTATGAAGCAATGAGATTATTACATTCAAATAAATGGAAAACTTTTATAATAGATGATTGCACTTAAATTCGCTTTAGAGAACGCTGCTTTTTTGCAGTTTAGTTTGGGGAAAACAGGATAAGCCCAAAGGTATAAAGGTGAAAAGTAAACATAATTTCCAATTGAAGGCCTTATATTAAGAGTTATGGAGGAAGCCGGATGGAGTTAGGTGTTTTTTTTTTTAAACTTGTTAAACAACATTTTTAAAAGAAACTGTTGTGTGTGTGTGTCCCTCAAAGAAAAGAACTCACTAAACCAAACAAAACTAAACCAAATAAATCACGTGATCTTTTCAAATCTGTGTTGAAAAATACTGAGATGAGCCCTGGCCCTGTCCTCAGGGGTTAGAGCTTGGGCCCTTGCACAAAGGGCGGCGGGTTCCATTACTGGTTAAGAGCAGGTACCTGGGTTGCAAATTTGAAGGTTTGATTCACCTCTCTCTCTGTCTTTCTCTCCCTCTCCCTCTTCCCCCTCTCCCCTCTCTCTCCCCCCTCCTCTCCTTCCCTCCCCTCTTCTCCCCTCTTTTATTCCCTCTCCCTCCCTTCCACTCTAAAAAAGATTACAGAAAAAAATTGAAAATACTGGGATAGTATCCCAGGAGACTGAAGCCTACAGGACAAAATTCAGGGTCCAGAGGCATTCTCAGGGCTAAGCACCCACGCACGCTCCAAACCTAGCACGAGCGGGCGCCGCACCGATGCCGCTCTGCCCTGAGGCCTCCAGGCGGCCGCTCTACCCGACGGCGCCCACTCTATGGTCGGGCGGGCGGTATGTTGTCATCAGTAGAGCGACGGCGGCGGCTGCCCAGCGGACGTTAGGTTTCGGTTTGGCCCTCGGTGGGATTGTGTTGAAGTGGAGATGGGAGTCCCCAAGTTTTACCGGTGGATCTCGGAGCGGTACCCCTGCCTCAGCGAAGTGGTAAAAGAGCATCAGGTGGGTGAGCGGCCCGCGGCTTTCTCTGCTGCCCGCTCGCTGTGGGCCGACTAGGGGTCCGGGAAGGAGGGCGCCTGAGGTGTGGGGACCCCGTGGCTGAGGGGGCGAGCCAGGGGCTCTCGGGACGGTCGTGACGGCGAGGGGACCTGCGCGCTGGCCACTCAGTCCGGGGCTGGCTCCGGGGGCGTCCTACTGCCGCAGCGGCCTGAGCTCCCCCGGGCGCGAGCCCCTGGGGCCTCCCGAGCCCGGAAAACACCCCGCGTCGCGGGCGCCGCCCCACAGGAACCCGGCTCGCGCCTGAGAGCCTCTGCCCACTCTTCCCCCTTTCTCCCCGCCTGAATCTAGCACTGCCGAACCCGCGTCCCATTCCAAGAGAACAAAAGTACACTTGGAAGGGCAAGGGTTGTTTGGAGGCTCGTGTGTGTGTTGAGTGTTTGTGTTGGGGATCTTTGTGTGTTAGGTGTGTGTATGAGGGGTGTGTGTGTGTATCTGTTAAGGGTTTGTGTGTGTTAGATGTGTGTATATGTGTTAGGTGTGCTTCTATGTTAGATGTGTGTGTTAGGTGTGTGTGTGTGTGTGTGAGATGTGTGTGTGTTAGAACTCTGTATTGGAACTCTGAGAAGGGACTAGAAAGCAGTCAGACTGCTAGGCTTTGGGTGATAGGTTAGTGTTTGTTACATTTAATGATTTTAGTAGATCTGTTGTCCATTCTGTATTTTGCAGAAAATAATTAGTTTTGAAATGTGTATCACTAATTGAGTTAGTTGTGGACTGCATTGTATTTGTGGTTGTGCATATTAATCCTGGAAACACCATCGTGCTCTCTGTGGAGTTATAGGTTAAATTTTTTTTCAAGTACTATAGCATGAAGGTAGGGTAAAACTTCCAGAAAGAATTCTTTGTTGTTGTTACAGTCAAATTTGGTATATGAGGAAAATTTACAAAAAAATTCCAAAATGGTAGTTAATCTTTAATTTATTTGAAATATGGGTTGAGTTAGATTTAGGGAAACACTTCTTTCCAGAGAAAAGGATATAAGAGGTTACTAGTACATTGCAGAAAGGGACACAGCTAACTTTGGCTTTTCTTGGTCCTTCATTCAGAAAACACTGAACACTGTTATTCAGACTCATTTGATAATACATAATTTGTTCAGTAATATTTTTACTTGTTACTCTTTGACATGGAATTTGGTTTGGTGAAAGTATGTGATTCTCTCCATCCTGAAGATTTTGTTACTGAAGAACAAAAATAATCTCTTTAAAGGAGTTTTATGATATGAACAATAAGGATAGTTTTCAATTGGTTCATCAAAATGATGTCTTTCAAAAATGTTTGATTCTGGTTGTTAACAAAAAACAGCAACAAAAGCAGATGTTATAAAGGGTTACCATGCAGTGCTTGCAAGATGAATGGTGCCTAAATGAGTCACAATAGTGAAAAGCTAGTCTTGGGGAAAGAAGCTGGAAAGAGGTTTGGTTGAGGGGTAAATTCTGGAAAGTTGGTGGTGATTGTGGTAGTAGCATAGATTTTGGTCTCTGAATCCTTACATAAAGATAGAAAGAGTAATTAGCAAAAAATTTAAATGCCTAGAACAATTGCAATAAAATGTACCCTGTTTCCCCGAAAATAAGACAGTGTCTTATATTAATTTTTGCTCCCAAAGATGCACTAGGTCTTATTTTCAGGGGATGTCTTATTTTTCCATGAAGAAGAATACGGTACACATTTATTGTTAAATGAAAATAAAGGAAATTTATTACCTGTATACGGTACGGTAGTACGGTAGTTGTCAATACAAACCAGACAAACTGAATCCTACAATATCAAGAATTTACTCATTTATTCAATGACAATCATGTCATCATCTTCTCTGGAACATCATCATAACAATCCAATTCCTGAATTTCCTGGTGAATTTCTTGTGACTCCATTTCTTTCAGAATCAGTGGACCAAATCTCTCATATTTAGCCTAGGGGGGCCTTATTTTGGGGAGGATTCCTGAAGGAAACCTGTAAGTAGGTCTTATTTTCGGAGGATGTCTTATTTTCGGGAAAACACGGTAATCAGAGTATCTCTATAAACCTCCAAATACAAGGAGATGGGAACAAACTACCAAGAGCCTTTTTTTTTAGACCCAATCAGTATTTTAATCTCTACAAGACGAAGAAGGAAGCAATGGGGCAACATCAGATATGCTCACCCTAAAGAGAAACTGCTATGAGTGAAATATCTATTATAATCTATTAGAATATCTATTATAATAAAAGCATAATATGCTTATTAGACGATGATGACCTTCTGGATGAAGCCAGGGCTGCAAGAGAAGCCTGGGGCCCAGGTGCCAGAAGGAAGCTGGTGTTGGCAGCCAGGGGAAGGAAGGCCTACTGTTGCATGAATTTGGTGCATTAGGTCTCTAGTAAGTTTATAAGAAAAGGTATAATAGAGATAAAAGAAGTAGGTCCAAATAAAGGTGAGAGGGTTACAGAGCCAAGAAATCTTAGAGTCCTGGCCTCTGTGGCTAAGTTGGAGTATTGTCCTGTACAAAAGGTTGCAGATTCAATTCCCAGTCAGGGCACATTCCTAGGTTTTGGGTTTGATCCTAGGTTGAGGCTACTGGTCAGTGTTTCTCTCTGACATCAATATTTTTCTCTCTCTAAAATCAATAAATATATCCTCAGGTGAGCATAAAAAAAAGAAAAAGAAATCTTAGAAACAAACCACCAACCAAACCCCAAACAGAAGAGGGATCTTTGTGAAGTTAAAGCTTTACAGAATCCCCTCATTCTAAAAATTTGAGAAAATTAAATTTACATAGAAATGAACAACTGAAATGAATCAAGGTCAAATAGCATGCTAAATTATTATAGGAGGAAAAAGAAGGAACTAAATTCCCTCCAGAGAATAAATGCTTATAATAGAATGAGCATACAAAACAGACCAAAACAATAACCTACAATTTCAGAATGAGCTAAAAGTCATAAAGAAAATTATATAAGCCATTAAAGAACAACATATGTCAATTATGAAAATTCTGGAATAAGGTGATAGAACCTAGGTAAAAACAGACATAAATGGAAAAATTATTTCAGAAATGAAGCCTTAAATAGGAAGGCAAGAGCAAAGGAAAACAAAAGGTGAAAAGAATAAAATTTAAAAGATAAAATAAGTTTCAAGAGAAAGTAATAATAAAGACAAATAATAGGGGTTTCTGAAAAAGGAAATGAAGACAACATAACAACAAATACTAAAACTATAGTTAAAACTTTTTTTTAATTAAGATATATATATTTGAAACTGCATGTTGAAAGAATATACCAGGTGCCTACGACTATTGATTCAGATGACCAACACCAACACCTATTCTAGTAAAGTTACTTGACTTTAAAGGAAAAAAATAAGCTTTGGGTATTTAGAAGAAAAGAATACATGTCTTAAAAGGAAAAGAAAATTAGGTTTTCATCACAGTTTTTATGCTAGAAGGAACTGGAGTAACATGATATTCAACTGACTTTTGCATAGAGAGAATCCTATATAATAAAGCATGCAAATTGACCATCATGCCCTCACAAAATGGGTGTCTACAACCAGGCCGGCAGGGGGGTTAGTGAGGGATGAGCATATGACTGAACAAGCAGGCTGCGTGGGGTGACCAGGCTGGTGGTGAGGCCATGAGGGGTGACCAGACCTGCAGGGATGCAGTTGGGGGCAACCAGGTTGGCGGGGAGGTGCAGTTAGGGGCAACCAGGCAGGCAGGCAAGTGAGCAATTAGGAGCCAGCGGTCCAGAATTGTGAGAGGAATGTCCAACTACTGGTTTAGGCCCAATCCCAGCAGTTGGACATCCCCCAATGATCCTGGATTTCCCAAGGTCAGGGTGGATTTCATGCACCCGGCCTCTAGTTACCTAGTAAACTGTTATCAGTGATTCAAGGAATATTGTTCCTTTAGGTACTTCCTTGAGGAATAGAGAGAATGAGCTTCAGAAAAAATGACCAGGGAGACATCAATGGAAGGATCAGTGGTGAACATTAAGTTACTTGTAGAATGAAAATTAAAAAAGTTGACAGAGAAAGTTTAGTATATATAGTAAAACATCAATATAATGATCTAATTTGGGCACAAGGTTGTCCATTAAAGCCTTAAGTCCATTATTAATGTAGGGTTTCTGTAGCATATGTTAAAAAATTGACAAATTAATATGTTTTTATATTGACATATTTGTGTGATTAACATTAAATATTTATGAAAAGTTTAATTTCATAGAAAATTTTTCTATTTATACTATTGTAATTTTAAACTTATACTGAATAGGTCAGGTAGATGCGTGCATTCACCAGTCCCCTTGAGTAAACAAATGCACATGGCTGGGGCATGGCTTAGAGTACTGGGAATAACAACTGAGAAGAGTTAAAACTGCTGCAAAAAGTCAGGCCAGGTGACAACAGAACCAATTACTGTATGCAATGAATGTGATCATGTGCTGATCATTCCTCAGACATTTACATGGGTGGCTCTTGGATTTAAATAGGTAGACTATACTTGTAGATGTCTAATATTTACTTATATTATGGAAATTAGTGTTTTTTCCAACATATGGGCAATTCGCCAAAATTAGTTAAAAGTAAGAGTGATTAATAACAAAAAAGCCTGTAATTTAATTACAAGCAATTATTGATTAAAAGCATTTAAAAATTAACATGCTGTTAATTTTCACATATGACATATGGACCTGAAATTTTGTCTGTTAAATCTGAAGTCCATGAAATTGAAGTTCACAAAATTGAGGGTTTACTATAATAGCTATATGCTCTGACAGTATATAGGTAGCATAACTATAAAAAAAAATTTTATTGATATTTTACAGTGAGGAGGAAGGGAGAGAGATAGAGAGCTAGAAACTTCAATGAAAGAGAAACATCGGCCAGCTGTCTTGCACACCCCCTACGGGGGATGTGCCCGCAACCAATGTACATGCCCTTGACCGGAATCGAACCTGGGACCTTTCAGTCCGCAGACCGATGCTCTACCACTGAGCCAAACCGGTTTCGGCAGCATAACTATAAAATAAATGGGGATGGGGAGAATGGGGAAAACATAGACAAAAAAAAATTACATTAACAATAGTCAAGCCGAAACCGGTTTGGCTCAATGGATAGAGCATCGGCTTGGGGACTGAAGGGTCCCGGGTTCGATTCCGGTCAAGGGCATGTACCTTGGTTGTGGGCATATCCCCAGTAGGGGGTATGCAAGAGGCAGCTGATCGATGACTCTCTCTCATCGATGTTTCTAACTCTCCCTTTACAAAATCAATAAAATATATATTTAAAAAACAACAACAAAAATAGTCAATAGTGGTGTTGATATTAATGTTATTTTTTTGAAATCCATTTGTTTGATATGGTAAATGCCTAAGAAAGGTTATTTTAATTCTATCATCCCTTGATTCATTGAGAGCCAATATTATTGGTGTGTAAAAAAGGAGTTACAGATATAATAGATAAAATGTTAAGTAAAAACTTTGTAGTCTTGAATTTGAATTTAGAAGTGCCAACATGAACTTACAAGACATACACATACATGTGTAAACTTTCTAGCTCTTTCCACGGAACAGGCCTAAAAACAGTGATGAATCCTGTGGTAATATGCACTGAGTGGCCAGATTATTATGATCTCTGAACGCGTAACAATCTGGCCATTCAGTGTATATCCTATATAATAAAAGGCTAATATGCAAATTGTACCCTCAACCAGGACTTTGATCAGCAGGCAGGCTGGCCAACATCCCATGTCCCTTCTCCCTGGCCAGGCTGGCCGGACCACACCCATGCACGAATTCATGCACCAGGTGTTCAGAGATCAATATATGGCCACTCAGTGTATATCCTTAGTGCCTAGGTTTTTTTTTTGTTTTGTTTTTTAAATCTTATTATAGTTGTTCCTCTCCCCCCACCCCTCTCATAACTCCCCTCCACCTGATTCCCCACCCCCACCCCCCATGCACTTAACCCTGCCACTGTCTTCATCCATAGGTGAAAGACTTTGGTCCAATCTCTTCCCTCACCCTTCGGACCCCCTTCTCCCTAGAGTTGTCAGTCCACTCCCTTTTTATGTCCCTGATTCCATTATATTCACCAGTCCATTCTGTTCTTCAGATTTTTTTATTCACTTGATTTTTAGATTCACTTGTTGGTAGGTTTCTATTTGATGTCATTTTGTTCATAATTTTTATCTTTACTTTTTTCTTCCTCTTCTTAAAGAATACCCATCAGCATTTTATGTAATCCAGGTTTGGTGGTGATGAACTCCTTTAGCTTTTTCTTGTCAGTGCAGCTTTTTTATCTGACCTTCAATTCTGAATACAGCAAAGTAATCTTTACTCTAGAGTAATCTTGGTTGTAGGTTCTTGCTGTTCATCATTTTGAATATTTCTTGCCATTCCCATCTGGCCTTCACAGTTACTGTTGAGAAATCAGCTGATAGTCATATGGGTACTCCCTTGTAGGTAACATTTTCTCTTGCTGCTTTCAAGATTCTCTCTTTGTTTTTTGCCTTTGGCATTTTAATTATAATGTGTCTTGGTGTGATCCTCTGTGGATTCCTTTTCTTTGGGGTTCTGTGCGCTTCCTGAACTTGTAAGTCTTTTTCTTTCATCAGGTGGGGAAAGTTTTCTGTCATTATTTCTTTCAATAGGCCTTCAGTATCCTGCTCTTTCTCTTCTTCTGGCACCCCCAAAATCCGGATGTTGGTACGCTTAAAGCCATCCCAGAGGCTCCTTACACTATCTTCACACTTTTGGATTCTTCTTTCTTTCTGCCTCTCTGGTTGGGTGTTTTTTGTTTCCTTATATTCCAGATCTTTGGTTTGACACTTGGGGTACGTTGATCTACAGTTGAGTTTCTTTGTATTCTTTATTTCATGTCTGAAATGTATGCTTAATTTCTAACTGGTCCTTTTCCACTTTTTTGGTATTCTCATTAAGGTCCTTGAAAGTCTCTTCAAGTTTCTCAGCGGTTTTTAGAAGATTAAGTAACTTATAAATGTGGTTTAGAACTCTGTGTCATCCCATAGTTTGCTTTACTTCATTTCTTTCATTCATGACATGTTTCTGTGTCTCCCCATTTTGGCTGCTTCCCTATGTTGATGGAGTGGCTTTGTGTGGTAGGTGACCTATAGGAGCCAGTAGCTCAGCCTTCCTAATCACCTGAGGTGGACGGTCTTGGTACACTCCTTTGTGGGCTGAGTGCAAAGACCCTCTCAGAACGCAACATATATTTCAAGGACGTATTCATACGCCCTACCCGTTCCCGATATTGTTTACATTTGACGTATTTATAGGTCCCACTAGGTTAACAGGTTAAAAAGTATGGTACATCTATACAATGAAATACTATGCCGCTATAAAAAAGAACTTTTACCATTTGCAACAGCATGGATGGAACTGGAGAGTATTATGCTAAGCAAAATGAGCCAGTCAGAGAATGATATCACATGATCTCCCTCATATGTGGGATATAATGATCAACATACTTCGATAAACAAAAATAGATCTAGAGACAAATGACAGGGTTGGGGTTGTTTAGAGAGCAATCAAATGACTTGTGTGCATGCATATTAGCATAACCAATGGACACAGACACTGGGGCGGTGGGGGCTTGCCCTAGTTAGGAATGGGTTTTTAATTGTCTTAAGTTTCTTGGAATATATTCCTAAGAGTGGGATTACTGGGTCAAATGGGAGTTCCATTTTCAGTTTTTTGAGGTAGCTCGATACAGTTCTCCACAGTGGTTGCACCAGTCTACATTCCCACTAGCAGTACACGAGGGTTCCTTTTTCTCCGCAACCTCGCCAACACTTGTCATTTGTTCATTTGTTGATGTTGGCACATGTTTTCATGTGCCTCTTGGCCTTCCTTCTGTCTTCTTTTGAGAAGATTCTATTTAGATCCATTGCCCATTTTTTAATTGGGTCATTTATCTTCCTTTTATTAAGTTGTATAAGCTGTCTGTAGATGTTGGAGATTACACTTTTATCAGTGATAACATTGGCAAATATGTTCTCCCCTACAGTGGGCTTTCTTGTTTTGTTGATGGTTTCTTTTGCTATAAAAAAGCTTTTTATTTTGATGTAGTCCCATTTGTTTATATTCTCTTTAGCTTCCATTGCCCTAGGGGCAGTATCAGTGAAGATGTTCTTTTGGCCTATATCTGAGATTTTGCTGCCTCTGGATGCCACTAGTATATTTATGGTTTCCCGTCTGATGTTTAAGTCCTGTATCCATTTTGAGGGGTTTTTTTTGTGTGTAAGGTGTAAGTTGGTGATCTAGTTTCATTCTTTTACATGTATTTGTCCAATTTTCTCAACACCATTTATTGAAGAGACTGTCTTCACTCCATTGTGTATTCGTGTCTCCTTTATCAAATATTAGTTGAGCATAGTGATTTGGGTTGATATCTGAATTCTTTATTCTATTCCATTGATCTATATGTCTGTTCTTGTGCCAGTACCAGGCTGTTTTGAGAACAGTGGCTTTGTAATACAGCTTGAAATCTGGTTTTGAGATCCCTTCTACTTTACTCTTCTTTCTCAGGATTGCTCTGGCTATTGGGGGTCTTTTATTGTTCCAAATGAACTTTTGGAGAGTTCTTTCTAGGTCAGTGAAATATGCCGTTGGTATTTTAATGGGGAATGCATTGAACCTATAGATTGCTTTGGGAAGTATGGACATTTTGATGATGTTGGTTCTACCAATCCATGAACATGGTATGTTCTTCCATCTGTTTACATCTTCCTCTATCTCTTTTTTCAGTGTCATGTAGTTTTCTGCGCAGAGGTCTTTTACCTCCTTAGTTAAGTTTATTCCTAGGCATTTTAATTTTTTTGGTGCAATGGTAAATGGGATTGCCTTTTTAGTCTCTGTTTCTGCAAGTTCACTATTGGTGTATAGAAATGCCATAGATTTCTTGGTGCTAATTTTGTATCCTGCTATATTGCCAAATTCATTTATTAAGTCTATTAGTTTTTTTATGGAGTCTTTCAGGGTTTTTATGTACAATATCATGTCATCTGCAAATAAACATAACTCTTCTTTTCCAATTTGGATGCCTTTTACTTCCTCTTCTCGTCTAATTGCAATGGCTAGTGCTTCCAATACTATGTCAAACAGGAGTGGTGAGAGTGGGCATCTCTGTCTTCTTCCTGTTCTTAAAGGGAATGGTTTTAGTTTTTGCCCATTGAGTATGATGTTGGCTGTGGGTTTATCATATATAGCTTTTATTATGTTGAGATATGATCCTTGTACTCTCACCTTGTTAAGAGTTTTTATCAGGAAAGGGTGTTGGGCCGAAACTGGTTTAGCTCAATGGATAGAGCGTCGGCTTGGGGACTGAAAGGTCCCAGGTTTGATTCCGTTCAAGGGCATGTACCTTGGTTGCAGGCATATCCCCAGTAGGGGATGTGCAAGAGGCAGCTGATCGATGACTCTCTCTCATCGATGTTTCTAACTCTGTATCTCTCCCTTCCTCTCTGTACAAAATCAATAAAATATATATTTTTTTTTAAAAAAGGAAAGGGTGTTGGATTTTATCAAATGCTTTTTCTGCATCAATTGATATGACTATATGTTTTTTATCTCTCAATTTGTTTATGTGATGTATCACATTTATTGATTTGTGGATATTGTACCATCCTTGCATTCCCGGAATAAATCCCACTTGGTCATGGTGTATGATCTTTGTGATGTTCTGCTGGGGCCGATTTGTTAGAATTTTGTTGAGGATTTTGGCATCTAAGTTCATGAGGGATATTGACCTGTAATTCTCTTTCATTGAGTTGTCTTTATCTGGTTTTGGTATTAGGGTGATGCTGGCTTCATAGAAGGAGTTTGGAAGTGTTCCTTCCTCTTGAATTTTTTGGAATAATCTGAGGAGGATAGGTTTTAGTTCTTCCTTGAATGTTTGGTAAAACTCTCCTGTGAAACCATCTGGCCCTGGGCTTTTGTTTGCTAGAAGCTTTTTGATGACTGTTTCAATTTCTTCCAACGTCACTGGTCTATTGAGATTTTTAGATTCTTCCTGATTGAGTTTTGGAAGGTTGTATTTTTCTAGGAATATGTCCATTTCCTTCAGGTTGTTCAGTTTGTTGGAATAGAGTTGTTCATAGTATTTTGTTACAATTTTTTGTAGTTTGACGGGGTCTTTTATTTCATATCTTTCGTTTCTGATTTTGTTTATTTGGGTCCTCTCTCTTTGTTTCTTGGTTAGTCTGGCTAGAGGTTCATCAATCTTGTTTATCCTTTCAAAGAAACAGCTCTTGGTTTTATTGATTTTATGTATTGTTTCCATGTCCTTTATTTCCGCTGTGATTTTTATTATTTCCTTCCTGCTGCTTACACTGGATTTTTCTTATTGCTATTTTTCTAACACTTTGAGTTGTAGAGTTAGATAATT
The DNA here is from genome assembly GCF_014108245.1 of Pipistrellus kuhlii. Taxonomy (NCBI): domain Eukaryota; kingdom Metazoa; phylum Chordata; class Mammalia; order Chiroptera; family Vespertilionidae; genus Pipistrellus; species Pipistrellus kuhlii. The sequence goes on from NW_023425515.1 coordinate 100,522,878, forward strand.
TGTTACCATTTTTTCTTGTTTTTTGCAATAGGCATGTAGAGATATGAACTTCCCTCTCAAAACTGTGTCCCATAGATTTTGGATTATTGTGTTTTCATTGACATTTGTTTCCAAGATGTTTTTATTTTTTATTTATTTTTATTATTATTATTATTTATTTTTCTTATTTTATTGATTTTTTTGCCCCCCTCCCTCCCTTCCACATATCCCGTCCCTCCCCAGAGTTTTATGTCCATTGGTTGTACTAATATGCATGTATACAAGTCCTTTGGTTGGTCTATTATCTCCCCCAGATCTTCCTCCCCTCCCCACTGTAATTTGACAGTCTGCCTGTTGCTTTACTTTCTCTATATCTGGCTCTTGGTTCATCAGTTTATAATGATCTTTATCATCCACCAATGAGTGAGGTCATGTGGTGTTTCTCCTTCATTGATTGGCTTATTTCACTCAGCATGATGCTCTCCAATTCCATCCAGGTTGCTGCAAATGATGAGAATTCCTTCTTTTTTATGGCAGCATAGTATTCCATTGTGTAGATGTACCATCGTTTTTGGATCCAATCATCTGCTGACGGGCACCTAGGATGTTTCCAAATTCTGGCTATTGTAAATTGTGCTGCTATGAACATAGGGGTGCAAATATCCTTTCTGATTGGTGTTTCTAGATTCTTGGGATATATTCCTAGGAGTGGGATTACTGGGTCAAATGGGAGTTCCATTTTCAGTTTTTTGAGGAAACTCCACACTGTTCTCCACAGTGGTTGCACCAGTCTGCATTCCCACCAGCAGTGCACGAGGGTTCCTTTTTCTCCGCAACCTCGCCAACACTTGTCGTTTGTCGATGTGTTGATGTTGGCCATTCTGACAGGTGTGAGATGGTACCGCATTGCAGTTTTGATTTGCACCTCTCGGATAATTAGTGACTTTGAGCATGTTTTCATGTGCCTTTTGGCCTTCCTTCTGTCTTCTTTTGAAAATATTCTATTTAGGTCCATTGCCCATTTTTTAATTGGATCATTCATCTTTTTTTTATTTATTTGTATAAACTGTCTGTAAATGTTGGAGATTAAACCTTTATCAGTAGTATTATTTGCAAATATGTTCTCCTACACCGTGGGCTTTCTTGTTGTTTTGTTGATGGTTTCTTTTACTGTAAAAAAGCTTTTTATTTTGAAGTAGTCCCATTTGTTTATTTTCTCTTTATCTTCCATTGCCCTAGGGGCAGTATCAGTGAAGAAGTTCTTTTGGCATACCTCTGAGATTTTGCTGCCTGTGGATGCTTCTAGTATTTTTATGGTTTCCCATCTGATGTTTAAGCCCTGTATCCATTTTGAGTTTATTTTTGTGTATGGTGTAAGTTGGTGATCTAGTTTCATTCTTTTGCATGTGTCTGTCCAATTTTCCCAACACCATTTATTGAAAAAACTGTCTTGACTCCACTGTATATTCATGCTTCCTTTGTCAAATATTAATTGAGCATAGTGATTTGGGTTGATATCTGGGTTCTCGATTCTATTCCATTGATCTATATGTCTGTTCTTGTGCCAGTATCAGGCTGTTTTGAGAACAGTGGCTTTGTAATACAGTTTGAAGTCTGGTATTGAGACCCCTCCTACGTTACTCTTCTTCCTCAGGATTACTGTGGCTATTCGGGGTCTTTTATTGTTCCAAATGAACTTTTGGAGAGTTCTTTCTAGGTCAGTGAAATATGTCGTTGGTATTTTAATGGGGAGTGCATTGAACCTATAGATTGTTTTAGGAAGTATGGACATTTTGATGATGTTGATTCTACTAATTCATGAACATGGTATGTTCTTCCATCTCCTTAGATCTTCCTCTATCTCTTTTTTCATTGTCTTGTAGTTTTCCGCAAATAGATCCTTTACTTCCTTAATTAAATTTATTCCGAGGTATCTTAATTTTTTTGATGCGATGGTAAATGGAATTGCTTTTTTAGCCCCTGTTTCTGTAGTTTCACTGTTGGTGTATAGAAATGCCATGGATTTCTTGGCATTAATTTTGTATCCTGCTACGTTGCCAAATTCATTTATTAAGTCAATTAGTTTTTTAATGGAATCTTTTGGGTTTTTTATGTACAATATCATGTCATCTGCAAATAAGCATAACTTTACTTCTTCTTTTCCAATTTGGATGCCTTTTATTTCCTCCTCTTGTCTAATTGCAATGGCTAGTACTTCCAGAACTATGTCAAACAGGAGTGCGAGTGTGGGCATCCCTGTCTTGTTCCTGTTCTTACAGGAAATGGTTTTAGTTTTTGCCCATTGAGTATAATGTTGGCTGTGGGTTTATCATATATAGCTTTTATTATGTTGAGGTATGATCTTTTACTCCCACCTTGTTAAGAGTTTTTATCAGGAAAGGGTGTTGGATTTTATCAAATGCTTTTTCTGCATCAATTGATATGACTATATGATTTTTATCTTTCAATTTGTTAATGTGATGTATCATGTTTATTGATTTGCGTATGTTGTACCATCCTTGCATTCCTGGAATAAATCCTACTTGGTCATGATGTATGATCTTTGTGATGTTCTTCTGGAGTCGATTTGTTAGAATTTTGTTGAGGATTTTGGCATCTATGTTCATGAGGGATATTGGCTTGTAATTCTCTTTCATTGAGTTGTCTTTATCTGGTTTTGGTATTAGGGTGATGCTGGCTTCATAGAAGGAGTTTGGAAGTGTTCCTTCCTCTTGGATTTTTTGGAATAGTCTGAGGAGGATAGGTTTTAGTTCTTCCTTGAATGTTTGGTAAAACTCTCCTGTGAAGCCATCTGGCCCTGGGCTTTTGTTTGCTAGAAGCTTTTTGATGACTGTTTCAATTTCTTCCCACGTTACTGGTCTATTGAGATTTTTAGATTCTTCCTGATTGAGTTTTGGCGAGTTTGTATTTTTCTAGGGATATGTCCATTTCCTCCAGGTTGTTCAGTTTGTTGGAATAGAGTTGTTCGTAGTATTTTGTAACAATCTGTTGTATTTCAGTGGTGTCTGTTGTTATTTCACCTCTTTCATTTCTGATTTTGTTTATTTGGGTCCTCTCTCTTTGTTTGTTGGTTAGCCTGGCTAGAGGTCCATCTATCTTGTTTATCGTTTCTAAGAACCAGCTCTTGGTTTTGTTGATCTTATGTATTGTTTCTTTGGTCTCTATGTCGTTTATCTGTGCTCTAATTTTTGTTATTTCCTTCCTTCTGCTTACACTGGTCTTTTCTTGTTGCTCTTTTTTCTAACACTGAGTTGTAGAGTTAGATCATCTGTTACCATTTTTTCTAGTTTTTTGCCATAGGCTTATAAGGATATGAACTTCCCTCTCAGAACTGCTTTTGCTGTGTCCCATAGATTTTGGATTGTTTTGTTTTCATTGTCATTTGTTACGAGGATGCTTTTAATTTCTTCCTTGATTTCTCTGGTAACCCAGTCCTTTTTTAATAGCATGTTGTTTAGTCTCCATCTGTTTGATTTCTTTGGATTATTTTTATAGTAGTTAATTTCCAGTTTTATGCCATCATAATCTGAGAAGATGCTTGATATGATTTCTATCTTCTTGAATTTGAAGACTTTGCCTATGTCCCAAAAATGTGGTCTATCTTTGAGAATGTTCCGTGTGCACTTAAGAAGAATGTATATTCTGTGGCTTTGGGGTGGAATGTTCTGAAGATGTCAATTAATTCCATCTGGTCTAGTGAGTTGTTTAGGATTGATATTTCTTTGCTGATTTTTTGTTTAGATGATTTGTCAAAGGGTGACAATGGGGTATTAAAATCTCCTACTATGATTGTATTGCTGTTAATCTCTCCCTTAATGTCCTCCAGCAGTTTTTTTTTTTTTTTTATGTATTTGGGTGCTCCTGTATTGGGTGCATATATATTTACCAGGGTTATTTCTTTTTGTTGGATTGTTCCCTTTAGTATTATGAAGTGGCCTTCATTATCTCTTGTTATGTCCTTCACTCTGAGATCCAATTTGTCAGATATAAGTATTGCTACCCCAGCTTTTTTTTCATTTCCATTTGCCTAGAAAACTTTTTTCCATCCCTTCACCCTCAGTATGGGTGCATCTTTTTTTCTGAGGTGGGTTTCTTGTAGACAACAGATGTATGGGTCTTGTTTAGTTATCCAGTCTGACACCCTATGTCTTTTGATTGGAGCATTTAATCCATTTACATTTAAGGTTATTATTGATAGGTACTCATTTGACGCCATTTTTATTCTATACTCGTGTTCCTTCTTCACTTCCTATTTCTTTATTTTTACAGTAGACCCTTTAGCATTTCTTGCATTGCTGGTTTGTTGGAGATAAATTTCTTCCGTCCTTTTTTGTCTGTGAAGCTCATTTCCCCTTTAATTTTGATCGATAGCCTTGCTGGGTACAGTATTCTTGGATTCAGACCCTTCCTTTGCATGACTTTGTATATTTCATCCCATTCCCTTCTGGCCTGATATGTTTCTGTTGAGAAATCAGTTGCTAGTCTGATGGGGGTTCCTTTGTATGTAACTTTCTGTCTCTCTCTGGCTGCTTTGTTGTTGGTGTTTGCCAATTTAATTATAATGTGTCTTGGCATTTGTCTTCTGTGATTCATTTTGCTTGGGACTCTGCGAGCATCTTGGATTTGTGTGTGTTTTTTCTTCTCTATCTCAGGAAAGTTTACTTTCATTATTTCTTGAAACACTTTTTCCGTGTCTACTTCAGTTTCCTTTCCTTTTGGAACCCCTATTATTCGAATATTATTTTGTTTTGTATTGTCCCAAAGCTCCCGTAGGCTCTCCTCCTGCTTTTTAATCTTTTTTTCTACAATAGAAGCTGCTCTAATTGCGTATTTTTTCCATCTTGTCTTCTAGCTCACTGATGCGGTCCTCCGCTTCATCTAGTCTACTCTTGATGCTTTCTATTGAGTTCTTCATGGTAGCGATGTCATTTTTCATTTCTCCTTGGTTCTTCTTCAGTTCCTCATGGCTCTTCTTCACTTCCTCATGGTTCTTCCTCATTTCTTCTTGGTTATTGTCAAATTTCTCTTCCATTCTTTTTAGTCAACCTATGATCATTATTTTGAACTCTTGTTCTTGTAGGCGGCTTGCCTCTGATTCATTTACTTCGTTTTCTGGTGATGCCTGCTTTTCTTTCATGTGCGGGGTATTTTTTTGTCTTCCCATGGTATCTCTTTTCAGGATGTCTGGTTATGTGGTGTTCCTTCTCTTGCGTTGATTTAAAGGTGCAAAATACAACACACAGCGAGTCAGGCTCTCTAGATCAGGGTCCCTCAGGGTCTTGGAGATCCCGGATAAGCCCCCAAATGTTATTCCCAGATTTCGTGATCCCCAATGACCACCAGTGAGCCGAGTCTGATGCAATAGCAGAAAGCCTGTTCCATGCTAGCATGGGCTCTGTCCCATTTACACCAACATTGACATGGCGGAGGAGCCTCCAAGATGTTATTATTTTCTTCCTTGATTTCTCTTTAACCCAGTCCTTGTTTAATAGTGTGCTGTTTAATCCCATGTGTTTGAGTTTTTTTGGATTATTTTTATTGCAGGTAATTTCCAGTTTTATGCCACTATGATCTTAGAAGATGCTTGATATTATTTCTGTCTTCTTGAATTTGAAGAGACTTTACCTGTGTCCCAATATGTGGTTTATCTTTGAGAATGTCCCATGTGCACTTGAGAAGAATGTATATTCTGTGGCTTTGGGGTGGAATGTTTTGAAGATGTCGATTAATTTCATCTGGTCTAGTGCATCATTTAGAATTGATGTTTCTTTGCTGACGTTTTGTTTAGATGATTTGTCCAAAGATTACAGTGGGGTCTTAAAATCTCCTACTATGATTGTATTGCTATAATCTCTCCCTTAATGTCCTCCAGTTTTTTTGTTTTTTTGTTTTTGTTTTTGTTTTTATGTATTTGGGTGCTCTTGTATTGGGTGCATATGTTTACCAGGGTTATTCTTCTTGGATTGCTCCCTTTAGTATTATGAAGTGGCTTTTATTATCTCTTGTTATGTCCTTTGTTATTCAAGCAGTACCCATGCTACTTGGGCTAAGGAAATTGCCTGCTCAATTCTTTGTAACTCCTTTCTAGCTTCATCTGTCAATACTCGGTTGAGGAAAGATTAGAGTCACTTCTAAGTATATTAAATAAATTTGTCACTTCTCCTGTAGAGGTTTTTAGATAAGGTCTTAACCAATTAATGTCCCCTAATAATTTTTGAAAGTTGTTTATGGTTTTAAGGCAACCTTTTCATATTTCCACCTTTTGAGGCCTAACACATTGGTTTTCAATTATGGTTCCAAGATATTTGAAAGGTGTTTCTTTCTGTACCTTTTCTGGAGAAATTTTTAAGCCCCACTTAGGGAGTTCTTTTTCTAATTGGGAAAACATTGCTAAAATGTGTTTTTCCCGAGGACTCGCTAGGAACAAGTCATCCATGTAATAGAAAATATAACACTGGGGATATTTGTCCCTTAAAGGCTGAATAGCTTGAGCTACATATTTTTTACATAAGGTAGGGTTATTGGCCATTTCTCGAGGCAAAACTTTCCATTGATATCTTTTCATAGGCTCTATATTATTAATAGATGGCACTGAAAAGATAAATCTTTGTTTATCTTGAAGTGCCAAGACAATGGTGAAAAAAAAATTCTTACTACTAAAGAGACCAATCTAGAGGGATTTTTTAAGGTCCTGGGAGTCCAGGCTGTAAAGCTCCCATTGTATGCATAGTAGTGTTAACCACTCTAAGATCATGTAACAGTCATCACTTCTTAAGTATTGTAAATATGGAGTCTTCCAAGAACTACTAGAAGGCTCTATATGGCCAACCTCTACTTGTTTCTGTTTTAATTCATGAATATGACTTAATTTCTCCTTGGTTAATGGCCACTGATCCATCCATATAGGTCTATCATCTTTCCATTATATAGGATCAACATGGGAGTGAGAAAATAGAGCAGTGATCACTCCTAAAAAGGCTGATATCTTAGTTCTTGTCTTCTTGTGTTTCCTTTGGCTTAAATGGGTTCTTTAATCCCCTGAATATCTTTTCCTAAACCTTGACCAGCTTGATACCCCATCTGAGTTATTAACTGTTGTCCTTTTGTTGTGGTGTAACCCCCATCTTACTAAGGACGCCTCAAAAAAGTCAAATTATGGAGTCATTTATTAAAAGCTGGCAGCATACGAGGGAGCAAAAGTGCTCCAGACCTCCCAGCCCCGAACAGCTTGCCACGTCTGACTTATATTGGCAGAATATCATAAAAGTATCGCTTACATTTTTGGGTCTAGAATGAGGAACCTGTTTCGTGAAAAAGCATTTTTACAGAAGCAGATAGTGAGCAAGTTAGTTATCTAAAGTATCTACGAATCACTGAATCAACAGAAACACATTATCTAGAACAGACCACTTGGACAATTTAGAATAATTGTGCTGTCCAGATTCTGGGATCACTGAATGAACATGAACGCACTATCTGTAACTACTGCCGGGACCACTGAGTCAATGGAAACTCAGTTATCTGTAGTTACTGAGACAATTTAGGATAATTAAACTGTCTTGGGTCCCAGCGGAAATGTGTTTAGATGACCAGTGAGATCACAATCAATGAGACATTCAAACCATCATCAATGGAGTATTGGGATAGCATACATAAGTTCAGAAAATCAAAATAACTTTCTATTATTTTAGCAAACACGAAAGTACAGAACCCAAACAGCAGTTTCTACCTGAGGTGATTGCTACCATATTTCACCTTGCCAGTAACAATACAAGCTTGTAAACCTTCCAAAACATCCCGGCCCCATAAGTTGACTGCAATTCCAGAGACTATATAGGGATGAAACCATCCTGTCTGTCCTTCCTTATCTTGCCACTTTAACACTGCAGCATTACATTGTATTTTATCAGTACCTTCAACTCCCATAATAGAACCCATAGCTTCTACCATGGACCAACTTGGAGGCCAGAATTCTTGACTGATAACACTAATAATATCTGCTCCAGTGTCTACTAACCCTTTAAACAGTTTTCCTTCTATTCTTAGATTGTTCATAGGACGGGTTTTGCTAATTTCCTGTACCAAATATATATCTGAGCTTCCAAATCCTTGTGTTCCTCCTTTCCTATTTGTAACTTCACCCTGCTGAGTATAAGGTAAAAGCAGGAGCTGAGCAATTCTTTGTCCTGGAGTAATTTGCATATGTCTGCATTCTAATATTACCTTGATTTCTCCCTCATACTCTGAATCTATGACTCCAGGAAAAACAGTCCTTTCAGAGTATTTCCATTGCTTCCTAAGACTAAACCTGACATTCCTGGTGGCACAGTTCCCCCAAATTTCTGTAGAACAACTTGGTTAGCGATATCAGGGGTCAGGGTGATTGCTATTTGTACTGAGATCTAGGCCTGCATTCTCTGGAGTGACCAGGATGAGGGAATCCACTGTGGGCCTTACAGGGTGTAAATTCCTCTTTTTTAACAGGTCTGAGGGAAGGCCCTCTGGCCATTTCGCTGTGGCTGGCCATTCCCTATGTCTCAATTTAATGGCTGCCCATTTCTATGAAATTTAGGTCTACATTGGCTAGCCCAATGAGTTCCTTTTTGATACCTGGGACAAAAATGTGCGTTATCTGAATCGGGAGGCGGAATGCTCACGCCTTTTCCTTGAGCGCCACCTTGTGTCCTTTTTGGTTGCCTACATTCTTTTTTGAAATATCCTTCCTGCCCCCAATTGAAGCATTTTTTATTTTCCAAGGTTACAGCAGAAGCTAGTAAGTTTGCTTGAAAAATGCCTGACCCCACATTCTGACATGCTTGAATCATTTCTCTAATGGTGCTATTTTTTATTAGAGGTGTTAGACATTTTTTACAATCAGCATTGGCATTTCCATATTCTATTGATAATTGCTGAGTCAAAATGTCTCCTGTTGTCTCAAGTTTAGTCTGCCGTCTCACTGCTTGAGTGAGGTGAGCTACAAAATAAGAAAATGACTCAGTGGGCTCCCGCATGCACTTACTAAACACTCCCTTAGGATCCCCTTTTGCTGGTAAAGCCAACAGGCTTTTCTTCCACAAATTCTAATTTGTTCTTAAGCTTGCTGTACATACTGTAGTTGATTATGCATGTCACTAAATTGCCCCTGTTGTGCAAACATCTCAAAAGTTATTTGAACATTCTGTCTGAGATTTGAAAAAGCTTGTTCTTGACATTTCTCTAAAAACTCCTTTTCATAGCAAATCATCCCATTCAGAGCTAAACAGGCCAGAAAATACCAATCATAAGTAAATGGGAATGCTTCAGAAATGTTAGTTATAATTTCTCCAGTAGGGCCATTTTACATTATGTTGTCTCACAAGGCCTTTATCATTTTAAAGACAAATCTTTTATGCTGTCTTATTATTTTATTTGGGAATTATGGGTTAGATAACTGTATAATAGGAAAAGCAAGTCTCTCCTCCACCATCATGTCCTTTAATCCTTCTCTGATAGGTCTTTGCATAGGTGATTCTATTAGTGGCAATTTAAATGTTTCAGGACCAGGACATGAAGGCCACTCCAAATTTATATTTCTGCTCCTCTTTAAGATCGGAGGGTACAAAGGGAAGAGGTTTTTCTTCTCTAAAAGACTCTAGCAAATGCAATACCATTTTCCACAAGGAGAAACAATTTGGAGACAAACATCTAATGTACCCTTGTCAGGAAAGGTATATATCGATATTTTATAATAATCTGCAGAAACTGTAAAAGAAGATCTTCTGACACCTCAATCCCTTATCCTTGAGCATGCAGGCCAAAAGTCTACTGGAAAGTTTCTCCCCGTTCGGTAAATTCTGCCCTGTTATGGTCTGGCTGAAACAAAAAGAATGTACTTGAGCACTTTCAGATCTGCGGGCTTCTGAAGCTGACATAAGCTTTGCATGCTGTTAATCTCCCACTGTTGCAGTGATTCACCTCTCTGGGTGATTGTTTTTTCACTCCAGCGAATTCTTTTTCTCTCTGTCTCTCTTCAAGATGCAGATGTGAGGCCACGGACTGCATGGCCTGGGTTCAAAGGCCTGGAGAAAAGGCTGATGTGCAAAGTAATACACAAGACAGGAAATATAAATTTGGAAATTATGGGGAAGCCAGATGTAAACTTAGTTCAAGTGACTATGCTCTGCAGAATCTCAGCACCCATCTTCTTTTTATTTACTAGAATACACAATTGCCTTTTAAGAATGTAAACAGACATATTAAAGGCAATGTTTAGTAAACAGTAAAAGGATTATCATCTTACAGGGGTTGCCTTCCCCAGTCAACAGCAGGTAATATGCAGATATTCAGCCTTCTGAATATCAAAGCCCTATTCAGCCTTCTGACCTGATTTCTCACATTTGTATTAATTACTGTTAATCTTTGCTTTCAGCAACTGTATTTATTGTATTTCCCAGACCCAAGCACAATGTGGCACATAATAGGTCTTCAGTGAATATTTATTGAGTGAATGAATTTTTAAGTACAATTTATTACATAATGTGTAAAACATACATATAAAATATTATGTACTGAAAGTTTATTAAAATATGGTGTTTTAGTATGTCTTAAGACATACCCTGTTTCCCCGAAAATAAGACAGTGTCTTATATTAATTTTTGCTCCCAAAGATGTGCTAGGTCTTATTTTCAGGGGATGTCTTATTTTTTCCATAAAGAAGAATACGGAACATATTTATTGTTAAGTGAAAATAAAGGAAATTTATTACCTGTATATGGTATGGTAGTACAGTAGTTGTCAACACAAACCAGACAAACTGTGAATCCTACAGTATCAAGAATTTACTCATTTATTCAATGACAATCATGTCATCATTTTCTGGAACATCATTATAACAATCCAATTCCTGAATTTCCTGGTGAATTTCTTGTGACTCCATTTCTTTCAGAATCAGTGGACCAAATCTCTCATGTTTAGCAATAGCACTGTCTTTAAATGAGTACTTGTCAAGGTAGCCTGCTCGCAGTGCATTTGTAGTTTAGTGATTTTCTCCCACAAATTCTTCACCCAAGTCACAACTTCTTGCAGTTTAGGTTTCACAAAGTTTCCACGCTGATTTCTCTCCATTCTATTTTCAATGTAGTCATTAATTTCCATGCGCAAATTGTCTTTGAATGGCTTGTTTATTGCAATATCAAGAGTCTGGAGATAGGCCGTCATTCCTGCTGGAATCATTATCTGATCTATTTTTCTTTCGTGAAGAAATGTCTTCTTGTCTTTAGCGCGGTGAGTGCTGGCTGCATCCCAGACTAGCAGACCTCTTTGTCTCCCTTGCATAACAAGCGGCAGCATTAAATCGATCCACTTCCTTATAACTGCTTGTGTGGCACAGGCTTTTTCAGTTTCAAGAATAAAAATGCCCAAAACACATTCAATCTTTTTCTTCTTGCCCTTAGAAATGATTAAAGGTGGGATTTTAGTGCCATCTAGATGAGTTGCAAAATACAGGAAACACATGCACTTTCGTAAGCAGTGGAGGGAATGTATGCTAAGAAAGCACCCTGCTGTTCAATTGTTGTTTGAGATGATTGACCCATAAACACTGCAGTTTCATCCATAGCAATCATGTTGGAAAGATTGTATTTAGAGAAGTCAGCATCATCAATAAAGGACTTGAATGCAAGTGCTTGCTTAATAACTTGAGTATCTTTCAACCTAACCAATATTGTACCGGTAGATCTTCTTAAAGACAGTTCACTTTGCTGAAGGAAATTATCCAGCCAGTGTTGGTGATGCTTTGAAGTCTTCAGGGGCTATGTCAAACTGTGGTGCCATTGCGAGGGCAAATTCTTGAAATCTGAGCCCTATTCATAACCAAGGCCTTTGCTCTCCTGTCAACAACCCATTCACAGATCAGATCTTCCAGCTCGGAAAATAATGGTTGCCGACCTGATCCACACTTGCGCTTTTTAGCATTTCCCTTGTCCACTTGTTCAATGAGGTTACCATACTCTGCTCACCATTTTTGGACCAATCGGACACTCAACATCTTCTCTTTGCAGAAAGCAGTAAGATTTTGGCCCCAAAAGTCATCCACGATTCCTTTCTTGTACTCCACGGAGTGAGTAGCTTTTTCTTTTTGTGCTCATTTCTAGGGATTAAAAAAAAAAGGAATTGAGGTGTCAGTGTGGGGGGGAGGGGAATCACTTAAAATGACACGGGGGGGGGGGGATCAGAGAGGGGTATCAAAATGGCACAGGAGAATCAGAGGGGGGATAACCATTTAAGTAACCCCTTTTGATCCTTCCGTGTCATTTTGATTGCCCCCTCTGATCCTCCTGTGTCATTTTAAGTGATCCCCCTCCCCCCACCCCTATGCCACTGAACACCTTCACCAGACATCCCCCCCTATCCCTTTATTCAGACATTTACACCCTGGGGCCTGTCTGGGGACTGTCACTAGGCTTGCTGGGCCTGGATCTGGGCTGGAGCAGGGTCTGCCACAGACTGAGAACCTTCAGTCATCATGAGGGCGGCCGCGAGCATCAGGTAATGTCATCAGAGACAGACCAGCACTCACCACCTTCGCCGAGTCCCATCTGCTCTAATCCTCCTGTTCTTCTGCACGCATTTGGGAAAGTCTCCTCCTCTCTCCCCGCCCCGCGCTCACCGCTCACTCCGACCTCTGCTCCATCTCGACACAGCAGTGACGTCGGGACTCCGCGTAACGTCACTAGTTGCTAGAGGCCAGTTGGGGTGGCCCTAGCGACCAGTTTGCGGTAAATGAATTTTCATTTTGAGACAGAGCATAGGGGGGCCTTATTTTCGGGGGATGCCTTATATTTCACTCAGAAGGAAACCTGTAAGTAGTTCTTATTTTCGGAGGATGTTTTATTTTCAGGGAAACATGGTAGAATTTTTAAAATTAACTGAAGCAACAAAACTTTGGGGTTAAGATAAATAGTATTAAAGAGCTAGAAAAAAATAAAAGTTAACAGCTCTTTAATTAAATGAGTATTGTCTTTACGTAAAAGGCATTTTGCAAGGACACAAAATAGGATACAAAGTTATACTAACAAAAGAAACTAGTGTTTTGAGAAAATTAGGTGCCAAGATTGTAATTCAATACATTACCACAATTGAAAGTAGTATGAATGGCCAAAAACTCTTTGGCTCAATGGATAGAGCATCGGCTTGGGGACTGAAGGGTCCCAGGTTTGATTCCGGTCAAGGGCATGTACCTAGCTTGCGGGCATATCCCCAGTAGGGGGTGTGCAAGAGGCAGCTGATCGGTGACTCTCATCGATGTTTCTAACTCTCTCTCTCTCCCTTCCCCTCTACAAAAATATATATATATATATATATATATATATATATATATATATATATATATATATATATATACACCTCATATAAGAAAGTAGTATGAATGTATATTCTAAGTCACATGTGTCAAACACAAGGCCCGCGGGCCAAATCCGTCCCGCCAGGCTTTGCAGTGTGGCCCGCACCGCGCTGTCATCACTGCACTCCGCTGCGTTTCCATCACAATGACAGTTTATGACTGTTCAGTAAACCATTCAGCCCGCGATTTAGGCCGGATGTTAGATTTTGGCCCCTTCTCTGATTGAGTTCGACACCCCTATTCTAAGTGAATGGTAAAGGCTACATGTACTATCATATTCAGTAATGGGAAGTTTTATTTGTTTATTAATGTACTAGAGGCCTGATGTATGAAATTCATGCACTCAGTGTGTGTGTGTGGGTGGGCGGGCGGGGAGGGGGGGGAGAGGGTCTCTCAGCCCAGCCTGCACCCTCTCACAGTCTGAGAGCTCTTGGGGAGCAGGCCTAAGCCTGCAGTTGGAAATTCTTAGTGCTTCTGCAGATGCAGGAAAGGCTCCCACAACTGCTGCTGTGCCTGCCAGCTGTGCACTTGGCTTCTGGCTGAGCAGCACTTCTGTGGGAGTGCACTGACTACCTGGAGGCAGCCGTTGCATTTAGTGTGTGCCCCCTGGTGGTCAGTGTATGTCATAGAGTGACTGGTTGACCAGTCGAATGTCTGTCCCCTGGTGGTTAGTGTGCATCATAACGAGCGGTTGAGCAGTCTTAGCTTATCATTAGCATATGCTTTGATTGGTTGAACAGATGACTGGGCACTTAGCATATTAGGCTTTTATTATATAGGATCCATTAAATGTTTTTTATTTCCTTCTTTGTGCCAGTCAGTGTGCCAAGAGTTCTAAACGTGACCAAATAAAAGACCTTGCTTTGAGGAATTTTACAGTTCAGCAGCAAAAGAGAGACATTCAATGAAAATGGGTAGAGCACCTAATATGTGCCTGGCATTCTTGTATTTATTGGGAACACAAAAACAAGTAAAATACAACATAAAGATACAAGTAAGATACAGCATTTGGGTGAAGAAGGGAAAGCTTCCAGACAAAGATACCTGAGCTGGATTTTGTAAACTGATTCAAGGTCAGTGAAGGGAGGAGCAAGTAGGAAAGAAAAGAATTTCTGGTAGGAACATTTATAAAGTCACAGAGGTTTGAAATAGCCTAGCACATGTAGGGTTCTCTACTGCAGTTAGTTTGTAGGATATATGTGGAAATAGGAAAGCATGTGGTATTGATTGTAAAGATAGCACCCAACTCATACAGGACCTTTCATGGTATTAAGGGTTTGTAGTGTCATGTGGATTTAAGTAAGAAAGCAACATGATCAGATTATGTTTTAGGAAAAAGGCTGAACTGGTGAAAAAGAAAACTGGAAGAAAGCAGTCCAGTTGGGAAACTGAGTTCCTTAAACTGAGATGGGAAGCAGGAGAAAAAGATGAGATTGCCCGAAACAATCTGAATGGATAGGAGGGTAAGATTGTAGAAACATTTGGGATGTTAAATTTAAAAAAACAGAATCTAAAATAAATAAATAAATAAATACAGAAACTAATTAGATATGGGGTTGGGAAAAAGGGCAGAGTATAAGATAACTTAGAAATTTCTATTATTTTTATTATAATTTCTAGTTATTCTCCTGCATGTTCTCATTTTCTTTACTGCATTGCTGATGATTGGTTAACCTTCTGTATCTTTCTTACTAATCTTAAATTTAAGAGAATTTTAATTTTTTTTCTAAAAATAATATTATAGGTTGTTGTTTTTTTCCAGATTATGAAGGCAATGTGTGCTCATTATGCAAAATTTATATTAATACAGAAAGGTGTAAAAACTATTGCATAGTCTAGAGGAAAGTAAAAAGCAACTGCAATTTTATCATCTTGTTTCTGTATACTTCTTTCTTTTCTATGCAAAATACATATGTAGATATGAATGGGGTAATGACATACCTGCTATTTTATAACCTACTTTTGTTGTCACTTGACCATCTGTATTATAAATTGTAACTAGAAACCCGATGCACAAATTTGTGTACCAGTGGGGGTCCCTCGGCCTGGCATGCGGGATCAGACCGAAACCAGCTCTCCAACATCCCCCAAGGAGTCCCGGATTGCGAGAGGGTGTAGGGCAGGCCAGGGGACCCCAGTGGTGCACGATCAGGGCTGGGGAGGGAAGCAAGAGGTTGGCTAACCAGGGAGGGACTGTGGGAGGGCTCCAGGGCATGACCAGCCCATCTCATTTAGTCCCAATTGGCTGGACCCTAGCACCGAGCTAACCTACCGGTCAGAGCGCCTACCCCCTGGTGGTGTGTACATCGTAGTGAGCGGTTGAGCAGCTTTAGCATATTATTAGCATACTAGAGCCCCAGTGCATGAAATTCAGCTCTGGTGGGGGTGGTCCCCTCAGTTCGGCCTGCACCCTCTCCATTCCGGGATCCCTCAAGAGATGTCCGATTGCCGGTTTGAACCAGTAGGACATCGCTCTCTCAATCTGGGACTGCTGGTTCCTAACCATTCACCTACCTGTCTGCCTAATCGCCTCTAACAACTCTGCCTGCCTGCCTGGTGGCCCCTAACTGCCCTATGCTGACAACCTGATTTCCTCTAACTGCCCTGCCTTGCCTGCCTTGTCGCCCTTAATGGCCTTCCCCTGCCGACCTGGTTGCCCCAACTGCTCTCCCCTGCTGGCCTGATAGCCCCTACCCCCCTCTGTCTTGGCCCCCACCACCGTGGCTTTGTCCGGAAAGATGTCTGGTCTAATTAGCATATTACCCTTTTTTTTACTATAGATTACACTTTGAGTAGTTGAATGGACGACTGGACACTTAGCATATTAGGCTTTTATTATATAGGATCGTGGAGTAGTATTATACATTGAATGGATGTAACATCATCAATTTTCTTTTTTTAAAATTTAATTTATTGGGGTGACATCCTATATAATAAAAGTGATGTGCAAATTAGCCATCACTCTGCTACACCATAAGCCACGCCCACAAGCCAATCAGGAGTGAATATTCAAATAAACCCAACCAAGATGTCTATGGCCACAGAGAACATGAGGGAGGCTTGGGTTTCCCAGGCAATGGAGGAAGCCAAGCTTTCCGCCTGTCCTTTCCAGCCTAGACCTCCACTCAAGGCTACAAAGTTTCAATGATAGAAGATACATATCCCAACAGAAATGGCAGTAGCCACAGAGCTGGAAAGAGCAGGAGGCTATGGTTGCCTCCAGCAAAGGAGGAAGCCAAGTTTTCCACCTGCCCTGTCTGGCTAAGCCTCCACTCAAGGCTATAAAGTTTCAATTATAGAAGATACATAAATTCCAACAGAAATGGCTGCCTCCATGGAGCAAACAGAAGGCTTGGCTCTGCTCCAGGCTACAAAGTTTCAATTGTAGAAGATAAATAAACCCCAGATACCAGGGCCTCTGCTTGGGTCACCAGGGGGTGTGGCCAGCCTTCAAACTACCACAGGCCCCTCACCCAGGCTGCTCCACGCCCCCAGGGAACTCATACCCTGATCCAAGACATCCTTCAGGGCAAACCAGCTGACCTTCACCCCTGTACCAGGCCTCTGTCCTATCTAATAAAAGAGTAATGTGCAGATTGTCCATCACTCACACAAGATGGCTGCCCCCAAGTGGACACAAGATGGCCACCAACAGCAGGGGAGGGCTGTTGGGAGTGACCAGGCTTGCAAGGGCGGGCAGTTGTGAGTGATCAAGCCAGCAGGGGAGGGCAGTTGGGATGGACCAAACCTGAAAGGGAGGGCAGTTGGGAGCAATCAAGCATGCAGGGGATGGTAGTTAGGGGTGACCAGGCAGGCAGAAGAGAGTATTTCGTGGGGGGCCTAATCAGGCTGGCAGGCAGAAGTGGTTAGGGTAATCAGGAAGGTAGGCAGGCCAGCATTTGGGAGCCAACAGTCCTGGATTGTGAGAGGGATGTCCCAGTATGGAGAGGGTCCAGGCTGGGCTGGGCACCCCCTCTCCCTCGTGCACGAATTTCATGTACCGAACCTCTAGTTAGTTAATAAAATTATATGGATTTCAGGCTTACAATTCTACAATACATTATCTGTATATTATAGTGTTTACCATCCCAAGTCTAGTCTCCTTCCATCACCATTTATTCCCCCTTTACCCTCTCCTAACCCTTACATCCTCCCTTCCCTCTGGCAGTCACCATACTGTTGTCTGTGTCCATGTCATCATCACTTTTCTATGAGGCCTTTCAATGTTTTTACTTTTTATTTTTTCTGAAAAATACTGACATGAATATTCTTGTAGTTATATCTTCATTGCAAATTTATGATTATGTCCCAGGATAAATTTTCAATAGTAGAAATCCTGGGTCAAATGTGCATACTTTGAGTCATATGGGTGGTCCCTTGTAGATAATTAACTACTTTTCTCTTGCTGCTTTTTAGAGTCTCTCTTTGTCCTCAATCCTTGACATTTTATTTATTATGTGTCTTGTTGTGGGCCTCTTTTGGGTTCCTCTTATTTGGGAGTCTCTATGCTTCTTGGAATTGTAAGACTATTTTTTTCCGGTAGGGAAAGTTTTCTATCATTATTTCAGAATAAGTTTTCAATATCTTGCTCTCTCTTTTCTTCTCTGGCACTCCATAACATATGAACTATGCATTTCCCCAAACCTATACCAATAATGGGTAACTATTTTTCTTTTTTCTTTTTTTTAATATATTTTATTGATTTTTTTACAGAGAGAAAGAGAGAGGGATAGAGAGTTAGAAACATCGACGAGAGAAAATCATCGATCAGCTGCCTCTTGCACTCCCCCTACTGGGGATGTGCCCGCAACCAAGGTACATGCCCTTAACTGGAATCGAACCTGGGACCCTTCAGTCCACAGACCAACGCTCTATCCACTGAGTCAAAGCAGTTTCGGCTCCATGCTTACTTTTAAACTTTGCTCTTTTTCTTATTTAAATTTGAGGATTTTTGTATGTTAGGAATATTGACTTTGTCCTAATTTGCAAGCATTTATTGCATTTTTTCATATTCAGTTAAACTTTTTTATGAAAAATATATTTTATTGATTTTTTACAGAGAGGAAGAGAGAGGAATAGAGAGTTAGAAACATTGATGAGAGAAAATCATCTATCAGCTGCCTCTTGCACACCCTCTACTGGAGTTGGAGATGTGCCCACAGCCAAAGTACATGCCCTTGACTGGAATCAAACCCGGGACCTCTCAGTCCGCAGGCCGACTCTCTATCCACTGAGCCAAACTGGTTTTGGCTGGCTTTTTTTTATTTTTATTTTTTAACCCCCATAGACTTCAAAAGATATTTTTACTAGAGGCCCAGTGCACGAAATTTGTGCATGGGGAGGGGGTGTCCCTCAGCCTGACCTGCACCTTCTCCAATCCGGGAGCCCTCAGGGGATGTCCTTCTGATGGCTTTGGCCCGCTCCCCATGGTTCTCTGCTCTCTGCAGGGCCTGCCTGCTCCACGCCACAGCAAAGGCCAAGCAGGACATGCAGGGTGCTACCTGCAGACTGCACTTCACTACTCCCAGGTCTCTTAAGGTTGTGCTGGGTGCTGCCTGTGGCCTCACTTGCCTGCTTCCCGGTTGCTACAGGGAAGGCCAAGCAGGCTGCGCTGGGAGCTGCCTCCTCTCTGATGTTAGTCTCCATGGAGGTGATGAGGTTAATTTGCATGCTCACTCATGATTGGCTGGTGGGCTTTGTGAAGTGATGATCAATTTGCATATTTCTCTTTTATTAGTGTAGATAGAGCAAACTCCACCATCTGTTCGGTTTTTTATTTCTAGATTTCCCCACCCTAACATTTCCAAAATTCTTATATATAATTTTTACTTCTATTTATAAAATTAAAATGTCTAATCCTTGTGGAATTTATTTCATTATACAGACTTGAAATAACTCTTATGTATGAAATTTCTGTGTACACTTAAACTACTTATAAATTACGTGGTTCAATAAGATGGTCTTATAATTTTTAATAAAGTGAACGGAATTTTCTTCATTACTCTTCTTTTTAATATTGTTTGTATGTTTGTCCTCCTATGGAACCTTTATAATAATTTTATAAAGTACTCCCACCCCCTTAAAAATAGATCACATTTATATTTTGATTGAGGGTTTTCAGATTTCTTGAAACAATAAATCTTTTATGTATTTTTATTTATCTTATTTTTTAAAATATAGTTTATTGATTTTTTTACAGAGAGGAAAAGAGGGATAGAAAGTTAGAAACATGGATGAGAGAGAATCATCCATCAGCTGCCTCTTGCACACCCCCTACTGGGGATGTGCCCGCAACCAAGGTACGTGCCCCTGACCGGGATCGAACCCAGGACCCTTCAGTCCGCAGGCTGACAATCCACTGAGTCAAACCAGTTTCAGCACTTTGATGTATTTTTAAAATCTCATGTTTACAGTAGTTCTTTCAGTTGAGTCTGTTATTCAGTAAGAGCATTTAAATGTTGCAAATGATACCACTGATAAAGGTTTAATCTCCAACATCTACAAACAGCTTATACAACTAAATAAAAGGAAGATAAATAATCCAATTAAAAAATGGGCAATGGACCTAAATGGAACATTTTCAAAAGAAGACAGAAGGAAGGCCAAAAGGCACATGAAAACATGCTCAAAGTCACTAATTGTCCGAGAGATGAAAATCAAAACAACAATGCGGTACCATCTCACACCTGTCAGAATGGCCAACATCAACAAATCAACAAACAACAAGTGTTGGCGAGGTTGCGGAGAAAAAGGAACCCTCGTGCACTGCTGGTGGGAATGCAGACTGGTGCAACCACTGTGGAGAACAGTGTGGAGTTTCCTCAAAAAACTGAAAATGGAAATCCCATTTGACCCAGTAATCCCACTTCTAGGAATATATCCCAAGAAACTAGAAACACCAATCAGAAAGGATATATGCACCCCTATGTTCATAGCAGCACAATCTACAATAGCCAGAATTTGGAAACAGCCTAAGTGTCCGTCAGCAGATGATTGGATCAAAAAACTTTGGTACATCTACAAAATGGAATACTATGCTGCCATAAAAAAGAAGGAATTCTCATCATTTGCAGCAACCTGGATGGAATTGGAGAACATCATGCTGAGTGAAATAAGCCAATCAATGAAAGAGAAACACCACATGACCTCACTCATTTGTGGATGATAAAGAGCATTATAAACTGATGAACCAAAAGATAGATATAGAGACAGTATATCAACAAGTAGACTGTCAAAT
The DNA here is from genome assembly GCF_014108245.1 of Pipistrellus kuhlii. Taxonomy (NCBI): domain Eukaryota; kingdom Metazoa; phylum Chordata; class Mammalia; order Chiroptera; family Vespertilionidae; genus Pipistrellus; species Pipistrellus kuhlii. The sequence goes on from NW_023425515.1 coordinate 100,543,496, forward strand.
TACAGCGGGGAGGGGAGGAAGATCTGGGGGAGATAATAGATCAACCGAAGGACTTTTATACATACATATAAGTACAACCAATGGACACAAAACTCTGGGGAGGGAGGGGATATGTGGGAGGGAGGGAGGGGGACAAAAAAAATCAATAAAATATATTTAAAAAATAAATAAGTGTCTTATGTGGAATTTAGCACAAATGGGTTTTTACTGAAATATTTTATAGTTTCATTGATTCAGAGACCAAAACTTTTCACAACACCCCCCCCAAAAAAAAAACACAACACTCAAAGGTATGTCATTTTCTCAATAATAGGAAAATGTATTGTTACCTGTGCCTATGATAAAACTTGAATAACTGTTTCAGAGTTTGTTCTCATTAAGTTTACACAAGGAAAGTCTATTAAGCTTGAAAATTCAAAATACTTTTCTTTAGTATGTAATACAGACTACTCTAAAAATTATTTAGTTACACTAGATATTACAGCTATAAGTTATGTCCATTTTAATTCCTGGTTATTATATATTTGTTTCAGTAGTGTTTCCTTTTTCCAGACATTTAAACAGAAGAAAAATAAATTTATGTATCCAAAAATAAATAAAATTAATATAACCAAATTAGTGACTCTATTTTAGTGAAACCAAATATATAGTAAAGCTTTAAATCATTTGTAAAACCTTTTCATATTCATGTACACACAGTTTTTTTCAATATAAATGGGCACTACAGTATTTATCTATTCATAGAGAAAATTGAGGTTTTGAGAGTTAATGTCCAACAGTAGGAAGAAAAGAAACTAATATTTTGCTTCCAAATGAACCGAGCACTTTTTATGGTGTTTTCCCAGGTTATATTATTTTAAATAGATAATTTCCTGACAGTAATTTTGATCAAGCTATTGCTACATTATAAACATAACCATATATCTTACCAGTTCTTCTGGGGTTTGTTCCTTTATTTCCTTTATTCAAATGTAAATTGTTCACTATTTTTATATAATAACTAGAGGCCTGGTGCATGAATTCGTGCACGGGTGGGATCCCTCGGCCAGGCCAGTGATCGGGCCATTTGGGGCCATTTGGCCCAGTCCTCAGGTTGTCCATCCACAGGAGGCTGGCTGTGGGAGCACACTAACCACCAGGGGCAGCTCCTGCATTGAGCGTCTGCCACTTGGTGGCCAGTGGGCATTATAGCTGCCATTCGGTTATCTGGTCAAAACAGTCAGTTAGGTTTTTATATCTATCTATCTATCTATCTACCTATCTATAGATAGATAGATAGATAGATATAGATATAGATATAGATATAGATATAGATATAGATATATAGATATATAGATATATAGATATAGATAGATAATGCCCCAACATCCTCAATATCCTGCTTTTTACTGGCTGCTTTGCCCAGTCTCTTAGATATTCATGGTTGATTTTAATAATGATCTTCATCTTTTTTTTTTTTTTTTTTTTTTAGATACCTGAATTTGACAACTTGTACCTGGATATGAATGGAATTATACATCAGTGTTCACATCCTAATGATGATGATGTTCACTTCAGAATTTCAGATGATAAAATCTTTACTGATATTTTTCACTACTTGGAAGTGTTGTTTCGCATTATTAAACCTAGGAAAGTGTTTTTTATGGCTGTTGATGGTGTGGCTCCTCGAGCAAAAATGAACCAGCAGCGTGGACGGCGTTTTAGGTAAAACATTCATGTTTTATTTTAGGATACTATTTGATTAATAAAATATGTTATTTTAATGATAACTGACTTAACACAATGCATCTTCTGTTCATGTTTCTTTTTTCTTAAATTTTACCAGAAATGAAACTATATTTATAATGTACATTTTATCAATTAAGTAAAAAAATTAGTAATTCAAGTGAGGTTCATTTTTCAAAGCCTGTTGAAAGGTTAAAGTCGGTGGTGTGCAGGCAGGCTAAATAGCTATCTCAGGTGGTGAATAAAGAAAAATTGAATTTATTTAAGGAAAAGGGGTTGGAGAATGGGATATCCAAAGGATATCACTAAGCCAAAGGGTATTGGGTCCATGATGACAGCAAAAATATGCTTAGGACAGTGAAACAGAACGGCATAGAAGAAGAAGCAATAGGAAGATTTAGCCTGTGCTGCTTTGGCTCACTAAGAAGTCAGAGAAAAAGGGGCTTTGGAGACAGGTTCAGGGGGTTAGGCTGGGACGAGCTGCTGCTGTCCATTGCTCCCCTGGTTTCAGGTCTCATGGGATCCCTTTAGGGTTGGGGGATACGTGCCTGTGGGCAAATGGACAACGGTGTGCTCCTTGGAGGAAGAGTGTGCACCTGGGTTCTTTGTCCTGAGCGTATATCTATCTATTTTGCAGATGGCAACTTATGGGAGGGTCTTAATAGAATATTCATTAGCTTTCCAGATGTGATTTTCAGGGTTGTGATCTCCCTGAATGGTTAGTGCCAGGGCAAGGGGTCCTGAGGCACCCAAAGCATCACTTGTCTGGTTTTGCTCCTTTTCTGGGCATGGAACAGAGATATAACTGAGACCTAAATGTTATCTTTAGGGAGAAAATGGTCAGGGGTCTAAACTGCCTGACCAATGCTATGCTAGGCAAGGTTCTTGTTTACCCAGTTTTGCCCCTTGCTAGGCATTTGGGGCTTTCTGCCCTGGTGACTTTGTGTACCTGACCCATCATCCTTGCTCTGCTCATGTCTTACACCTGTGTTGTGCTCTATAAAGTTATTCTGTTGTTCCCTCACAAATTTTTTAAACATCTTATTGATAATTTGAAAATGGTAGTAGCCAAGAAAGCTTTTATAGTAGTATGTCTTGAGCTAGGAAACTGCAGAATGATCTGAGAGGCTGTCCTAATTAGAATATCATTGCTATTTTAATTTAATTCAACAAACATTTGTTGAATGCCCAAATTCTGGGTTAGCTGCTGACTCTGAGCATGAGTCCTGGACAAGTGAGTCTAGAAGGTGATTGACGGAGTTTGAGAAGAGAGATGAGTTAGGACATTTGATGTACAGGTTGGAACAAAAGTAAGTTTACAGTTTTTTCTATGGAAAATAATACATTAATAAATAATAATACAGCAACCTATAATAATAAAAGTGTAATATGCTAAATAGACCAGACAGCTGAATGACCTTCTGGACGAAGCCGGGGCTGAGAGGGTCAAGGCAAATCGCAAGGGCTACAAGGGCAGAGCCGCCCCTTGCACGAATTTCCATGCATCAGGCCTCTAGTAAACTGTTTTGCATACTCACAATTGTAAACCTACTTTTGCCCCACCCTGTATTATCAGCCCTGTGAGTTGGATTGTAGAAGTAAAAGGATGAAAAGAGATTATACACACACAGAGGGTTTTTAAAAGTCAAAATCCTGGACCTGTGAAATATTTCTGAATAACAGTGAGAGCATGCTGTGTCTTTGTTTGTGAGTAGCAGTGTTATTGAAATTAAAGGAAAGAAACCCTGAGTTTAGCATATTTAATGGATCATTAGCATAATGAATCCTTTACCACTGTGGTAAGTAAAGTAGTCCAAAGGGCACCTGCAGAATCAAATGTGGAAATCACCAAGGAACTTGAGAGTATGGTGGAAGCTATCAGTGAGAATGGAAGGTGGATGGTCAAAAATACTGAATTAAATATCAAAAGAGAAAAAAATACTGAATATAATGAAACCTCTGAAATCTTTGAACACAAGGACTGTCTCTCTTACTAAAATGTAGATTTCCAAATACTACCCAAGACTTTTTTAACCTGAATCTCTAACAATTGGGCCCTGGAAACCATTTTTACCTGATTCCCTGGTAAATGTTAAACTAGTTTTGGGGAACTACTGGCTGAAAAATGTAGTGTTGAGAAATAGTTACATAAGCCCACAGTATCAGTCAGTATTCAGTTGAAGATAATTAAATTCTAGCTATTTTAAGCAGAAAGGTCTATAATAGAGAGAATTAGGTGCCTCTGAAAGTTGTTCTAAGCCTAAAGGGTGAGAATATAAGTGAACCTTCAAGAATGACTTCCAGAACACACCATACAATTGATCCACCAGTAGGTGGCACTGCTGCTACTACTGAGGAAGGTGAGTTCCGAGGCCCCCACCAGAAAAGGTGGTTCCAGGAACTTACACCGTTATTGTATTTCAGATATTAACAAACTACCATCTGAGCTGTTGGCTCCAAGAATACATTGCTTTAGTTAAAATTCAGCAATCAAGACGCTAACACTGAATATGTTAGCTCTAAGAGCCCCAATGTACCTGCTTCATCTGTAGCAAGAAGCAGATGCCCTGAACCTTGCTTTTCAGCACTTACTAAGCTGCTGAATATTGAGATCTACTGATGAAACACACACATATACACAACTCCAGTATCTCAGCTGGCATGCAGACCATCACACTTCTACCTTCTAAACTGTTTTGGAGGCATCTGACTGATAAAATCTAAGTAATGTCCAGAAACCTCACTGCAGGAAAGCACAGGAGTTTAACTTTTTTAGCTTTCTAGCCTCTCCAGTATGAGAACGCCAAGTAGGAATAGAATAGATGAGGACCAATTCACCATCAACACCAAACACATTTATTATAAATGCTATGCTGGCATCGAGTGCTCCAAGTGCCCCAAATCCCCCATCTCATTCTCCACAGCGACTACTTTCTCTATTCATAATCTTTAATCATTATCTTTCCATATCTCTTACTTTAAAATCTGCTGTCTCTGGCCTTCATCCCCACCATTCCACTGAAACTAACAAGATTACTAATAGAATCCTTACAGGAAAATCTAAAGAATAATTCTGTACATCACTTAATTTTTCTACAGTATTTTAACAGAGTTGACCTTTCTTTTTTGGACTTCCTTTCTGTTACGTAGCACACTGACTGCACATTCTTAGTCTCCTTGTTATCCTCTCTTCCTCTGCTTATTCTTAAATATTGATGTTTCTTAAGGCTCTATCCTGGGTTTTGAATGATCATATCCAATGACTTTAATTACTGTATCTGTATTGAGGACTCTCAAATGTATCTTTCTGGTAGATATCTCTCCAGAGCTCTCTATCCATATTCCTACTAAATGTTTCCTTTTGGATACCACAGTTATATTTCAGGTTTAACATGTTCAGAACTGAATGAACTCTTCTTTGCCTTAAAACTGCCTTCATTACATCTTGCTTATTTTTTTAAAAAAGTTTTTATTGATTTCAGAGAGAAATAGAAACATCAATGATGAAAGAGAATCATCTCATCAGTCTGTTTCCTCCTGCACACCTCCTAATGGGGCCCAAGCCCACAACCCTGACGGGTGGCCTGACTAGGAATTAGACTGTGACCTGCTGGTTCATAGGTCAATGCTCAACCACTGGGCAACACAGGCTGGCTATCTTGCCTATTTCAGTGAATAACACCACCATTCAAATAACTGCTCAAACCAAAAATCCAAGAGCAACTCGTTTTCTGATCTCTTAAAAATTCTTCATATCCACTTACATATTTTCATCTTACTGCTACTATCTGAGCTTAGGCCACCATAATCTATGACCTAGATTACTTTAATAATCTTACCCTGTGCCTTGCCTAACATTCTATTATAAACACATTAAACATTATGGCTATTTAATTTTTTGTTTTCATACTAGATTTTCTTTTATTTTATGCCAGAATTTGGCACATAGTAACAAATAACCACTTGTTCAACCTAAGAGCGAAGGGAAGAAAAAAAGGACAGAACGGCTTTCATTGGAGAGATTACAAATGAGTTGATAAATTAAAAGCTTTTGTTATATAGAAGGGGTTGGTGAGAGAGAGGTTTACTATGAAGAAAAGTTTATCACAGAAATAGAATTCCACAGAGCATAGTAACAAGGTTATAGAAAATATACATAAAGCAGAGTTTCCTATCTTACTTGCCATGAGAAACTGGATAGTAGCTGGGATGCTTCTATTCAAACCTAGGTTCCTTTGACTCTAAAACTCATGTTCTTCCTAGGAAATCTGATTGCTCTAAATGTGAGATGATTTTAACAACCGTTGCCATTCATTTTATTAAGCTTTTATTTTAAACTACAGTCCTGGTGCACAAAATTCATGTATGGGGGTGGGAAGGGAAGTATCCCCTTAACCCAGTCTGCACCCTGTCCAATCATGAACCCGATCCTGGGCCCAAATTGGCAGTCAGACATCCCCCTCACAATCCTGGACTGCTGGTTCCTAACCACTCACCTGCCTGATTGCCCCCAAGTGCCCCCCCCACACACACCTACCAGCCTGATCATCCCTAAAAGCCTCTGCCAGCCTGCTTGATCACCCCTAATTGTCCCCCCCACCGGCCTGATTACCCCTAACTGCCTCTGCCTGCTGGCCTGATCAACCCTCACTGCCCACCCTGCTGGCCTGGTCACCCCTAACTGTCCCCCCTGCCAACCTGGTTACCCTTTGCAGCCTGCTATTCATACATTTGTTCATCCCTCACCCCCCTGCTGGCGTGGTCGCCCCACCGAACCGGTCATCCATGTGGTTGTTTCAGTCATGATGGCCCCTGACTTTATATATATATATATATATATATATATATATGAATGATGATTTTATGAGGAAACCTATATATACATTACAATTTTATAATTATTTTTATATAAATTCTTAGAGATCATGTTAATGTGCTTCTTTTTTGATATTATTAAATGTATATACAATGTGAGGGAAAAGTAGATTTACAGCTGTTCATATGGAAAATAATACAATAATTAATAAGTAATAATACAGTAATAAACTTTTTTACTTACAACTATAAACCTACTTTTGCCTATATAATGAAAGTTTAATGCTGAATTTTTGAGCTTGTTCTCAGGATGAATTTTCTGTTTAATAGTGATAAGAAAAGAATTACTTGCCCTGGCTGGTATGTCTCATTGGATTGGGTGCCTTCCTGGGTTCTGAATAATTGCTGGTTCGATTCCCGGCCAGGGCACACGCCTGGATTGTGGGCTTGATCCCTGGTGAGGAGGGTGTGCAGGAGACAGCCAATCAATGTTACACTCTCACATTGATGTTTTTCTCTTCTCCCTTTCTCTCTCTCTAAAATTTAATAAACTATCCTTTAAAAAAAAGAAAGGGATTACTTTATAATAAGTATTTGTAATCTGCCAGTTTTATACTATTACAATGTTGTAAGAAACTTTGAAACCTGTGAAGTAATTTTGTGAATTTGTTTATTTTTTTATCTCTGTTGTTGAAAGTATTACAAATGGCATCCTTTTTTTCCCATTGCTCCTTCTAACCTATACCTGCCTCTTGCCCCAGGCCTTTACCACACTGTTGTCAGTGTCCATGGGTTTTGCATATATACATATAAATTCTTTGGTTAATCTCTTCTCTTCCACTTTCATTTTAGTAAACTAAGATTTAAGACAATGTCAGAAAAAAGAATGAATTTTGTTCATAGGTCAATCACAATTCATACTTAAGTAGCTATATGACTCTGCTTAGCTGATACCAATGACAGAGACTAAACATTGTAAGCAAGGCCATCTGAGCAGCTTCACCATGGAATCACCTGCCACTCCCTGCAGATCACTGGAATAGCATTCAAATGCAAATGAACACATTCTTTAGCTGAAGACTCCCGGCCATTCACGTAAACTTGTTATCATTACCATCTAGTTTCTGCCTCACAGCGGGGAATTTCAAAAGCTGCTTAGAATGACTTGGGAAACCAGTTTTAATTGATCTCCCAGTTAATCTCCATATTTTTAAAGCTCATTCTGTACATCAGGGGTGTCGAACTCAATCAGAGAAGGGGCCAAAATCTAAAATCCAGCCTAAATCGCGGGCCGAATGGTTTACTGAACAGTCATAAACTGACAATGTTAACCAGAAATGTGAATTTAAAATGAGTGGAACAATCTTTTCCTTAACAGTGCTGTTAACCAACTCACATGCTATCAAGCAAAACAGTAATATTGGTATCAAGCAAAACAGTAATATTGGAATGTACCTAAAATGCTCATTGTTTTGTTTTCTGGCTAGATGTCGACACCGTTTTCCCCGGATCAATGAGTCAATGTTCGGTTTTATTTCTTGGGCTGTAGCAACCCGCAAAACAGCATGGAGGTTGTCATCAGTAATGCGTGATCTGTGCTTGTTTTTGTTCAGATTCATTATTGAAAACATCTGTTCACAAAGATAGGTGCTCCCGAACATAGATAGAATACGGGCAGCATGAAGTCGGAGCTCTGGCATTGAGTCGGGGCAGTAGAGGGTAGAAGTCCTCAATTTCAACATCCTGAAACCTTGATTTCAGGCCACTGTCAGACTGAAGCTCGATTATCTCCATCTGAAGGTGATGGGGCACATTGTTGACATCAACTGTAAAAGGATTGGCAAAGATGTCAAAGCCTGAGTGCTGTGTTCTAAAGTCAGAGAAGCGCCGCTCAAATTCACTTAGTAAACGGCTAACTTTGGTAGCCAGCCGACTGCAAGGAAAAGTACCAGAAATAGTGGTTGAGATACTCAAACAAACGGGAAAGTGGGCAAGATTGTCCTGTTCCAGTTGGGACTTCCATAGTTGAAGTTTACGCTGGAATGCTGTGATCATGTCAGACATCTTCGTGATGACTTGTTTGCGTCCCTGCAGCTTCAGATTCAGTTGGGCGAGATGCTCGCATATGTCACACATCATAGCAAAATCACATAGCCAGGCGGGATCCGACAGTTCAGGCAAGGGCTTTCCTTTACTTTCCATGAAAAGAGCAATTTGTTCTCTGAGCTCAAAAAATCTTTTGAGGACTGCGCTCTTGCTCAGCCATCTTACTTCTGCGTCTCCATGCTCTGCACCCACCTCCTGTAAAAACTGCTGGAACTGGCGATGATTCAGGCCACGTGCCCGTATAAAGTTAATAGTTTTAATGGCTGTGGTCATTATGTCATTCATGTCCAGAACTTTTCCACACATAGCCTCTTGGTGGATAATGCAATGATAAGTAATCAAGGGTGTGTGGCAGTGACTTTTTTTGCATTCTTTTCTTCATTAGTCCAACCAAGCCTTTCTTTTCTCCGCACATTGAAGGTGCGCCATCGGTAGTTAGCCCCACCAACTTTTCCCAGGGTAATTTAAAATTATTTATAGATTTCTCCACAGCCTCAAATATATCTCTACCAGTCGTCGTCCCATGCATGGCAGCTACATCCAAAAGTTCCTCAGTGACAGAGAGGTCGGTCTTCGTAGCACGTATAAAGATGGACAGCTGCGCTGTATCAGTGTTGTCTGTGCTTTCATCGATACCAAGTGAAAAAGCGAGATAACTGCATGCCTGTTCGGCCAGCTGTGATGATAGATTTCCTGAGAGTTCTTGAACTCTATCTACAATGGTGTTTCTTGACAAACTGACATTTTGAAAACTCTGTATCTGGTCTGGGCATACTTGCTCACACACTTTTAGCATACATTGCTTCAAAAAGGCACCCTCTGAAAAACACCTTGAAGTACGGGCAATTTCTTCAGCCACTATAAAGCTTGCTTTCACTGCAGCATCATTTTTCGCTGTAGCCTTTGTAAACATTTGCTGCTGTGATTGTAGTTTGCCTTTTAGTTCTTTAACAATTTTATGCTTTTCTTCCAAAGTATATTTGCCATACTTAACATTATGTTTGGTGTCAAAATGACGACGTATATTGTACTCTTTCATCACCGACACTGTCTCATAACACAATATACACACTGGTTTGCCCTCTCTAAGCACAAACATGTATTCGTTTTCCCATTTGTTATTAAATTGTCTGCCTTCACCATCAACTTTTCTTTTCCTGGACATTTTGGAATCAATATTGGCAGTAAAAGATGTAGTTTATTGGAAATCTGCGTTAGAAGGAAAAAGTTGAAAATTGCACAGGGATAGCTTGATTTGGCAGATGGAGTGGAGAAAAAAAGAGTCAGTCAATAAATGCCTGGCTGGGTACAGATAGCAGATTCTGTTGCGATTTTTATGCCTGCACTTTATGCCAGGAACTGGCAGCTTCTGCTGTGTATTTTTTATGCCCGCACACTCACTCTCTCCTCTGCTCTGCCACCCGCACAACCACATCGGATGCCGGACTATAGGTCACGCCTCCTGAATCTCGCGTGACTTGTTATCTATGCGCATGCGTAATAGATAGCAAGTACGGCGGCCCGGCGAGGCGGCGGCGAGATCACAAGCCTCCTATGTCACCGCGAGTCATTGTGATGGAATGCAGCGGAGTGCAGTGATGACAGCGTGGTGCGGGCCACATTGCAAGGCCTGGCGGGCCGGATTTGGCCCGCGGGCCTTGTGTTTGACATGTGTGCTGTACACACAAAAGAGTTTTAAGCACAGCCCAAAACTATGCGCACTCGTTTTGAACTGGCCTTTTCCTTTACATGAGCACAGAAATTCACCCTTGAGCTCTTCTCCCATACCTGATGCTGCTAGGGACCCGATGCTGGCCCAGGCCCCCGGAGTGAGGCTGCTGCTGCCGCCACTGCCCCAGCCACGCTACTCAGGCGGCCCCCAAGGAGGAAGCCCGGGTCGCCCCAGCGGCTTTTCAACTCCACCTCCTCTTCTCCAGGCAGCCAGCAAATTAACCCAGGTGCCTGCTCCCTGAGCAAGGCCACCACTGTCCAGCTGCGCTCCAACGTGCAGACTGAGCCCCTCGGAAGCCCCCCCTCCGACCCAACGTCGCCAGGGGGCCCCACACCACCACGCTAGCCACACTTCGCCAGCTCCATCCTGGGGTGCCATGTTGCCCGCCGATACCAAACTCAGACCTGGGAAAGGCTCACTTTCCGCAGGTGAAGCAACGGCTCACGCCGCTCACCTCGTCCTGGGAGAGGCTTCCATTCCTCTCCTGATATGAGGGTCCTTCTAGGGCCCTCCTGGGAGGTCAGAACGTCTTCTGATCCTCCTGCTCGTGGTCTTATGGCACGTCTGCCAGACGTATTCGGGCACCAATTCCATGAGTTTTACGTCCCTCCAGAGCGCTCACACAAGGACAGACAAACACACACCGACCGCGGCCAGTCAGGCTCTCCAGATCGGGGTCCCTCAATGGTCCTAGCTGGTGATCCCGGACGAATTCCCCCATATGTTACGCCCAGATTTTATGATCCCCAAGGACCAACAGGGAGCCAATTCCGATGCAATAAACAAAAGAGCCTTTTCCATGTTAGCATGGGCTCTGTCCCACTCACACCAACAGCATGGCAGAAGAGAGCGAATTTCGCCCAGTCCAGGGGTTTTACTCCAGTCGGTGGTGATGTCACTGCCTTGGCTAACCCTGATTGGGCTGAGTCCAATTACAAAATGGAGGATAACTCCGCCCTGCCCCACAGTGGAGTCAGGAGCTCATCCTCGCCTCGCCCTGCCCTCTCATTACTTTCCTTCATCTTTCCCATTTGTGACATGTTTCTTTGTCTCCTGATTTTGGCTGATGGAGTGGCTTTGTGTGGTAGGTGACCTATAGGGTCCAGTAGTTCAGCTTCCCCAATCACCTGAAGTGGTCGCTTTTGGTATATCCCTTTGTGGGATGAGTGCAAAGTCTTAGTGTAATTAAGCCTTGATTGCTGTTGGTACTCTGGGAGGAATTGATCTCCAGGCCAATTGTCTGTGAGGACCCGCTCTGTCTATAAAGGAAGAACTGCTGCACTGGAGACACGGTTTGGTTCAGTGGGGCTTTGGTGCTCACTGAGCCTGTCTCCCGAATATGTCACTTATGGGTGTGAGGGGTTGAAACTGACCACTAGGAACACTGGCTTCTGGATCACTAATAGGGTACAGTTCATTTGCTTGGGACTTGTTGGTTTTGTTGCTGGAGCTTTGTTGCTGGAGCTGCAGTTTATTTCATTAAGCTGCCACAATACCAGCCATTTATATGCAAAAGCAGTTGTGTGTTGCCTGGGCAAGTCGGTAGAATCTGCGGGCGAGGCCTCAGGGCAGGGTCTCAGGGTGAGGCAGGGTCTCAGGACATCACTAGGTTGGGGCATGGCTAACAGCAATGGCTGTCCCAGCGCCTCCCACTCCCCGTCCCCCCGTCCCCCGTCCCCCCTCCCCCCCCCCCCCCCCCCCCCCCCGCGTTTCCAAGTCCTGGCTTCCCTGTGATCCATTGCAGTAAACAATGGTTGCTGGGGGCACCTCTGCAAGAGTCACCCTCACTTCCGACCGATGGCCAACAGACCAGCTTCTCCCCGTAGTCGTCTGGGTCCCCCACGTGACCCCAAAAACTTGATTTCAAAGTGATAGGGAGCTTGTTTCCTTTTGGGTTGAAAAGAAAAGCTGGGCGCCCAGTCGCCCGCCAGCAGCCCGATTCATCACCAGCCTGATTCGCATGTCTTCATACCTAGGCTTCTCAGCATTGCGTGTCTCCATACCTAGGCTTCTCAGCGTTTCAGTGTTTGTGCTCCTTTCTCTTTCAGCCAACCTTCCCGTGGTTTTGGATGATAGATGTCCTTTATATTAGTTTTAATTTTTAAATTGTTGTGGGAGTGACAGACCAGTTGCTCACCTACGCCACCATCTTGGTTCTTGCACAACTTTTTTTTATATCATTTTCATCTATTGATGGTCATTTGAGCTGTTTCCACATCTAAGCTGTTGTAAATTGTGCTGCTATGAACAAAGAAGTGCATATATTCTTTCTGACTAGTATTTTGGGTTTCACAGGATATATTGCTAGAAGGGGATCACTGGGTCAAATGGCAGTTCCATATTTAATTTTTTGAGGAAATGCCATATTATTTTCCATAATGGCTACACCAGTCTGCATTCCCACCAGCAGTGTACTAGGGTTCCCTTTTCTCCACATTCTGTCCAGCACTTGTTATTTGTTGATTTGTTGATGGTAGCCATTCTGACAGGTGTGAGGTGATAATAACTCATTGTTGTTTTAATTTGCATCTCTGATGATTAGTAACTTGTAAGATTGAGATAATGCTCTGATTGAGATAGTGCTCAGGATAATGGCAGTTTTGCACCTTATTTAAATTCTGTGTATGTAGATGGAAAGGGGCTACATGCTAGGCAACTTGATAAGCTCATAGAAGGTCTGCATGGCAGCCTTGCAAAGTTGGATACCTAAAGTAACCACAAAAGGATGATCTGAAATTAAAACTTTTTAACTAAAAGCAATTTATGGTAAGTAGTCATGTCCCAGCATGTTCTTTGACAGAGGTCAATCTTTATCCTAACTAAGCCTGTCTATTATCTTTTTGCATATTTGATAACGTATCGTTGGAATGTCAAAGTAATTTTCTTTTTTCTGGACCCCTCAAAGCACAAGCACAGCTATCCTGTACCCACCAATTTAAAAGAAATATGTATCTATCGTTTTGCTTCTTATCTAATCCCAGAGGTTTCCCTGCTTTGTATTTCCCACTTCCCTAATCTATCACCAATGGATTTCATTTAACCCACATACACATTCTCTTTTGATTGTATTATAATGTATAAAATAAGGTGCAAAACTGCCATTCGCTGGAGCATTATCTCAGTCTATTGAGATTTTGGTCCTGTTAATTGTCAACAGTTTCAAATAAACTCATAAAAATTCTTCACAGGTTTGAATGTTCTTTATGTTGACAGTGTTCTACTTCTATAGTCCTTATTTAAAAATAATAATAATAATAATTCTTTAAAAACAAACAGTCCTGAGACTGAAAACTTGTATTGTTTTGAACCTTAAAATTGATGAATTAGTATTTTAGTTATAAAAGCATCTCATTACAATTTACTTTATAAAAATATATTTGCTTTTCCCCAGGAAGTTTAAGATATTTTTCCCCTTTTCATTTAAGGTCAGCAAAGGAGGCAGAAGACAAAATAAAAAAGGCAATAGAAAAAGGAGAGACTCTTCCTACAGAGGCTAGGTTTGACTCCAACTGTATTACACCAGGTAATTCCCTAAGAGATTGAAAGTGTAAATTTTAATTTTTGAAATGTAATTTTTTTCTAGCCTTTATGTATTTTGTCTTTAGGATTCCATTTGCTTTATTTTTTTAATGGTGTCTCCTCATGAGATGATTTGGTCATAGTGCTCTTGAGAAAACCCACTATAGGGATTAGTAGATATTGATAAGAGCAAGTGTAGACTGGATTCTTCCAGATGCACAGAATTTCAGATCTAAAAGGAACTTACAAGATTCGTCTTATGGCTGCCATTTATTTGTATGAAAAAGTGAGGTGTGGCTCATCCAGGTTTATGTAGCTACCTTGTTGTATTCCAAATAAGAAACCTATTCTTCTAGTTCAGAGTGCTTACTACTTTACATCTAATAGGCATTTAAGACTTCTATGACTTTAGGATAAATGAATTTACCAGTATTACAATTATAATTATATTGTCAGACAAAGCTCTAGGAAGTACAGAGTATATATTACAGCAATATACTCTGTACTTCCTAGAGCTTTGTCTGACAATATAATCCTCTGCTTTGAAAGAAAAAAATCTTAAAATTTTACTTTCTCATGAATTATTTACTAACTCTGAGAATTTTCTTTTTCAGTAAGTGCCCTAATCACACATTGCTTGATTTTATAACCAGTTTTATCCTGATTGTGGTTTAAGTTTCAGACTGTATTGCTTTGGCTATTTTCCATCTGGACTTTTCATAAAACATAATCATGTAGACTTAGTTTCCAGATTTATAATAATTTTGCAGGTTAACAGTGGCAATAATAATAGTGCCTTTCTTGTTACTATTAGCAATCTAATTGAAGTTGCAATACTTATGACAAAAACTTCAGAATCCAGTGAGGAACTAGAAGATTGAAGTTTGTTAGACAGTTGAAACTGCCCTTGTGTGAAAGTATTTGCAGCAGAATCCTGAGGCAGTGGTGACATTTCTTGACTTTCTCTGTGGGACGTTAACTTCCTTTAAGGATAACCAGTGAAATTAGAAACAATGATGATATTTGATAGGGAAAGGTATGGCATTACTTGTTTTATTAAATATGGAAGAAGCTTTTGTCTGCCTTTGGAGATCTTAGCTATTCTATAGATAATAAGATGCATTTTCATGTCACTGGGAATACACCTTTTTTTATGTCTTTCTTAGATTAAACTTTTAAAAACTTTTTATTTATAGGGACTGAATTCATGGCCAGGTTACATGAACATCTGAAGTACTTTGTAAATAAGAAAATTTCTACAGACAAGTCATGGCAAGGAGTTACCATCTATTTCTCAGGCCATGAGGTTATTATCTTTTTTATTTATTTAAAGAGTTTTAAAATTTTAATTTCTAATGCATATCATATTACTCAAATTTTGAAAACATTATATTTAGACTCCTGGAGAAGGAGAACATAAAATCATGGAATTTATCAGATCCGAGAAAGCAAAGCCAGATCATGATCCAAACACCAGACACTGTCTTTATGGTTTAGATGCTGACTTGGTAAGTATAATTGTTGTTATAACCTTATGCCATTGTAGTTAAATATTTGAGATATTTAGTCTTTATGTAAGAAGCTTTCTGTCTGTGCAAACAAATATTGGAGTCAAAATAATGATTGCTATTTCTGCCATTAATAAAAACAATTGAAAAATGAGTTCTTTTGCCACATATGATGAGCTGGTCTCTTTGTAGTTAATGTTCACACCTGACTAACCCTAAATGTTAAAATTTTTCTAAGAATGACCTGCTGAGATCAGGGTAAGAGGCCCTTTTTACCCACATGCTTAATATATAACTTTTAATACCATGCAATTTGATAACTCCATGACCCAACTAACTTGACTAGACCTCTTTTAAGTTTTTATTGTGGAAATTTTCAAACAAAAACAAAAGTAGAGCAAACAGTATTGTGATCCTGCTCGTGTCCTTTATTTAAATAACTTTCAACTTCTTTCCCTACCCATCTGTCTCCTTTTTCCTTCTCTGGATTCTTGAAGCATATCCCAGACCTTATATCATCTAATTTATAACTATTTCTCTAAAGAGGTTTATTTAAAAAAGTAATGCCATAATTTCACATAAAACAAAAATTAATAATCACTGTTTAATATGTAAATAACCAGTTAGTATTCTCATTTCTCTGATTGCTGCATAAATGTTTTATTTTGGTTTTTTTGAATCAGTACTGAAATAAAGAAAACAGTATACATTGTAGTTGGTTGATATATCTCACTAGACTAATGTGCTTTGGGGATTAGAATACTAAGTAATGAAAATGCCCTTTTCCAGTTTTTTCTGAGTTTTTATATACTAGAGTATCCTGGCCTCCAGAACAGTCCTGTTTTCTGCTATTGGAAAAGCTTCTGACTTTAATTTCTTACCCATTCTCCTCTGACAATGGAAATGTATGAAAACCAAGAGAAGGTTTTTTGGATTTTTTAATTTATTTTTTTGATGGGGGTGGGCACAGTGAGTGTCTAAAGTCATGTGAATATAAACATTTTTTCTTAGAATAGTGCATTCACTTTAACCCCATTCATAACCTATAAATGGATCAGATTTTGATATTTCTATATTTAATGTGCTAACAAGTTGTTTTATTTTCCTTAAATAATCATGTTCTCTATATAAACATATTTTTTTATTTAGTTGCTTTTGTGAAACTGATACTATAAAAAGTGAGAGAATAAAAACATTTCTTTATCATTTTTCAACAGATTATGCTTGGATTAACAACCCACGAAGCACATTTTTCTCTTTTAAGGGAAGAGGTTCGGTTTGGTGGCAAAAAGACACAAAGGTAAATCACACTCCATATATGTTGGAAGAAAAAACAAATTAAATTAAGAATAGTAGCCCTACACAGATATCTGATCTGTAAATATTTTTTCCCATTCTGTTGATAGTCATTTGAATCACAAAATTTTTTATTATGATGAAGTCAAACTTATATTTTTGTTTTCTGTACTTTTAGTGTAATGTCCATGAAATCATTGAAAAATACAGTGTTCTAAAGCTTTTTTCCATTTTATTTTAGGAGTTTTATAGCTTTAGCTCTTACATTTAGGCCCTTAATCCATGTTGAACTAACTTTTATATATAGTATAAGGTAAAGGTCCAACTTTATTCTTTAGCATGTGGATATCCAGTTTTTCCACAACCACTTGTTGAAAAGATTATCTTTTCTCCAATGAATGGTCTTAGCCCTCTGGTCGAAAAGCACTTGACCATATATATGCAAGGGTTTATTGCTTGGCTCTGTAGTCCATTCCCTTGGTCTGTTTGTCTGTTTTGGTCACTGTAGCTTAAAAGTAAGGAAGGGTATGAGACCTCCAACTTTGTTCTTTTTCAGGTTTATTTTGGCTTTTATTTGGGAGAGGGTAATCTGAGATACTATTTTTTAGGACAGATTTTTTTATTTTTGTTTAAAAAAAATCCTTGAAATTTCATTAGCGACAGCATTGAATCTGTTGATTCTTTTGGGCAGTATTTACATCTTGATATTAAGTCTTCTAATGCATTAACATGTGGTGTCTAATTTTTTCCATCTGTTTTTCGTAATTTTAGTGTACAACTCCATTGCCTCTTCTTTTTTCTTCTTATATTTAAAAAAAGCAAACACAAAATATAACCACCATGCTGTACATTTCATCCCCAGGACTTATTTAACCTATAACTGGAATTGGTATCTTCTGACCACCTGCACTCATTTTCCTCTCCTCACCCTACCTCTGAGTACTATAAGTCTGTTCTCTGTGTCTCTGAATTTGTTTTATACTTCTGTTTTTTCCTTTTGCCTCCTTGGTCAAGTTTATTACTAAGAGTTTCTTTTTGGGGGGTATAATTGTTTCTTAATTTTCTTTTTAGTTTCTTTGTTAATGGTGTGTAAAAGCACAACTGACTTTTGTATATTGATCTGCAGCTGTGCTGAATTTTTGTTTTTTTGCACTAGTAGCTCTTACTGTAATCCTGTGGGATTTTTTTAAATATATATATATATATATATATGTGTGTGTATATATATATATATATATATATATATAGAGAGAGAGAGAGAGAGAGAGAGAGAGAGAGAGAGAGAGAGAGAAAGAATATGCCATCTGTAAATAGAGGTATGTTTTTTCTTTTTTTCTAATTCAGATGCCTTTTATTTGTTTTTTCGCCTAAGTGCCCTGGCTAGGACTCACAGAATAATGTTGTAGGACTATCAGAATAATGAATAACTATAGTGAAAATGAGCATCTTGTCTTGTTCATGTTCTTAGAAAGAAAGCTTTCAGACCATTAAGTGTGATGTTAGCTATGGGTTGTTGTTTTTTTTTGTGTGTGTTTTTGTTTTGTTTTGTTTTGTGTGTTTTTTTTAACTATGGGTTTTTTATAAATTCCATTTATGATGTTGAGGTTTCCTTTTATTCCTACTTTGCTAACTATTTTTTATCATGAAAGGGTGTTGAATATTGACAGATTTATTTCTGCTAAATGATTGTGTGGTGGTTTTTTCTTTATTACTGTAGTGTATTACATAAACTTTTTTCTTATAATGAATCATGTTTGCATTTCTGTGATAGACCCCTTGCTATTGGTATATAATCTTTTTAATATGCTGTTGTTAACTTGTATTCTTGAAGTTAAACTTAGAGTGTAGGCTAATACCAGTAATATAGACCTTTATACGAAGCCAGGGAAAGATAAGAAAAAGTGATGCTGCCTTAGCATTGAAGACTTGTACTGTACTGTAGTAGATATAAAAGTATATATTCACTTATCTGTCTGCTGTCTGCTGGTGGGCCACAGCCTTAAATGGGACAGATGCCATGGTTTCTTATATCTATTATGTATTATTTAGGCTTTCTTAATTCTGAGTCCTTCCATAAAAAACATAATATAAACCAATTATTTTGAACTTCATGCTATATGTATTATAATTGCAATTATATATTTATCTTTACCCTGCAGCTTTCATATAAATTACATGCCCTGAGTATAATAATTGTCTTCTCATAAGTTTTATTTTAAGTTTTGCTACATTTTTAAACTTAAAAAATATAATTAACTCTAAGCATACACACACACACACACACACACACACACACACACACACAAATAACTCTGTTTATCATCTAATTACAGGGTATGCGCACCAGAAGAAACCACATTTCACCTCCTACACTTGTCTTTGATGAGAGAGTATATTGATTATGAGTTTTCAATGTTAAAAGTAAGTATTAATATAGCTGTGGACCAAAGATGTATATGTAGAAATTTTCATAGGACTTGACTTTTTTTAATCTATTTTACTATAGGATAAGATCCCATTTAAATATGATATTGAAAAGATAATAGATGATTGGATTTTGATGGGATTTCTTGTTGGCAATGATTTTATCCCCCATCTACCTCATTTACATATTAATCATGATGCACTTCCTCTTCTTTATGGAACATATATTACCATCCTGCCAGAACTTGGGGGTAAGCAGAATTTAATATTCATTTGGGGCTACTTTAACTTAACACTCCACTAATTCTAAAAATGTGACTCAGTTTATTAGATTATAGCATGCATAACTAAAGTAGGAAAAAAGGGGCTTCTTTTGATCTAAGGCTCCAAGCTTTGTTGGTTTTTGGTTTCAGTAGTTCATAAACAAAATGACCAGAATTATGCATTGTCATTTATTAATAACTAATCTCTGCCTTTAAATTATTTAAGAAACTCGGTAGAAGTTGTTGGTTTCACTTAGTTCTTTTACATTTAAACATAGGAATTCAGTTTTTTTTAAATGGGTTAAGCATTAGAGTAATATCAGGGAAGGATTTTTCAATTAGGAAATTCACAAACTGGTGATACTGAATAAAGCAACGGAGTAGTGGGAAATCAGTCCTTTTCTAAAGGTAACATCAAATGAACAATGGATATATTCTAGAATGTACTTACTAGCAATTTAATTAACTGTTACTGTGGATTGGACAGGTGGGAGGAGGATTATTACATGAATCTGGTATTTTTATGTTTTTCTTCAGTTGTTACTTATTGTATATTATAGTAATAGCAAGTTATAGAATCCAACATTGAGTGTTTTTCTTTGATTAGAATATCAACTTGCAACATTTTATAAAAAGAATTTTGTAGAATTGTTTAGAAAAAAAGCTTTTAGTGCTAATTTAGATTTTGTTCCTTTTAGGTTATATTAATGAAAGTGGGTATCTCAACTTACTCCGATTTGAGAAATACCTTGTGAAATTATCAGATGTAAGTAACCTGAACTTTTTGTTTTCTTATCCCAAGTTAGCTATAAATGGTCAGTAAGCAATTATATAATACCAGAAGAAATTTTTTTTGTAATTATAATACTATTGGTCATTCTGTATAAATATTTTATCTAAATTATTTTTATTTGATTATTTTTTATTTTCAGATAGTAGATGAAATTTCCCTGTGCATAAAAAAGTAGCATTCTCAGGATTTCTATTTCCCAGAAGTAGTCCATGTTAAAAGTTTAGTTTGTATTCTTCCAGAAAATACTTAAATGATTTTTAAGTTAATTTAAATATTCCTATACAGTTTGATCGGGAGCACTTCAGTGAAGTTTTTGTGGACCTAAAGTGGTTTGAAAGCAAAGTTGGCAACAAGTACCTCAATGAAGCCGCAGGTGTTGCAGCAGAAGAAGCCAGGAACTACAAGGAAAAGAAAAAATCAAAGGTGTTCATTTTTTTAGGTGTCCTTTAATTTTTTTAGCTGTAAAAGTAAAACTGATATTCCTTGTTTTTCTTCTTTCCTATGGTTTTGGGTTGCTTTATTTCATTTTCATTTCTTCTCTATGGACATTTAAAACATTGTTTTGGTTTCTCTTTCTCTATTAGATCCTATCATTTAATCTTTTTAAAAATCGTTTTATTTTTACTCTTAAAGAAGAACATTGTTTCCTTTGCTCGTCTATTATTTTTCAAGTGTAGAAAATATTTCTAAATATAAGAACCAAGAAAATTAGTTACCTTTTTAAAGGAGAATATTTATAGCATCTAATGTTATGAAGCATTAACTAGATCAGTGATTTATTTGTAGAAATAATTTGTGTGTAAAATGATATATATATGTTGTGATTAATAGCACAATATCTCCTAAATATTATGTGCTCAGTAATTGAATAGTATAATTAGTTGGTGTATACTAGTATCTTGTAAAACATCCTATATAATAAAACTCTAATATGCAAATCAACTGAACGGCAGAACGACCGGTTGCTTTGATGTGCACTGACTAGCAGGGGCAGACACTCAATGCAGGAGTTGTACTCTGGTGGGCAGTGTGCTCCCAAAAGGGAGTGCCATTCAGCCAGAAACTGGGCTCACGGCTGGCGAATACAGTGGTGATAGGGGGAGCCTCTCATACCTCCACAACAGCACTAAGGAGCAGCGAGCTGAGCATTAAGGATCAGTGAGCAGACAGGTGGTGAGGAGCAAGGGGTCCCGCACTGTGAGAGCGTGCAGGCTGGGCTGAGGGTCCTGCCCCTGACCCCTCTCCCCAGCGCACGAATTTCGTGCACTGGGCCTCGAGTATTTGTTATAATGAACCAATATTGCTACATTATTCTTTTGATGTTGTTAATCCTCACTGAAGGATATTTTTACCATTTATTTTTAGAGAAAGTAGAAGGAAGGGAAGAGGGGGAAGAAAGAGAGAGACAGAGACAGAGACAGAGAGAGAGAGAGAGAGAGAGAGAGACATTGATGTGAGAAGAGACGCATGGATTGGTTTCCTCCCTCATGTACCCTGACCAGGGCCAAAAAAACCTGCAACTGAGATACATGCCCTTGACTGGCAGTCAATCCCACTTTGGTGCACAGGCCTAAGCCAGCAGGCAGACTTCCCACAAGGGGTCCTGGACTATGAGAGGACATAGGCACCCCAGTGCAAGAATTTTGTGCACCGGCCCTTGAGTCTCTAATAAGGTCTAAAAAATGTCTTAAATGTGTAACTTGGAAAATAAACCTCTTTTGAAATGTTCCTCAGCTTCTCTATAATTATTGGGTTCTTGTGAAATTGAAGAGCTTCCTGTACTCTCTGCTGTACTCTAATTAGGAATCTTGCTCCAGGAAGGGCAACTATCTTGATTTTTCTCTAGTAAAGTCCTTTTAGTTGCTTAGGTTTTTCTTAGTGCTACTTAGCAGCATCAGGCTACATTCTGCTTTGTTTTTTCTCTTAAGTAAACAGCCTCTGCAACTTTTTGGGAAACTGGGCTCACAAAACTTACATATCAATCAGTAATCATTGGCTCTGTTCATCTCAACTTGGTCCTTAAACTTCACAAATCTTCCAGGCATATATGATTAGCATTAGAGACACTGGTAAGATGAGAGGAGCTGGAGGAACAGCCCAAGCACAGGAAGTTGGCAAAAGCCCAGTTTACCTGAAGAAAATGATAGGGAGTAAGGAGAACTAATGAGAGTCACTGGCAATAGATAGGCAGTCAGAAAATAGAGGGAAGAAAAGATGAAATTACAAGAGAGAAAATAGATATGAAGGATGTGATAAGATGGAAAAACTATAGAAAAGCAAATGAGTTGCATAGAAGAAAAATTTAGAAGTGGAGGTTTGGCAATGGAGTCATAAGAATGATGAGATCCAGAGATACAGAGAGTAAGTGATATTTATAATTATTGGATTCCATCATAATCAAATATATTGTGTTACTGGTTGCCCAGAATTTGACATATAAAAATGTTGAAATTGATAAATCATAAATGGATTTTATATTGATTGTATATACTTTTTCTAAGTAATAAAATATTATTTAAAGTGGTGTGGTTTTTTTGGAACACATATATAATTAAATATATACTCTTCTATATGTATGATAGTTATTATATATTTTTGAGAGGCCTGATGGTCAAGTTCTGTATATAAAGATTTATAGCTTTAGAAAACAAGTGATATAAAATCAAAAACATTTACACAGTATTTGAGAATTAGTTTTAAAATATTTACAGTGTGTCACTTAAGGATTATTCCATTATTTTTAGTATTTTTTTAATTTAGTAAATGTATATTGTTCAGGTTATTATAATACAATTGTTTCTCCTTTTTTCCCCAATAGCTCCCTTCCACCCAGTTCCCACCCCATTCTCTGCCCTTACCTCCCCCACATTGTCCTCATCCATAGGTGTACGATTTTAATCCTATCTCTTCCTGCACCCCCCCACACTCCTTTCCCCCTGATAATCATCAATACACTCACTTTCTTTGCCCTGATTCTATTATATTCACCAGTTTATTCTGTTCCTCAGGTTTTTAATTCACTTGATTTTTAGATTCACTTGTTGATATATTTATTTGTTGATCATAATTTTTATCTTAACCTTTTCTTCCTCTTCCTCTTCTTAAAGAATGCCTTTCAGCATTTAGTATAATACTGGTTTAGTGGTGATGAACTCCTTTAGCTTTTTCTTATTTGTGAAGCTCTTTATCTGCCCTTCAATTCTGAGTGATAATTTTGCTGGGTAGACTAATCTTGGTTGTAGGTTCTTGCTATTCATCACTTTGAATATTTCTTGCCACTCCCATCTGGCCTACACAGTTTCTTTTTTTTTTCTTTTTCTTTTTAAAATATATTTTATTGATTTTTCACAGAGAGGAAGAGAGAGGGATAGAGAGTTAGAAACATCAATGAGAGAGAATCATCGATCAGCTGCCTCTTGCACACCCCCTACTGGGGATGTGCCCGCAACCAAGGTACATGCCCTTAACCGGAATCAAACCCGGGACCTTTCAGTCCGCAGGCCAACGCTCTATTCACTGAGCCAAACCGGTCCCGGCCCTACACAGTTTCTGTTGAGAAATCAGCTGATAGTTGTATGGGTGCTCCCTTATAGATAACTGTTTTTCTCTTGCTGCTTGTAAGATTCTCTCTTTGTCTTTTGCCTTTGGCATTTTAATTATGATGTCTTGACGTGGTTCTCTGTGGATTCCTTTTGTTTGGGGTTCTGTGCGCTTCCTGGACTTGTAAGTCTATTTCTTTCACCATGTGGGGGAAGTTTTCTGACATTATTTCTTCAAGTATCTTACTCTTCTTCCAACATAATTCTGATGTTGGTAGGCTTGAAGTTGTCCCAGAGGCTTCTTACACTATCTTCAACTTTCTGGATTCTCTTCTCTTCTTGCTTCTCCAGAGGAGTCTCCTTTGCCTCTTTGTATTACAATCCTTTGACTTGATTCTTGTGTTCCTCTAGTCTGCTGTTGGGTCTCCGTATAATATTTTTTATTTCCGTCAGTGTATGTTTAATTTCTAATTGGTCCTTTTTCATATCCTTGAGGGTCTTGTTAAATTTATCAGCCTTTTCTAAGAAATTCTTAAAAACCTTATAACTGTGGTTTAGAACTTTATATCCAGTCTTTTGATCTCCTCCATTTCTTTTGTTTGAGAACTGTTTTCTTGTCTCGGCATTTTTGCTGCTTCCCTGAGTTGGTAGGGTGGCTTTGTGTGCTTGGTGGGTCAGCCTCTTCAGTTACCTAAGGTAGACACTCTTGGTACTCCCCTTTGTGGACTGCGTGTACAGCCTTGTTGTAGTTAAGTGTTGATTGCTGTTGGTATCCCTGGGAGGAATTGACTTCCAGGCCAATTTGATGTATCAGCTGTGTCTACGCCACGATACCTTCTGTATTGGAGACAGTCTTAGAGGATCAGACTTGCAAAATTGCAACAGCCTCTGTGCTCAGCGTGGATGGGACGGAGCCTCAGGGCTGAGCTGACAGTCTTGGCTTCTTTTCAGCCCTGCCCTTGTGCGTGCACCTCAGACCTCTGTCTTCCAGGGATCCCCTGAGTTTGCCTGAAAGTCCAGATTCCCCTTGTAAGAGCATGGGTGCTCCAGGGGCTAACCCAGAACTGGGTTGGGTCTCTATAATATTTTTAATCCCAGAGCAGTCGGAACTAGGATTCAATTCAATCTGGAGCTTCTGACTCCTTCCACTATGGAGAGGCCGTGGCAACCTCTGCAATCAGACCTTTCTGCACGCACGCACACACACACGCACGTGCATGAGTGCCTCTAGACCCTGCCCGCTGCGGCTCCTGGCTCCCCTAAGTCTCCCAGTTTCTGAGTCTCCGGATGCCTTTCTCTACAGTCCAGACTCCACCTGTATGGGCCTGGGTCCACGGAGTTTTGGCCGGAATTGGGGTTCAGTGCAGTCGGGGGCTTCCTTCCCCCTCCCACCAGCCAGACACTCAGCTGCCCTTCCTCTCTGTGCGCAAGTCTCCCTACCTCAGTGCTTTGCAGCTCCCCTGATCCGTGAGCCTCTCTCCTTTCTAGTTGTAGATTTCCAACTCAGCCAGCTTTCCTGTGGTTTTGGATGATGTCCATTATGTCTTTTAGTTGTTGCTTTGAAATTGTTGGGCAAGGCGGTAGCTTAGGTGCTTACCTAGGCCGTCATCTTGGTTACTCCCTATTTTTAGTATTTTTTATTTTTTTATTATTTTTCATTTATTTATTTATTTATTTATTTATTTTTAATAAGTTTTTATTGTTCATATTATTACAAATGTTCCTCCCCCCCCCACCATTGCTCTCCTCCACCAGGTTCCCACCCCACCCTCTGCCCTTTCCCCTCTCCCCATTGTCCTCATCCATAGGTGCACAGTTTATATTCAGTCTCTTCCCATGCCCCCCCTCTCCCCTTTTCCCCAAGAATCGTCAGTTCACTCCCCTTCCATACCTCTGATTCTATTATATTCAGCAGTTAATATTGTTCATCAGATTTTTTAAATTTCCTTGGTTTTTAGATTCACTTGTTGATAGTTACATATTTGTTGTTCATAATTTTTATCTTTGTTTACTTTCTCTTCTGTAAGAACCCCCTTCAGCAATTCATATAATTCTGGTTTGGCAGTGATGAACTCCTTTAGCTTTTTTTTATTAGTGAAGCTCTTTATCTGGCTTTCGATTCTGAGTGATAGCTTTGCCGGGTAGATTATTTTTGGCTGTAGGTTCTTGCTATTCATCACCTTGAATATTTCTTGCCATTCCCTTCTGGCCTGCATGGTTTCTGTTGAGAAGTCAGCTGTCAATCGTATAGGTGCTCCTTTATAGGTTACTACCTTCTTTGTTCTTGCTTCTTTTAATATTCTCTCTTTGTCTTTTGCTCTTGGAAGTTTAATAATGATGTGTCTCGGTGTGGTCCTCTTTGGATTCCTTTTGTTTGGAGTTCTGTGTGCTTCCTGGACTTGTAAGTCTAATTCTTTCACCAGGTGGGGGAAGTTTTCTGTCACTATTTCTTTCAGAATGTTTTCGATATCTTGCTCTCTCTCATCTTCTGGGACCCCCATAATTCTGATGTTGGTTCGCTTGAAGTTGTCCCAGAGGTTTCTTACATTATCTTCAATTTTCTGGATTCTCTTGCCTTCTAGCTTCTGTGGAGGAGTGTCTTCTGGCTCTTTATGTTCCAAATCTTTGACTTGATTCTTGCGATCTTCCCTTCTGTTTTTAGGACTCTGTAAAATATTTTTTATTTCAGTCAATGTATTCTTTATTTCTTGTTGATCCCTTATCATTTCTTGTTGACTCCTTATTAATTCTAGTTGATCTCTTTTCATATCCTCATAGGCCTTATCCATCTTTTCTAGGAAATTCTTGAAAAACCTTATAAGCGTAGATTTGAACTCTATATCCAGACGCTTTTTGTCCTCCATTTCTTTCGTTTGTGATCTATTTTGTTGTCACATTTCGCAGTTACAGATGGGATGGGGTTTCAGGGTGGAGCCTGCAGCTTTGGCTTCCGTCAGCCCCGCCCTATGCGGGTCCTTCAGTGCTCGCTGCCAGCACCTCTGAGAGAAAGGTGCCCTCGATTTTCGCCTACTGCCAAACAGCCTATGCTCTCCCACAATGAGCCCGGTATTGGGGTTCAGTTCAGCTGGAAGTGGAGTTGGAGGTGGCGTTCACAGCAGTCTGGAGCCCCAGTCTCCTTCCCGTCAGGGCAATCCCGCGGCACAGCCGACAGTCCCTTCTGCGCGCCGCTGGGACCTCCTTTCGCCTCTCCCCGGGGTTCCACCTTACAGCCCGGCTCCCTATGGCTGAGCCTGAGGGCCCGGGGTCTGGCCTAGAACTGGGGTTCAGAGCAGTCGGGGGCCCAGCACAGTCGGAGTTTTATCTCCTTTCCGCTTGGGAACACCCGCCAGGCACTCGGCCTCCCTCCTCTCCGGCTCCGTCCTCTCCGCGCCGCGTCTCCATACCTTGGGCTTTTCCAGCTCCTCCGCGCCTCCTTCTGGTTTTCTCCTTGCTTCTCGCTGTAGAATTTCCAGTCAGTCAACCTTCCTGTAGTTCTGGGCAATGTCCGTTTTATATTTTAGTTGTATTTTATTGAAATTGTGTGCGGCTGTGGCTAGGTGTTCACCTGGGCGCAGCCATCTTGGATCTCCTCCCTATTTTTAGTATTTTTTAAATTTCTCTATGAAATGTCTCGCTTTGAAATGTATCTTGCCATTAATTTTATATTGATTTTTATAGGGCCAGGAAAACTCCCTGTGTTGGGCTGCTTTAGATAAAAATAGAGAAGAAGCTGTAATTTCTAAGGGTGAGTACAAATTATATTATTTTGATATGTTACATTTTGGACAGAATGGTTGTTATATTTCCTCTATAATAAAGAAGTAATATCCAAATTGACTATCACCCCAACACACATGGCTACCCCATTTGGACACAAGATGGCCAGCAGGGGAGGGCAGTTGAGCGGGATCAGATCTGCAAGGGAGGGCAGTTGGGGGGGACCAGGCCTGTAGAGGAGGACAGTTGGAGGGGACCAGGCAAGCAGGGGAAGACAGAGGCAATTGGGCCGACAGTGGAGGGCATTTAGGGGTGACCAGGCCAGCAGGAGAGGGCAATTAGGATCAATCGGGCTGGCAGGGGAGCAGTTAAACATCAGTCAGGCTGGCAATGGAGTGGTTAGGGTGTGATCAGGCTGGCAGGCAGAAGAGTTAGGGACAATCAGGCAGGAAGGCAGGCAAACGGTTGGGAGTCAGCAGTCCTGGATTGCAAGGGGTCCCAGATTGGAGAGGGTGCAGGCTGGGCTGAGGGACACACACCTCTGTGCAGGAATTTTCTGCACCAGACCTCTAGTTTTACTAATACAATAATATTGGATGGAATGAATTTCCTTGAAAGCTTAAAAGCATCTATTTTGCTATGCATATATCAAAGCTTTAGGTATAAAAACAGAATATTCATAATTGTTAGGCACTGTTTCTTGTTTTGTTTTGTTTTTCTTTTAGATCGTTTGGAGGATGAGACTGAAGAAGATGACCTATTTGAAACTGAGTTTAGACAATATAAGAGGACATATTACATGACGAAGATGGGAGTGGACATAGTGTCTGAGTATGGTTTTGCCAATGTTTATTATACTTTAAAGTAGAAAAAAATTAGATTTTGTAGTTCTTCATATAACAGCATAATTTTGGTAGTTAAGGTCGTGTGAAAGAAGGATTTTTGGGGTTCATAAATTATTTTCAATCTTTCAACTAGTATGATTTTGGAGAAGGCAATATTAACTGATGTATTCATCTATGATAAAAATTGCCATATAGAAATGGTTAGTTCTATGCTTCTGTCTTCTAAAGCTCACAGCACACTTACCTCATCGGCCATCTGGCTCAATCATAGATTAATATCTATCCAAAATTTTCTTAAAAACATGATCTCTAAAATAGTGGCTTGCATACTTTTAAACTGCAGCACACAGTATGAATTACATAAGATCCCATTTTATTTACTTTAATGAACAACACTTAAAGGGTTTTCCAAGTGCCAAGCACTATTTCAGCATTTAAAAAATATTACCTTATTTTATTCTTAAAATAGTTCTTTAAGATAAGTAGAATTCCAATAACGAGATCTAGGAATTTTAGTACGTTCACCAGCTCATTTGAAGGTTTGTCAGGTGGCATTACTATGTAAGACTTTTGAGACTTGATATTTAAGTGCATCTCTACCTGAATTTTGGTAATAGACACTATTAACAAGTTTATAGCCACTTTTTGGCTTTAGCCTAAGGCTTTTTTCTTTTTTTTCTTTTTTGGTCTGGTCAAGATTTATTTTACTTTAGATTATAGTTTTTGAAAAATATGAAGGGATTAGAGGGAAAATTGTAAGTGGATATAATAGCACTTTTCAAAATGTGTTCTATTATAGCTGCTATTGAGAAATAAAATATTTATAATAGTTATGCTTTTAATCCTTTATTTTTTAGTTGTTATTTTCTTGATTACAGTTATATAGAATTATAGTACCTGCAGTTGGCACTAACTGCATAACTTGATAGGTAACTAGCCTTTGGTTTTATTTTCCTTTTATAGATTAAAATACAGACATGAAAATGAGATGCAATTTGTTTGCCTAGAAAATAAACAAATCTTTTAAAATTGTTGTTTTCATTAATGGCCCAGGGATATAGTATAGTTCTTTTTTTAATTACTGGTGAGAATATAAATTTGTAAAATTATTTTGGAAAACATATAACCAGAAGCCTTTAAAATATTTATCCCTTAAATAAGACCTATTCCCTAACTTTTGTAAACTATTATTTTGAAAAGGACAGATATATAACTTGATTGCAGTTGGGATGGGAAGTTAATTCTAAAACAATTAGAATTAACCCAATATTTCTAATTGTTTTCGATCTTAAAAATATAAACTCAAATACAGAAGATTTTTATACACAATGATGTTTATTACAAAGTTTTTTATAATAGTAAAAAATTATAAATCTATATTTCCAATGAGAAGGTTCATTATAATCACCTCCATCTCTTCCTCATCTTAGTCACCATCTCTGCCATCTAGATCTAGACCAGAATCTGCAGAACTGCTAAACTTGTAATGATAGAAAGTCCATAAGAATTTAGAGAGATACATAACATTATTCATACCAGGTGTACCAGTTAATAATGCGGATTTTTTTTTTCCAGTAGATGGGAGTTACACATATGTTGATACAGATGTGATTTGATATGAATCTATTTTGTTGTATTGACAGCAAGCTTCAAAACTGCATATGTCAAATTTTGTGGTGTTAATATCATAGATATTTTTATGCTTAAAATGTCAAATTTCATGCCAAAAAAAAAAAAGCATTTGTGGGAAGTTTTAATTATTTTATTTTGAAGAAAAGTACTGCTGAAAGTTATCGTATACTTCAGGAAGCTTATGGTGAACATGCTCCATCTGAAAATACTTGTGAACGCTGGTTTAGACACTGTTTCGGCTATTGTCATTTTTTTTTTTTTTTTTTTTGACACATTCCCCAAAGCTCCTTCTCTCAGCTCAGATCTTGTACTGGAACAGAGTTAAAGCTGCCTAAGGCTAGGCCACATGGCAAGTAAGAGGAGGTGGCTTAAGAAAGGGGTTCCCCTAAATCAGCTGCCAAGAGCAGGAAGGTCAGTTCCGCTGCCTTTCCCCTCTGCTGGGAGCACCCACTACCCCAGGCCTTGGAAAGCTACATTTCCAAAACTACACACTCCCATTCCACCACAACAAAGCTTTCTCAGGGCACACAACATAGTACCCTCTTCCCCAGTTCCTAGAA
Source organism: Pipistrellus kuhlii (assembly GCF_014108245.1). Lineage (NCBI taxonomy): Eukaryota > Metazoa > Chordata > Mammalia > Chiroptera > Vespertilionidae > Pipistrellus > Pipistrellus kuhlii. The sequence continues at coordinate 100,573,970 of NW_023425515.1, forward strand.
AAACAGCACTACCAGGCTGGAGGCTTCTCCTGCAACCCCAGGCCAGGATGCCTCAAACCCCCTGGTCCCTTCTTGGCATCCGAGTGCTTTGGTTTGAAAGTGGGAGAGGCAGGTGAAGGGAGGCTGAATCCAGGGCAATTTTCAAAAGCCCAGAAAAGTCCAGACTTTCTAGAAAGCTGAACCTCACCCACTCACCACCGAAGTCCTGTAATACCACAGCCAGGCTGGCTACTTGAAGGGTTGCAAGTTTCAGTGCTCCCTGACTCTGGGCAGCTGGGAATGAAAGGCAACCCCAGCCCTCTGGCAATGCTGTCCCTCCTGAGTCAGACATACACACCATTTCCTGTGCAGAGAGGGGGAGAAATGGAGGATGGGAGGGGGGAGACCATGAGGCAGTAGGGTGTGGCAATTCGTGGAGGGAATGGGAAAGGGCTGGTTAAAGTCACCTCTCTGCCTGGGACAGAGTCAGGTTTAGGGGCAACGGCCTGCCCATCGCTTTGTTGTTGGCGTCCTGGTCACTGGTGTGCACCCTGCGTGTAAGCACACACCCCGAAATCATTGCAATCGGCCAAGAAGCCCTTAACAGCCCCAACCCCTTGGCAGAGGAAGAAACTTGTACACAGGCATTCCAGTGCCAGGTGCTGCAATTTGCCTCTGATGACCATTTTAAAAGCCAGAATAATGATCATTAAATAAAAGAATTAATAGTATTTTTTTCTTCTAAGTCTTTGGGAAAATGAAATTCAAGTTTTCGATTGGTCTGCTAACATTTATAATAACCTGTGACGAAGTGGTTTGTGTGGGGAGCTGCCGGGGAGATCGGTGCTCAAAGTGGGGAGTACGAGGAAGGTATAGAGGTGCTCTGCAGGGAGAGGGCTGTCTGGGGACTCAGGTCCCTGATGCCATTTGTGGCTGCGGTACCCTCCCACCTACCTGCATGTGGATGCAGTTTCCATGAAAATGGGCAGCGTCCGGGCGGGGTTCAAGCCCAGTTCCCAGAGTGCCGCTTCCCCAGCTGCCAGTCAGACTCTCCCAGCTGTGTCTCCGGCCTCACCCCTTTCAGGGTCACTGCTTTGTCCTCCCGTTCCTCCTGGTCCCCAAACTACTGGGGCTGGCCAGTGGCAGCAGCTCTTGGGGATCATGTGACGTAACCATGGCTGGTGGTCCCAAGGCTTGATGATGGTGGCTGGAGGCACTCCCAGTTGCTGTGCACCCACCCCCACCTCTGACTTGGGGCTTGGGAAGCTATGGTTAACTCTGGTCAAGTTGTTGCCCACCATGCTCCTGCTTCAGCTCCTTCTGTTGGGGGCTGATTGGACTGGGCTAGTGGGGAGTGGGCATGGAGGATTGGGCCCAGGCTGGTTGTATGCTGCCGTGTGCATCATAGCCATTGGTCATTCTGCGGTGAAGGTCGCTCGGCTTTTATATATATAGATTACATGATGGTTTTTCAGTAAGAAAAAGGGGTTAGAGGGAAAATTGTCAGTGGATATGTAGCACTTTTCAAAGTGTTTTCTAGCTGCTATAACCAGATTTGAAGATCTTTCTGATTTCCTGTGATTCTCTCAGGCATCATCCCAGAGGAAGAAAATTCCCATCCCTGTCTCTCAAAGCCCCTTGACTACTTAAGGGTAGTGCCACTCTATAGAAAGTTGCATTGGCTAAATCCTAAACCTTTAAACCAAAGCATAGTACATTGAGTGAGTAAATATGCACAGCAAATTTAAATACTCTGGTGGTCAGTTTAGGAAAAAGAGAAGGCAAACTTGAACAGGATGTAATTTTTTTAACTAAATATTTTGGAGTTTTTCTAATTATAATTATACATTAATTAAATAAAACGTATTGAGGCAGAGTGTGGTATCAGCAGATATCATGCTCTAAAGCCTGTCCTTAAAAAATTATGTCATAATGAAAATATTCTTTTCTATTTTCAGTGATTTTCTGGCTGATCAAGCTGCATGTTATATTCAGGCAATTCAATGGATTTTGCACTATTACTATCATGGAGTTCAGTCCTGGAGCTGGTGAGGGAACACAAAAACAAATGTTTTGATTTTGTAACAATGGTTAATTCTATTATAGTGTCATTTGGGGATGTCTTTTCCTTTTATTTCTATTTTTTGTGGTATTTTTTAAAAGGTTGGTATAGCCAAGTTTAAAGGAAATACAGGTAATCCCTTCCTATATAAAAAAAAATACTTTTAAAAAGACCTTTGTGTAATGAAGATACTCTCAGCTCTGGCAAATGTCCCATAAAAAAAAAAAAAAAAAACTCTTTGTTAATCTAAGGATTTAAATTTTTTTGCCATGATGAATCAAGACTGATTAAAGTCTTTATAATTATTGGGTTTGAGTGATTTTTATATGGAGTTGTCCATTGTGTTCTTTATTATATATATAACTAGAGGCCCGGTGCATGAAATTCTTGCAGAGGGGGTAATGGTGTCCCTCAACACAGCCTGCACCCTCTCCAATCTGGGACCCCTTGAGGGATGTCCGACTGCCCATTTAGACCTGATCCTGGTGGGATCTGGCCTAAACCTGTAGTCGGACATCCCTCTCACAATCCAGGACTGCTGGCTCCCAACTGCTCACCTACCTGCCTTCCTGATTGCCCCTAACTGCTTCTGTCTGCCAGCCTGATCATGCCCTAATCACTGCCATGCCAGCCTGATTGATGTCTAACTGCTTCTCTGCCAGCCTGTTTGTCCCCAACTTCCTTCCTCTACCGGCCTGGTCACCCCTAACTGCCCTCCCCTGCAGGGTTGATCACTCCCATCTGCCCTCCCTTGAGGCCTGGTGCCTCCCAACTGCCTTCCCTTACAGGCCATCTTGTGTCCACATGGGGGCAGGATCTTTGACCACATGGAGGCAGCTATCTTGATCTTGTTTGTTGGAGTGATGGTCGATCTGCATATTATTCTTTTATTAGATAGGATAAAGGCCTGGTACATGGGTGGGGGCCAGCTGGTTTGCCCTGAAGGGTGTCCCAGATCAGGGTGGGATTCCCTTGGGGTGTGGGGCGGCTTGGGTGAGGGGCCTATGGTGGTTTGCAGGCCAGCCACACACCCTGGTGACCCAAGCAGAGGCCCTGGTATCTGAAATTTATTTACCTTCTACAATTGAATCTTTGTAGCCTGGAGCAGAGCCAAGCCTTCTGCTTGCTTCTTGGTGGCAGCCATTTCTGTATGAATTTGTTTTACCTTCTATAATTGAAACTTTGTAGCCTTGAGTGGAGGGTTAGGCCAGCCAGGGCGTGGGAAAAGCTTGACTTCTTCCATTGCCTGGGAAACCCAAGTCTCTGTCATGCTCTCTGTAGCCTCAGACACCTTGGTTGGGGTTAATTTGCATACAGGCCAGTGGGTATGGCTGGTGGACATGGCTGAGGTATAGTCAATTTGCATATTATTACTCTTATTAGATAAAATATATATATATATTTTATTGATTTTAGAGAGGAAGGAAGGAGAGAGAGATAGAAGCATCAATGATGAGAGGTAACCATTGATGGATGCCTCCTGCACGTACCCTACTGGGGATGGTGTCTGCAACCCAGACATGTGCTGGGACTGGGAATGAAACCATGACCTCCTGGTTTATAGTTCGACACTATACCAACTGAGCCACATTAGCTAGTCAATGTTCATTATATTCCTTTTCACATTTTGTGTGTTTGAGAATATTTTTCTATCAGGAATAATTATTGAGGAATTGGGTTATTTGAATGTTAGACTTGAAATGATAAAGGAGAAAAAAATGATTTGCTTTTTCTGAAAATAGTAATAATTTTCATTTCTCTCATGCTTCCTATTCCATTAAGTACCATCTACATTTCCAAATTATCTACCCAAATAGAAAAATAAACAAAGCAGAAAATGCATGGGAAAGTAGAGACTTCTAAGTGTTTTGTTTTCTTTTTTTCTTTTTTTAAATATATTTTATTGATTTTTTATACAGAGAGAAAGGGAGAAACATCGATGAGAGACAGTCATCGATCAGCTGCCTCTTGCACACCCCCTACTGGGGATATGCCCTTGACCGGAATCGAACCCGGGACCCTTCAGTCCCCAAGCTGACGCTCTATCCATTGAGCCAAACCGGTCCCAGCCTAAGTGTTTTGTTTTCAAAGCACCTCTGCTAAGTTTTATTTTAAACCATCACATAGTAAAACAAACCAAAACAGGATAATGTGACTAGTTATGATTTTACTTATAACAGCCTTTAAAAAAATGGTTTCCACTATCTTACCTGATTCTCAGGAACTCTTTGGAGAGTATTCTAATGACAAAAATCTTTGATTTGTCATTTTTTAAGAGGATGAGTCTATTATTCCTATTATTGTATCAGTAGTAAGGCCTAGCACTTAAAAAGCATGTTCTCATATCCTCACAACTATTTAAATGAAGTGTTGTCCTCTGCCTTTTGCAGATGAGGCTCAAAGAGATTAAATAATCTTTCTAAGGTCATACACACAACAAAGAATCAAGTTCAAGCCTATCTGATTCCAAAGTTTATACTATTTTCCATTATTCTACATGCCATTCTGCCTCTTAAAGTTTTCCATTCTTTTGAAATAAGCTATAATTGTGTAATATAAAAATATTTAATTTTTGAGCATTCTTAGTCAAACATTAAGAACATTGAACTTTTTTTTTTTAATTTATTTTATTGATTTTTTACAGAGAGGAAAAGAGAGGGATAGAGAGTTAGAAACATCGATGAGAGAGAATCATCTATCAGCTGCCTTTTGCACACACCCTACTGGAGATGTGCCCACAACCAAGGTACATGCCCTTGACCAGAATCGAACCTGGGACCTTTCAGTCCACAGGCCGACGCTCTATCCACTGAGCCAAACCGGTCCTGGCAAGAACGTTGAACTTTTTAAAAAAAATTGTACATACAAAGCTTTCTAAAAATATTTATACCTGTAGTTAAAGATGGGAAGTTATGAAAAATAAAAATAGTTGTATGATTGATAAACATTTTAATCCTTATCACAAACAGTAATATATGTATACTAATTTAAATATAAAAGTTCTTAGAGCTGACTAATAAAAGCCATATCATATGAGCTCAGCTTTACTGTTCTTTTTGTCCTATGGCAAAGACCCACACCCACATGAAACTTTTGAGATTCTTCTGACTACCTCATTACTTCATTCTGAGAATTTTTTTTTTTTTTTATTGATTTCAGAGAAGAAGGGAGAGAGAGAGAGGGAAACATCAGTGATGAGAATCATTGGTTGGCTGCCTCCTGTACTCCCACACTGGGAATCGAGCCCACAACCCGGACATGTGCCCTTTACCAGAATTGAACCCGGGACCCTTCCGCCAATGCTCTATCCACTGAGCCAAATCAGCTAGGGCTCATTCTGAGATTTTATTGATTGAAAGATTTGTACTTTACATTTGGAGAACTAAAACACTGTGTATATACTTCAATTACATTGTACATTCCAGTTTTAGAAATGAGAAGCTGTACTTTAAAAATTAAGTAAATATAAAATTTGTTGCTCTCTTTGACCCAATTTTTCCCAGGTTACTGATTTCTTATATATAAGTGGTAGAAGTATTGGTGATAGTCTTTTTGTTTAGAACTATTATGTGTTGTTATAATATGGCGACATATGTACTTAATATTGACCTCTTTCATAACATTGCCAATTTTTTAAAACTCAGTTTTGTTTTATAGGTATTATCCTTACCATTATGCACCTTTCCTGTCTGATATACGCAACATCAGTACACTGAAAATCCATTTTGAACTTGGAAAACCTTTTATGCCATTCGAGCAACTTCTTGCTGTACTTCCAGCAGCTAGCAAAAATTTACTTCCTACATGCTACCAGGTAGGATTTTAGAATTAAATGTTTTTATGTTCTTTTTTATATTTGGGAGCTCTTTCTCCAAACCTGGAAACATAGAATCCAAATAGATAAATATATTTTTATTTTTAAATACAGTTGTTCTTAAATATTTCTGATTACTTTGAAAAATAATTCTGACTTAAAGTTAGCTTTGTTTTAAAAATGTAAGCAAACTCTATAAACCATTTAGAGCATAGCTTTTTCATTTTTAGCACTTCTATCTAAATCTTTAGTTTGTCTCTGCACTGATGACAATAAACTGAGACAGGAAAAATTTGAAGCCATCTACTTTGTCCAAACATTTGCAGATTTATTCTTGTACTTTTACCTTCTACCTATTGGAATAGGTATGATTCTGATAAGTCATTTCTCTCTGTTTATGTTTGGGATTTAAGCATTTCATTTATTAAATTGTGGAATGAAAGGCTTTTCCATGGTTAACATTATTTCACATAACATGGGGGGAGATATTTAGGGGCAATTGAGTTACCAAAATTATGCTAAGCCTACAAAGCTGATTCTGAGCATAAAAATCATTTCATTCTAGAGTAGGGGTGGGGAATGTTTGGCCCAAAGGGTGCATAAAGCTCATGAAATTATTTGGTCTGGCCCTGCCAAAGCATTAAAGATGAGTTAAATGCTTGACCACATATAGCCTGCTAATTTTTAAATTTATAATTTTGTATGGCCCACAATTGAAGTTATAAATATTCAAATGGCCCTTAATAAAATCAGATGATTAGGGCATGAAAGTAAATTATTTAATTTAAGGTGAAAAATGGAGGAATATTAGAAGCCTGTGAAATAAAAACAGAATTTAGGTAGAAATGAAGAGTTAAAAAACAAGATAGAAATAATTAAGTTAAAATTCATAATACAGATAGTTTTGCCACATGACCACTGGAATAGGAAAGTAATGAGTAGCAGTGAAGTTAGAAGTATCATAGGTGAAAATGAAAATATAGTATGTTGCAACGTATCTAGGACATAAAAATTTTGTAGTGCTTTGCTTAGCAATTTTAAACTAACATTTGATGAAATACTATAAATATATTAACAAAAAGCTATATTGATAATCTTATATCTGTATTTTACTATTTTGTCTTTCCAACAGCATTTGATGACCAGTGAGGAATCACCCATTATAGAATATTATCCACCTGATTTTAAAACGGACCTAAATGGGAAACAACAGGAATGGGAAGCTGTGGTCCTAATACCTTTTATTGATGAGGTCAGTGCAAGAAAGATTTAAATATACACATATATTCTTTTTATCTTTTTTATATATGTGATGTGTTTTTAATTGATCTTAGGGAGGGAGGAAGGGAGGGAGAGGGAGAGAGAGAAAATAATTGATGAGAGAAAATATCATTGATTGGCTACCTCCTACATATCGCCTGCAACTTGAGCATGTTCCCTGACCAGGAATTGAACCAGTGACCTCCAGATGCACACACAGGTCAGCCCCCAAGCACTGAACCACAGCTGCTGGGCTAGACATATATTCTTTTTTTTTTTTTTTTAATTCTTTATTGTTTAAAGTATTACATATAGTATTACATATGTCTCCCTTTTCCCTCATTGACCTCTCCCTGACTACTCCCACCCCCAGCACATGCCCTCACCCCTCTATTGTCTGTGTCCATTGGTTATGCTTACATATAGGCATACAGGTCCTGTGTTAATCTCTTACTTCCCCCCCCCCCCTACCTTCCCTCTGAAGTTTGACGGTCTGTTCAATGCTTCTCTGACTTTGGATATATTTTTGTTCAGCAGTTTATGTTGTTCATTATATTCCACAAATGAGTGAGATCATGTGATATTTCTCTTTCTCCAACTGGTTTATTTTGCTTAGCATAATGCTCTCCATGTCCATCCATGTTGTTACCAATGGTAAGAGTTCTTTCTTTTTTACAGAAGCGTAGTATTCCATTGTGTAGATGTATCACAGTTTTTATTTTTATTTTTTATTTATTTATTTTTTTTACTATATTTTATTGATTTTTTACATAGAGGAAGGGAGAGAGATAGAGAACTAGGAACGTCGATGAGAGAGAAACATCAACCAGCTGCCTCTTGCACAGCCCCTACCGGGGATGTGCCCGCAACCAACGTACATGCCCCTGACCGGAATCGAACCTGGGACCTTTCCGTCCGCAGACCAACGCTCTACCACTGAGCCAAACCGATTTCGGCGTATCACCGGCCCTCATCTGCTGATGAGCACTTAGGCTGTTTCCAAATCTTAGCTATTGTAAATTGTGCTGCTATGAACATAGAGGTGCATGTCCTTTCTGATTGGTGTTTCTTGTTTCTTGGGATATGTTCTTAGAAGTGGGATTACTGGCTCAAATGGGAGTTCCATTTTTAATTTTTTGAGGAAACGCCATACTGTTTTCCAAAGTATTCCCACCAGCAGTTGTTTGTTGATTTGTTTTTGATAGCCATTCTGACAGGTGTGAGATGGAACCTCATTGTCATTTTGATTTGCTTCTCTCAGATGATTAGTGACTTTGAGCATGCTTTCATTGTCTCTTGGCTGTCTGTATATCCACAATCGAAAAGTGTCTATATAAGTCTTTTGCCCATTTTTTTTTTATTGGATTGCTTCTCTTCCTTTTGTTAAGTTGTATGAGTTCCCTATAAATTTTGGAGATCAAACCCTCATCGGAGATAACATTGATAAATTAGTTCTCCCATGCAGTGTTGTTTTGTTGATGGTTTCTTTTGCTGTGCAGAAGCTTTTTATTTTGATGTGGTTCTGGTTGCTTATTTTCTCCTAAGTTTCCATTGCACTAGGAACTGAATCAGTAAAGATATTGCTCTAACATATGTCTGATATTTTGCTGCATATGGCTTCTTCTAAGATTTTTATGGCTTTCCATCTTACATTTCAGTCCTTTATCCATTTTGAGTTTGTTTTTGTGTTGGTGCAGTTGGTGGTCGAGATTCATTTTTTTGTAGGTAACTCTCCTATTTTCCCAATACCATTCATGAATGAGACTGTTTTGACTCCATTTGTATACTCTGGCCTCCTTTGTCAAATATCAATTCAGCATAATGGCTTGGCTCCATTTCTGTTCCATTGGTCTATATATAGCTGTTCTTGTGCCAGTACCACGCAGTTTTGAGAATAGTGGCTTTGTAATATAGCTTGATACCTGGTATTGTGATCCCTCCATCTTTGTTCTTCATTCTCAAGATTGCTGCAGCTATTCAAAGTCCTTTTTTATTCCATACAAGAGGGACAAAATTTGTGCACTCAGCAGTATCGTTCCGCCTGTCCTGTGCCCTCTCTTAGTCCGGGAGCCCTCAGGGGAATAGGCCCAAGGGGAGCGAGCCTAAGCAATCACTCAGACATCTTTAGCCCTGCCACAGAGGCGGGAGAAACTCTGGACACTGCCGCTGTGTTCACCAGCTGTGAGCCCGGCTTCGGACTGAACTGCATTCCTCTGTGGGAGTGCACTGACCACCTGATGGCAGCTCCAGTGTTGATGGTCAGTATGCATCACAGTGACTGGTCGTTCCACTGTTTGGTTTATTTGCATATTAGCCTTTATTGTATAGACTACAGGCCCAACACACGAAATCTGTGTGTGTGTATAGTCCCTAAGCCTGGCCTGTGATCAGGGCCAGCTTCCCGCAGCTGGCCCCACCACTCACCTCCAGTTTCCTGTTCGCCATTGGGGATCAGTGCCTGATATCTGGGGGAAGGGACCGTGAGGCGGATTGTTCCCACCCATTCATAGGCCCCACCCACGCTGAGAGTGACCATGAGGAGGTGGGAGCCAGGCTCTACAGAGAATTTGTATGCGTTGTCCCTTTAAGAGGGTATGTGAGCTTTCAACTGCCAATCCCTAGCAGACAACACCCCACTGCTTTTCACAGCTAAATGTTACATGGTACCCTCTTCAGTTTGGAGCTCTCTGCCGGGGAGTCCAGCTTAGGGATTAGATCCCAGAGTTATCAGTGGAACATCCCCCCTTCCCCCACACACACACACCGCCCCTAACAGCTGATATATCTCCCAGCAACTTCAGTTGCTGTCTGTGGGTGCCCATCCTTTGAGATTCCACCCCGCCTACCAGTCTATTTGCGGTCTCCACCTTCAGACCTTGGGTATCAGGGATCTCTCCTTAAAGTGTTCCATTGATTATTTCAGTTCTAATTCCAGCTTCTTCTTTATTAACTTATTATTGTAGAGAGGAAGGGAGAGGGAGAGATAGAAGCATCAATGATGGGAGAGAATCATTCTGAGTTATATACTCTTATAATAGTATTATGAAGTGGCCTCTTATCGCATTTACTTTGAGGTCTATTTTGTTGGATATAAGTATTGCTACCCCAGCTTTTTTTTTTTTTTTTTTTTTTTTTTAATCATTTTCATTTTCCTGAAAAGTATTTTTCCATCCCTTCACACTCAGCCTATGTGAGTTTCTTGCTCTGAGGTGGGTTTCTTGTACACAGTATATGTATGGGTCATGTTTTCTTGCCCATTCAGCCACCAATGCCTTTAGATTAGAGCATTTAATCCATTTATGTTTAAGATTATTATTGATAGGTACTTGATTATAGCCATTTTTATTCTTTTATGCCTGTGTTCCTCTTTCGCTTTCTATTTCTTCTTTTTACAACAGTCCCTTTAGCATTTCTTGCATTTCTTCCTTGATAGTGATAATCTCACTTAACCTCTTTGTCTGTGAAGCTCCTGATTTCCCCTTCAATTTTGAATGATAATCTTGCTGTATAGAGTATTCTTGGATTCAGTCCCTTGATTTTCATCACATTGTATAGTTCATTCCATTCCCTTCTTGCCTTATGTGTTCCTGTTGAGAACTCATTTGATAATATAATGGGAGTTCCTTTGTAGGTAACTCTCTTTCTCTCTCTTTAAGTTTTTAAGATTCTGTCTTTGTCGTTAATGTTTGCCATTTTAATTACGATATGTTGGTGTGGGTCTTTTTTGGTTCATCTTATTTGGGACTCTCTGTGCCTGTGTGACTTTTCTTTCCTAAATCAGGAACTTTTTCTGTCATTTCTTCAAGTAGGTTTATAACCCTTGCTCCTCTTCTTGTTCTTCTGGCACCCCTGTTATATGTGTGTTTAATGTTGATCCAAAGCTCCCTTAGGCTCTCCTGCTTTGTATTTTTTCCCCCCTCCAATTGCTATTCAAATTGGGTGTGTTTTTCTGCTTTATATTCTAACTCATTAATTCGGTCCTCCACTTCTAGTCTGGTGTTGGAACCTTCCATTGTGTTTTCTATTTTAATTATATATTTTCCTCTTTATTCTTACATAAGTTGTTCATTTTCTCATCCAGTTGATTTAATAATTGTATGGCCCTTACTCTGAATTTTTTTTGTGACATATTGCATGTCTCTGTTTCATATACTTCCTTTTCTAGCTGTTCCTCGTTTTCTTTCTTTAAGGGGTTGTTTCTTTGTCTCCCATTTTTGCTATCTCTTTCTGACCCTGTCCACCCTTCTTGGAGTTTGATCTGAAAATCGTTAGACCAGAGCTTGGGTCTGCCTTTACTCTCATTTCTTTATTTCTCTACTCTGAGTTGTATCCCCTTAAACCACGTATCTGGTCCCTCAGTTGTATGCTTCAGACTATTGGGATGGTGGGAGCCTATTCACAGTTTCTGTGGGTGCTATCCTCTATGAGGACCCAGAGTCCTCTGGCATGTAATTTGCTGTGCAGCCCTGGTGCCCATGGCACAGTGGCACCATAGGTCCCTCTGGCAGAGCATTTGCAGTACAGTCCTGTGGCATCTGGCTGGTCCCACTGGCTTGGTCTGGGTCACCTCTGCAGGACTGTCCCAGGGGCTGTGTTGAAGCAAGTGTAGGTTGCTCTGGGTCACACAGTCATATCTCCTCCCCTTTGGCCTGAGTGGGGTACACACTGGGTTACTCCAGGATGCCCCAGCAGCAAGACCCTGGGATTGGGATGGACATTTTGCAGGTTGCTCTGGGTTGCATAGTTTCTCTTTCTTGTAGCTTGGAGTGAGACACAGCACTAGGTTGCTCCAGTTCACACCTCTTCGTGTGGAGTTGGGGCAGGTTGCCCACATGGCTCAGTACATGCTCTCTTGTCGCCTGGAGTGAGGTGTACATTTGTTTTCTCTGGATGGCCCTGGCAGGACTATCCTAGGTTAATTGTGGACCAGGCACAGGTCCACAATTAACCTATTCAAAGAGCTTCCCTGTGGTCCTGAGTAAGGTGTGTGTTATGTTGCTTTTGCTTGCCCCTCCAGGGCGAGGGTGAAGCAGACAATGGTTGCTCTGGGTCACTCTAGTAGGGCTGTCCTGGGGGCTGGGATAGACTGGACACTTGTTGCTCTTGGTTGCACAGTTCGCACTCTCCTGGAGTGGGACATGCCCTGGTTTCTGTGCGTTGCTCCAGGTCACGTTAGCAGCAGGTCCCGGCACTAGAGGTGGAGCGGGCACTGGTTGGCTCCAGGTCATGCTAGCAGTATGGTTCTGGAGTAGGGGCAGGGGTGTGGCACAGCGATCCCCTTGACTTGTATTCATCGTGGGGTCTTGAAGCCTGGTCCTGTGATGCAGGGTCCCAATGGGCTGGTGAGAAGGCGTCATGTGGGAGCTAATTCTGACTGCTTGCGCTCCCTACAGACATCTGATAGCCTGCTGGAATGTACTACGCCACTCACTCCCGGGGCACAGTGGTGGTTCCAGGCAGGTTATGGCTGCCAAGTAGCATTCTCTAGGTGTACTCTGACCTTCTTTATTGAATGTTGTCTCATCAGCTGTGTCTAATTTGTTCATTCAGTTACACATAATATTATTAATCTGAGATTATTTCACATAAGTTACTGAACAGAGTGATAATATCACCATTTATGTTTTTATTAATGAGATTTAACTACTCTCTTCTTTATTATGTGCATTAAACTTCTAGCTACACTAGTTATAAGAAAACTGGAATGGCTTTACTAACATTAAACAAAGCAGTCTTCAGAACAAGTATTCCCAGAGATCAAGAAGGGATATTTCATTCTGATTAAAAAGTTAGGTCAGTTCATCAAGGAGACATAAAAACTCTAAATGTATTTATACTTAATAATAGACCTTGCATGCATGAAGCAAAACTGTCAGAACTGAAAGGAAAGATAGACAAATCCATTGTTAGTTATAGTTAGAAATCTCAATACTTCTGTCTGAGGAATGGATACAGTAAGAAGACAGAAAATCTATGCTAAACCTATTCAACTTTATTAATATTCATAGAACAGTAAATACAACAACTCTAGAATACACATTCTTTTTAAGTGAATATGGAACATTCACCAAGATTATTTGCTGAGATTTAAATCAGTTCTCTATAAATTTAAAAGAGTTGAAATTATAGAATTTCTCTAGCCATATGGAATCAAATTAAAAATCAATACAAATATCTGGAATATCTGCAAACACTTAGAAGTTAAATAACACACTTCTAAATAACCCATGGATGAAAGGAGAAATTAAAAGAGAAATTAAAAAATATTTTGATCTGCATAATAATGAAAGCACAGCATAATCTATGTGATAACCTTAAGCCTGTATTTAAAGGGAGATTTATGTTTCAAATGCTTATTATGCTAAATAAATTAGGTAAGCTTCCTACCTTAAGAAGCTAGAGATTAAAAGCACAAATTAAACCAATGTAAGCAGAATCAAGTAATAAAGATAGCAACAGAAATCCGTGGAAAATGGATAAACAACAGTAAAGTTAAGGAGACCAAAAGTTGGTTCTTTTTAAAAGTTAATAAAATTGATAAATTCTTCCTATGGGACCATGGAGTGTGGATAATAGACAGAGAGTGGAAAAGAGAACACATAAATTGATAATATTAGGAGTTAAAAATAGAGACATCCTATAGATTCTATAGGTAGTATAGGACAGTTTAAGAATATTGTTAATTTAAAGCCAACAAATTCACATGTAGGTGAAATGAATACATCTTTAATGAAAACAATTTATCAAAACTAAGATATGTAAAAATATAAATAGTCCTTTATCTTTTAAAGACATTTAATTGGTATTTAAAAAACATCCCACAGAGAAAATCCTTGGCTCATATATCATCACTTATGAATTCTATCAAACATTTAAGGAAGACATAACAATTTTACACTAATTTTAGGGAAATAGAAGAGGCAGATCACTTTCCAATCCTATATAATGAAAGGGTAATATGCATATTACCCCTAACAGTGGAACAACCGGTCACTATGACATGCACTAACCACTTAGGTGCAGACACTCGACACAGGAGCTGCCCCTGATGGTCAGTGCACTTCTAAAGGGGGATTACTGCTTAGCCATAAGTCGGCTCATGGCTGGCCAACACAGCAGGGGTGGCAGAAGCCTCTCTCACCTCCATGGCAGCACTAATGATGTCCAACTAATAGCATCAGGGAGTGGGCCTAAGCTGTTAAACATTCCCTGAGGGCTCCTAGGCTGCCAGAGGGATGTCTGACTGCCAGCTTAAGCCTGTTTCCCCAGGGAGCGGGCCTAAGTCGGCAGGTGGACATCCCCTGAGGGGTCTTGGTCTGCAAGATGGTGCAGGCCTGGCTGAGGAACTCCCCTGAGTGCACGAATTTTCATGCACTGGGCCTCTAGTATATTATATTGGACCAGCATAATCCAAATACTTAAACAAGGGAGTTATATTAAAAAAATGCTGACCATTATTTTCTTATAAGTAGATGTAAAGCTTTTAACAAAATAAAACCAGATGTGCCTCAGTAATATATTAGAATAATACTCATGACCAACTGGGATTTATTTTAGAAATATAAAATTGATTTACAATGCAATTTGTTATATTGTCAAAATTTAACACCCAATTTTAATAGAAATGTTCAACAAACTAGGACTAAGATTAAACTTCCTCAGTCAGATAAAGGTCATCTTAAAAACAAACAATCTGCTAACAGCATATTTAATAGTAAAAGAACTAAACATTTTCTCTGTAAAGTCAAAGATAGGATAAAGGTGTTCCAGTGTATTAAATCAATAAAAAAGAAAGCAATGCAGATTAGGGAGAAAGAATTAAAATTGTTTTTATTTGCATGTAGTGTGTTTATGTATGTAGAAAATTTAAGAAATTTTTTTAAATGATACTATATACAATAAGTAAATTTAGCAAGGTCACAGGATGTAAAATATGTACAAAATTCAATTGTGTTTCTACGAACTAGCAGCAAATATTATTGTTAAATACAAAATTTTAAAAAATAAATAAAAAAGTTTAATTCTACACATACATGAATTCAAAAAGTGTAAGCCATCTACACTGAAAACTGTTAGTAGCTTTGGTAGGCTGAAAGCTGAATAAATGCTGGTTGGGGGAGAAGGTTTTACCACAATCAAGAAATAGAAATAGAAAACTTAATATTGTTAAGATGTAACTTCTTCCCAAATTGATCTTTAGCCACAACATAATACCAATAAATATTCCAGCAGATTTTTATGTATAAATTGGAAATTTGATTCTAAAGTTTTTATTATATTGCAAAGAATTTGGAATAACTAGAGCAATCTGTAGAAAGAACTATGTTTCAGACTTTTATTATCAGATTTCATGTTTTACCATGAAGCTGTAGTAATTAAGGCAGCAGATTACTTGCATAACAAAAGATAAAATGGATCAATGGAATGTAATAGAGTCTGAATGTAAAGCTATCTTTTTCCAGAAAGTTAATTTTCAATTATGCCACCAGAACTATTCAATGGATAAAGAAAAAGCTTTTCAACCACTGGGGCTGAAACAGCTGTCTATATATGTGGAAAGAATTAATCGTGATCCATAGCTCACATTAAACAGAAAACTTAATCCAAATACATCATACCTCTAAATATAAAGGCTACAAATGTAAACTTTCTTGAAGTAAACTTAGGAGAAAATCTTAATCAGATCCAAAATGCACTGACCATAAATAGTTGAGAAAATAAATATCATTATAGTAAAAAAATTACTTTTCCAAAGATACTGTTAAATAGTCAATATGTAAGCCAAACACTGGGGGAATTTGTAAAACATATGTACACATAGGACTAGTATCCAGAGTATATACCAGTAAAACTCTTCTAATTGAATAGTAAGACAGAACCCAATTTTTAAAATAAGAAATCTATTTAAAGGGCCATTTCACAAACCAGGAGATACAAATAGCCATTAAGCATTTAATGAAAAAAAGTCTTTAGCATCAGTAGTCATCAGAGATCTCTAAAGTAAGACCATGTTGAGATAACACTGC
Organism: Pipistrellus kuhlii; assembly: GCF_014108245.1. NCBI lineage: Eukaryota > Metazoa > Chordata > Mammalia > Chiroptera > Vespertilionidae > Pipistrellus > Pipistrellus kuhlii. The sequence goes on from NW_023425515.1 coordinate 100,590,111, forward strand.
ACTTACACTCTCAGAAGAATAAAGAAAAACTAAAACATTGAGACACAATACCAGATATTGGCAAGATTATGGGGCACTTGAAATTTTTATACATTAATGGTGGGAGTATAAAATAATACTAATAATTTCATATATGTCTGAACAGATATTCATAAAGGTAAGCATAAAGCTACCCTAAAACCCAGCAATTTCATTTGGGTATTTACCAAGAGTGAGAAGGAAAACAAGAATGTTAAAAAAAAAAAAAAAAGTATTGTACAGAGTATTCATAGTAACAAAAAACTGGAAACAATACCCATTAATAGACTGGCCAAACAAATTGTGGTGAATCCTATCTAAAAAGAGTAATATGCATATTGACTGTACCTCCACTACACCCACAAACCACACATACCAGCCAATCAGCAAGTATGCAAATAAACCCAACCAAGATGGCTGCAGCCACAGAGAACAAGAGGGAGGCTTGGGTTTTCCCGGCAACAGAGGAAGCCAAGGTTTCCACCTGCCCTTGCCAGCCTAAGCCTCCACTCAAGGCTACAAAGTTTCAATTATAAAAGGTAAACAAATCTAAACAGAAATGGCGGCAGCCACAGAGCAAGCAGAAAGTTTCAATTGTAAAAGGTAAATAAATTCCAGATACAGGGCCTCTGCTTGGGTCACCAGGGGGCGTGGCTGGCCTGCAAACTACCACAGGCCCCTCGCCCAGGCCACCTCACACCCCAAGGGAACTCCCACTCTGATCTGGGACACCCTTCAGTGCAAACCAGCCAGCCCCCACCCATGTATTAGGCCTCTATCCTATCTAATAAAAGAGTAATATGCAGATTGACCATCACTCCAACACACAAGATCAAGATAGCTGCCCCCATGTGGTCAAAGATCCTGCCCCCATGTGGACACAAGATGGCCACCACAAGATGGTGAGCAGGGGAGGGCAGTTGAGTGAGACCAGGCCTGCAAGGGAGGACAATTGGGGGCAATCAATCCTGTAGGGGAGGGCAGTTAGGGTTAACCAGGCTGACAGAAGAGGGAAGTTGGGAGTGACTGGGCCTGCAGGAAAGGGCAGTTGGGCGGGACCCAGGCTGCAGGGGAGAGCAGTTGGGGGGACCAGGCCTGCAGGGGAGGGCAGTTAGGGGAAAACAGACCTGAAGGGAGGGCAGTTAGAGGCAAACAGGCTGGCAGGGGAACAGTTAGGCATCAATCAGGTTGGCAGCAGAGTGGTTAGGAGGTGATCAGGCTGGCAGGCAGAATCGGTTATGGGCAGTCAGGAAGGCAGACAGGTGAGCAGTTGGGAGCCAACAGTCCTGGATTGTGATAGGGATGTCCGACTGCCCATTTTAGACCTGATGGATCGGGTCTAAACGGGCAGTCAGACATCTCTCAAGGGACCCCAGATTGGAGAGGATGCAAGCTGGGCTGAGAGACACCCCCCTCCATGCACGAATTTCATGCACTGGGCCTCTAGTGTATACAATAAAATACTACTCAGCAATAAAATAAGAATAGACTGCTGATAAGGGCAACAACATGGAAGAACTCAAAAACATTTTAAGCAAAAGCAGCAAGACACAGGAGATTAAAAATGGTGACAGAGTTAGTGGAAGCTACACTGACACTCTCCCAAAACCAAACTGGAACTACAACTAAAATACAGAAAAACCACATAAGAAATGAATAAGAAATTATCCAAAGACTAACTGGAGAAAACCCTGATAACCAAGGATGGAAAGGAGAGACCACATAAAGACTGGTAGGAAATGCTGAGGCATAAAAGGGGTGTCAGACAGCAGCTGAAGATCCAGGGGGTATCTTGGTTATGGGGAGGGAGGGAGAGAGAGAGAGACAGACAGACAGACAGACAGACAGACAGACATGAGTGATGAGAGAGAATCTATTGCATGCCTCACACTGGAGATTGAGCCACAACCTAGGCATGTGCACTGACTGGGAATTGAACTAAGACCTCCTAATTCATAGGTCAATGCTCTATCCCTGAGCAATGCCAACCAGGCTAATACCCATTTTTGACAAACACTCTCAGCAAAGTGGGAATACATACAAAGTTTCCACATAATAAAAATCATGTGTGCCAAATCTACAGCCAACATCATACTCAGTGGGCAAAAACAAACTATTTCCCCTATGAATAGGAATAGGACAGGGATGTCTGCTTTTACCACTCTTATTCAGCATAGTTCTAGAAGTCCTAGTCATACTGATCACATAAGAAGAAGAAGAAATAAAAGGCATCCAAATTGGAAAGGATGAAGTAAAATTGTCTTTATTCACAGATGACAGAAATCTCTAAAGACTCCACCAAAAAACTACTAGATTTAGTAAATAAATTTGGCAATGTAGCAAGAATCAAAATCAACACCCAAAAATCTATGGACTTTCTATATACCAATACAAAATTAATAGCCATAAATCAATGCCATTTTTATGTACCAATAATGAATTCTCAGAGAAACTAAGCAAAAAATTCTATTTACCATTGCTACAACAACAAAAAATTTATATACTTAGGAATAAACTTAACCATGGAGGTAAAAATACTTGTACTTGCTTCTGGCGCAAGAACAGGCATATAGACCAATAGAACAGAACAGAGAACCCAGAAATCAACCCACGCCATTAGGCTCAATTAATTTTTGACAAAAAAGGCAAGAACATACAGTTGAGTCAAGACAGTCTCTTCAATAAGTAGAAAGGGAAAATTGGACAGATATATGGGACAAAATGAAACTGGACCACCAACTTACTCCATACACAAGAATAAATTCAAAATAGATAAAAGACAAATGTAAGTTGAGAAACCTTAAAAATGTTAGAAGAAACCATAGACTGCAAAGTCTCATACATCTCTCATAGCAATACATCTACTAGGGCAAAGGAAACTAAGGTGAAAATAAATGCTACTATATCAAAATAAAAAGCTTCTGCACAGCAAAAGAAATTGTCAGCAAATTGAAAAGAGAACCCACTGTCTGAGAGAACATATTTGGTAATGTTATCTCTGATAAAAGGTTAATATGTAAAATACTTAAGGAACCCTGCGGCAGATGGCCTAAGTAAGGGAGGGATGCCCTGGCCAGCACCAGGCAGCCAAGGGAAGGGAGGTAGGCCCCAGCTGGTGGCAGAGACAGGTGGCCAGACAGGTAGCCAAGGAAAGGGAGGAAGTACCAGCTGGCAGCCACTAGGGACCCTGCCACTGAACGAATTTCATGCACTGGACCTCTAGTATCCATATAATGGAATGCTACTCAGCAGTAAGTATTGATATAAACAACTTGGATGAAAAAAGTCAATTTCATAAGGTTATGTATTATATCATTTCATTTATATCATATTCTGGAAATGTCAAAATTATTGTAATGTACAACATAGCAATGATTACAATGCATTAGGGATATAATCCTATATAAGAAAAGCCTAATATGCTAAGTGTCCAGTCAGCCGGATGACGGATGGTTCAATCAAAGTGTAATATCCTAATGATATCTTAATGATCCTCAACTGCTCACTATCATATGCACTAACCACTAAGGGGCAGACAGTCAGTCAACCAGTTGACCAGTTGCTATGATGTGCACTGACCACCTGGGGGCAGACACTCTTACTGGTAAGTTAGCTTGCTATTGGGGCCCAGCTGATCTGGACTGAGCCAAATGGGACTGAGTGAGATGGTTCAGACAGGCCCTGAAGCCCTCCCATAACCCCTCCCTGGCTAGCCAACCTCCCTTGTCCATCCCCAGCCTTGATCTTGCACCTGTGGGGTCCCTCCACCTTGCCTGTGCCCTCGCGCCATCCTGGACCCCTCGGGGAATGTTGGAGAGCTAGTTTCTGCCTGATCCCGCAGGCCAGGCTAAGAGATCCCACTAGTGCATGAATCCGTGCACCGGATCTTTAGTGTGATTATAAAGGGATAAATGAAGGAGTTATTTTATGATGATATAATAATTCTATATTACAATTTGCGAGTTGTTTACATGAATCTCTGCATATAATAAACATTGCATAGCATTGGACAACCACAAAAAAATCACTTAAAAATCTAGTGACATCTGAATCTCTGTAGTTCAGTTAATATTATTGTACCAGTGTTACTTCCCTGATTTTTATAATTTACTGTATCTATGTGAAACAAAGCAAAAAGCTTGGTAAAAGGCTTATGTGAATGTTCTGGTAATTTCGTATCTTCTTGTGAATCTTTGTGTGTGTTTTTGTCACTGTACACAATATTGTGGTAAAACTTGTGTATTTTTGTATCGTTTTAATTTTTTGTTTATTGTTATTATGAAAATTTCAATTTTATAAGATAAAATCCCAGAACTGAAGTGTTTGGATAATGGGTATGTATAGTTTTAGTTTTATGAATATTACCAGATTCTTTTTCAAGATCACTGGTCGAATTCACACCAACAATATATTACTACCCACTTCTCAGCTTCTCTAGTTCTCAATACTATTACTTTAATGTTGGCCAATCTCTTGATGACAAAGAATGCTTTTTTATTATTATTCAAATTTCCTTTTTCCTTACCCCTAATTTGAGTATATATTGTTTTTTTTTTTCTAATTTGTTTTCTTTTTTGGTCTGTTTTTCTCTCCCCCCCTCTTCTCCCTCCCCCTTCACCATTTATTCCCCCATACCTTCTCTTTCCTCCACTCCCTTTCCCCCCTGTAGTCACCATCCTGTTGTCCTGTCCATGAGTTCTTTTTTTCTCTCAATCCTCCCACCACTAGATGTCTGTCTGCTCTCTATGAGTCTGCCTCTATTTTCCTGGTTAGTTCAGTTTGTTCATTCAGTTCTACATGAGTGACATCATATGATACTTATCTTTCTCTGACTGGTTTATTTCACTTAGCATAATGTTCTCTGGGTCTATCCATGCTGTCTCAAAGGTTAAGAGATCCTTTTTACTGCTGCATGGTATTCCATGGTATAAATGGACCACATCTATTTTATCCACTCTTCTACTAATGGACACTTGGGCTGCTTTCAGATCTTAGCTGTTGTAAATAACACTGCAGTGCACATAGTGGTGCATATATTCTTTCAAATTAGTGTTTCAGGTTTCTTCAGATAAATTGCTAGAAGTGGAATTGCTGGGTGATAAGGCAATTCAGTTTTTAATTTTTAAGGTAACTCCGTGCTGCTTTCCACAGTGGCTGCACAAATCTTTAATCCTACCAACAGTTCCCTCTTTTCCACATCCTTGCCAACACTTGCCATTTGTGGATTTATTAGGTCTAGTAATAATTAATGTCGTTTTCTAATACTTTTTTAAATCGAATTTATTTAAACAATACAACAAAATTTAATCAACAATATAGTTGCCGTTGTTTTCTACTACTTGTGCCCAACGCTCAGGAAGCATTTTAATCCCTCTGTTGTAAAATTCTTGTGATTTTGATGCAAAAAAATCGGTCAATGCATTTTTGAGGCATTCTTCATTATTAAATTTTTTTCCAAGAAGAAAGTTTTGCAAAGAACGAAACAAATGGTAATCGGAAGGGGCAATATCAGGAGAATATGCAGGTTGAGGGAGAACTTCCCATTCCAACTGGAGCAGTTTTTCAGCAGTGATTCTTGCAGTATGCGGTTGTGCGTTATCGTGGTGAAGAACTACGCCCTTCCAATTAATCAGCGCGGGTTCTTTTTCTCTTAAAGCTTGGGCTAACCTTTCCAATTGGGCACTATACACTGCACTTGTAATGGTTTGGTTAGATGGTAAAAGTTCATAATGAAGAATTCCTTTAAAATTCCACCAAACACACAACATCACTTTTTTCGCATGCAAGTCAGGTTTTGGCGTGGGCTGCGGAGCCTCATTTTTGTCCAACCATTGAGGCCGTCTTTTCAAATTAACATACAGCACCCATTGTTCATCTCCGGTAACAATTTGCTCTAAAAACGGCAAATGGTTTTGACGAGAGAGGAGCGAACTGCAAATTGTGACTCTTTGATTACGGTTGTTGTCGGTCAACTCAGGAGGAACCCATTTTCCAAACTTTTGGACTTTGCCAAGTGCACGCAATTGATTGGAAATTGTTTTTTGTGAACAATTTAAAGTTGTTGCAAGCTCTTGTTGGGTAATTTGAGGATTTTGCACCAAAAGAGCTTGAAGAGCTTCTTGATCAAAATTGGACACACAGCCTCGACCACTCTTGTCATCTAAGGAAAAATTTCCCTCGCGAAATTTCTCAAACCAACGCTGGCATTTTCTGGCGCTAACTGCATCTTGACCAAGAGCACTACAGATGTTTTTTGCAGCCTCACTTGCTTTTCTTCCTAATTGGAACTCGTAAAGCATGCAGTGCCGAATATGCTCTTCATCTGCCATCTTCTTAGCCCTAGTTTTGCAACAAAAACCAAACCAAACACAAACTTTTTCAAGCAAAACTTGTTAATTGCACTTCACACGTTCTGTAGATACCACGTGTTTGAAGGTTATGTCAATACAAGTCAACGCCAAGCAAGATTTTAAACGAATATTGAAAAACGACATTAATTATTACTAGACCCGATATTGATGATTTCCATTCTGACAACTGTGAGGTGTTACCTCATTGTGGTTTAATTTACAAGTCTCTGATAACTAATGATGTTGAGCATCTATTCGTGTCTCTTGGCCATTTGTGCTCATTTTTTAATTGTATTGTTTGTTTTTGTGTTTAGTTTTACAAGTTTTTTGTTTTTTGTTTTTATAAATTTGGGAGATTAACCTCTTAACAGCTTCATTGACAAATATGTCCTCCACTCAGTGGGTTGTCTTTTCATTTTGTTGATACTTTGCTGTGCAAAAACTTTTTATTTTGTTGTGGTCCCACTTGTTAGTTTTTTGTTTGTTTGTTTCCCTTGGCTGAGGAGATAGAACAGAAAAATATTGCCATGAGAAATGTACAATATTTTACTGCCTATGTTTTCTTCTAGGGTTTTTATTGTATCAAGTCTAACATTTAAGTCTTTAACTCATTTTTAATTCTGTGTGTGGTAAAAAGAAGGTCATCCAGTTTCATTTTTTGCATGTATATGTCCAATTTTCCCAACACAATTTATTGAATAGTCTATCTTTACCCCATTTTATGTTTGTGCCCTTTATATCAAATATTGACTATAAAGGCTTGGGTTTATTTCTGGGCTCTCTGCTCTGTTCTCTTGATCTATATTTCTATTTTTATGCCAGTACCAGGCTGTTTTGATTACTAAAGTTCTTGTTGTATTGCTGGTTATCAGCTAGTGTGATTCCTCCAACTTTGTTCTTTCTCAAGATCACTGTTGCTATTTGGGTTCTTCTATGGTTCTACAAAAAATTCTGGAATATTTTTTCTAGTTCTATGAAATGTATTATTGGTATCTTGATGAGAATTGTATTGAATCTATAGGTTGCTTTGGTATTTGGACATTTTAATAATGTTATCTCTTCCTGTCCATGAACATGGTATATACTGTCACTTATTTGTATCATCTTCAGTTTCTTTTCTTCATGTACAATTTTCCTAGTACAGGTCTTTTATATCCTGGGTTAAAGTTATTCCTAGGTATTTAATACTTGTTGAAGCAATTGTGAATGGAATTGTGGGTGTTTTTTGTTTTTTGTTCGTGTGTGTGTGTGTGTGTGTGTGTGTGTGTGTGTGTGTTCAGCTTCCCTTTCTAATATTCATTATTGGTATATAAAAATGCTACTGATATTTATGTTGTATCCTGCTACTTCACTGAGGTCTTTATTAGTTCAATTAGTTTTCTGGTGGAACTTTTAGTGTTTTCTATATTCAGTATGATGCCATCTGCAAAAAATGAAAGTTTTACTATTTCTGTTCCATCCTGAATGCCTTTTATTTCTTTTTCTTGTCTGAGTGATGCGGCTAGAAGTTCTAGTACTATATTGAACAAGTGTGGTGAAAGTGGACATCCTGTCTTCCCAAACGTAAGGGAAACATTGTAGCTTTTTCCCATTGAGTGTGATGTTGGTTGTGGGTTCTTCATATATGGCCTTTATTACATTGAGATATGTCTCTATTCCTATTTTACTAACAATTTTTATCATATATTGGTGCTAGATTTTATCAACTGTTTTTTCTGCATCAATTGATATGCTCATGAGGTTTTTATCCTTCCTTTTGTTCTTGTGGTGTTTCACATCTATTGATTTGCAAATATTTTACCAACCTTGCATCCTCGGAATAAATCACACTCGATCATGGAGTATGTCCTTTGTATGTATTTGTATGTATTGGTGGATTCAGTTTGCTAAAAGTTTGCTGAAGATTTTAACATCTTTGTTTTTCAGGGATATTGGCCTGTAATTTTCTTTATCGTGTCTTTATCTGGTTTTGGAATTAGGATAATGCTAGCCTCATAAAATGACTTTGGGAATCTTCTATTCTCTTGCCTTTTTTGGAATAGTTTGAAGATAGGTGTTTTTTCTTCTTTGAATGTTTGCTAACATTCACCTGTAAACCATTCTGTTCAGGGCTTTTGTTTGTCAGAGTTTTATTTTGTTTTATTTTATTTTTTTTCCATTTCACTAGTTTTATTCTATCTATTAAGGTTGTTGGATTTTTTCTGATTTGTTTTGGAAGATTTTATGTTTTTAGGAATGTACCCATTTTATCCACTTTGGCCAATTTGTTGGCATATATCTAGTTGCTTGTAATAGTTTCCTATGATACTTGATATTTTTGGGGGGGTCAGTTATTTATCCTTTTTCATATCTGATTTTCTTTCTTGCTTTTTTCTTGTTGAGTCTGATTAAAGTTTTGTCAATTTTATTTATCTTTTCCAAGAATATGCTTTAGGTTCCATTGATCTTTTGTATTGTTTTATTATATCCTATTTTGTTCATTTCTGCTCTGATCTTTAATATTCACTTCCAGCTCACTTTGGACTTTGTTGTTGTTCTTTTCCAGTTTCTTTAAGTATAAAGTTAGATTATTTTTTAGAGATTTATCTCTTACTTGAGGTAGGACAGTAATGCTGTGAATTTCTTTCTTATGCCTGCTATTGTGTCCCACAGATTTTGGGTTGTTTTGTTGTCATTTTCATTTGTTTCAAGGTATTTTTTGGTTTCTTCCTTGATTTAATTTTTTGTCCATTTATTATTAAGTAATATTATTTAGCCTCCAAGTCTTTGTTTTTCAATTTTCTTGAAATTGATTTCAAGTTTCATATAATTATGGTCACAGAAGATAATTGATATGCTTTCTGTCTTAAAATTCTTGAGACTTGTTCTGTGTCATAACATGTGGTGTATCCTAGAAAACGTTCCATGGACACTTGAAAAAAAATGTATATATGTAGCTTTGGTGTGGAATGCTCTGAAGATACCAATTAAATCCAACTGATCTCTTATGTCATTTAAGGCTGCAGACTCCTTGTTGATTTTCTGTTTGGAAGATCTATCCAGTGATATCAGTTGGGTATTAAAATCTGCTACTGTATTACTATCTGTAACTGTATTACTATCAATCTCTCCCTTAATGTCCATCAGGATTTGCTTTCCATATTTAGGTGCTCCTATGTTAGGTGTATAAATGTTTACATAGGTTATATCCTCTTTTTGGATTACTCCTTTTAACATTACGTAGTGTCCTTTTTTGCCTCTTAATATAACCTTGGTTTTAAAGTCTGTTTTGTCACATATAAGTATTTCTACCCCAGCTTTTTTATTCCTTACCATATGCACGAAATACCATTTCCATCTCTTTACTTTTAGTGTTTGTATATGTTTCATTCTGAGGTGGGTCTCTTGAAGACAGCATATACATGGGTCTTGTTTTCTTACCTATTAGCCACCTCTGTCTTTGATTGGAGCATTTAAGCCATTTACTTATAAAGTGGTTATTGATAGATATATATATATATATTTATTGTCATTTCATTTTTTAACTATGTTCTTCTGATTTCTCCTCCTTCTTTTCTTCTACTCCTTGTCTTCCTCCTCTTTCTTCTTTCCTCCTCTCTCCTTCATTTTGGTAACAAACTCCTTTCACTTTTTCTTGTCTGGGAAGCTTTTTACTTCTCCTTCAATTTTGAATAATAGCCTTGCTGGGAAAAAATAGCGTTGGTTGTCCTTGCTTTTCATTATTTTGAATATTTTATGCAATCTCTTCTGGCCTGAAATGTTTCTGTTTAGAAATCTGTCGACATTCTTATGGGAGCTCCCTTATAAGTACTGTCTGTCACTGGCCTTAGACAACCTGTTTGGAATTATCAGGAATCCATAGCTTATGGTTCCCTCTGCCGGGCCTGAGTGCTTGTGAAAAAAACCAAGATGCATACCAAGGACTGCTTTACTAGCCCCAGTCACAGGAGCAGGTTACCAAAAGTCTCAGAGCACTCAGAAATCTGCTTCTCCTGTAGACTCTCAGTTACTTAAAGAGCCACTGACTCTACTCCTCTGAAAGGATAAGCTCCATAGGGTGTATAGGGTGAGGAATGTATGTGGTTTTTTGGGGGGTTTTTTACAGCTAGATATGACAACACCATTTTACAGCTAGTTATGACAACACTATTTAAATATTCGAATACTATGTTTGTAACTCAATTTTCTGTCATTTTTAAAACTCTTTATTCTGTTCTGGTCTTTGGATCTCTTGTGTATTACTACTAAAATCATTTGATTAGAGTAACTTTATAAAAAACTAGGAGTCCAGCGCACAATTCGAAATCGCGCAGTGCTGCCCACCCTTGAGTTACTCGTCTTCCCTGCCTTGCTCCCTGGGTCCAGCCCTGCCTTCTCCTCCGGCCCTTGAAGCAGGCGCAGCTGCTGCTGATTCAGTACTGCCACCCCACCCCACCCCAACACATGCACAATCTCCTCCTGTCTGTTCAACCCGTTACAGTGTTCCAGTTAATTAGCATATTTTCTCTATTTTTTTTTATAGGTAGGTAGGTAGGTAGGTAGGTAGGTAGGTAGATAGATAGATAGATAGATAGATAGATAGATAGATATTGTAGATAGATATAGATAATAAGATCTGCTAAGCAAGTCCCCAGTTACTTTTGCAATGCACACATTCATTCTTCTTTGTGGACACACATAATTTTGTCCTTTAAAAATATTTTAGACCATTGTAATTCTGATTGGAATTATGTTAAATATAAGATCATTTGTTAAGATAAACATTACTGTACCATTGCAGAATTGTAAAGACAGTAATGCTTTATGATAAATAATAATATGATACATTCACATTTAAAATTTGATTCTCTTCTTATCCACATTTTGTGACTACTGTTAGAATAATAGATCAGAGGAATTTGCAGAGGCAAGCGATATTCTATTATCAATCAAGTCCTTTGTCAATGGGTAAATAGTATATTAGTTTTTCCTATAATGAAATGGAAAAGAATTCCATTAGTTAAGGTTTTTGTTTTTTCACACACACAAATAATTCTGTGTACTGAGTGAAAAGTTTTATTTTATATGTTGAAATTATTATACTTTCAACCTTTCTCTTCAATGTTTACATTTAGAAGCGATTGTTGGAAGCCATGGAGACATGTAACCACTTCCTCAAAAAAGAAGAGAGGAAAAGAAACCAACATAGTGAGTGCTTAATGTGCTGGTATGATAGAGACACAGAGTTCACCTACCCCTCTCCATGGCCAGAGAAATTCCCTGCCATAGAACGATGTCATACAAGGTAATGTTACTTCATAATTTTCAAAAACTGATAAGAGTCCCTACCTCATACCAAAAGTAAAAGTTTTTTAATATCTATTTGGAAAATTAATAAATCATTTATAATAGCTATACTAAATTATTTATAATGAATTATACCAACTTACATCAAGGACCATAGCATCTCTCTCTCTCTCTCTCATTTATATTGTTCTCTGCTTTCATCAGATTCTGCTTCTTTCTCTCCATCTTCTTCTGTTTTTAAGTATTTTCCTCCTGAGTATATATCTGTATTATTCTTCAAAAGGATATGTGAATTTTTGTTTCCATTTCCAGTGTCTGGTCCCAGCATTATTTGACATGCTATAACTCTTGCCCAGCCACCCAATTAGAAAGAAGAAGAAAAAGAAAGAAGGAGCTTTTCTATTTTCTTGCCTCAAACCCACATCTTCTTTATCTTCCTCATTAAAATGTACTCTTTTTTTTTTTTTCTTCTCTCTCTCTTCTCTCTTCTTCCCTGAAAATAATGTATTCAAGTGGTAGTTGAGTTGCAAAGAAAGTGAATATCTCTCAGTTATTTTTCATTGATTTTAGAGAGAGTGAGAGAGAGAGGAAAAGACAGAAACGTGGATGCAAAAGAAACACATGGATTAGTTGCCTCCCTGACCAGGGCCCAGGCGGGGGAGGAACCTGCAACCAAGGTATGTGTTCCTGACTGGAATAAAAACCCAGACTCTTAGGTCCGCAGGCTGATGCTCTATCCACTGAGAAATACTGGCCAGGGCAAGATTTTTTTCTTTTTTTAAAGCTAAGAGAAAGATGAGTAGACATTATAAAACATTTACGTTCTGGGTTTGGGGAGATGGAGGATATGGAGATTTGTAATATACTTAATACATCCCTTTATTTTTAAAATTAATTATATATGCATAATTTTGTTTTATATAAGTTTTGTTTTAAATGAGTGAGAAAACTTCCATTCAGTAACCTACAAATATGACTTTAAAACAAAACTACATATAAGTTTTGTTTTAAATGAGTGAGAAAACTTCCATTCAGTAACCTACAAATATGACTTTATGTCTGGACCAATAACAATACAGAATATAAGTTGTCCTACTCTGTATTTTCTTTGTTTGTTGAAGTAAATTGTCATTGCCTTATTTAAGCAAGGATGATTCTTGCAAAATATTCAAGGGAATACTGAAGAACTGTGATTGCTTATAATGTATGAGTTCTAAATTAAATGCTTTGATTTATTTTTTAGGTATAAAGTAATATCATTAGATGCTTGGCATGTAGATATAAACAAGAACAAAATAACCAGGGTTGACCAGAAGGCATTATATTTCTGTGGATTTCCTACTCTGAAACACATCAAACACAAAGTCAGTGGCTATTTAGTTCAGAATTTTCCCCCCTACTTTATTGAATATTAAGTGATTATGGAGAAAGTTGAAATTAAATTTCCTGAACTTTTTAAAAGTTTTTTTTGAAGAAAAGCGGAGTTCAAGTATTCCAGCAGAGCAGTCGTGGAGAAAACATGATGTTGGAAATCTTAGTGAATACAGAATCAGATGAAGTTGTAAGTATGTCCTTTATTATATATTTGTTATGTGTTAATTATGCATAAAAACTGTCCTAACTATAACATGTTTATAAGAGGTCTGATATAGTTTCTCCAAAAATTCACAGTAAATAAGGATAAAGTAAAAAAACATTTACACAAATAAAAGGACATGTATAATTGTGACATAAAGAGAAAAAAAATGCCTCATGAACTTTGAAAAGTAGATGAGCTGTGTGAGCCAAGTGTAGACCTGTAGATAAGAATAGACTTGAACTGGGTGCTAACGAAAAGATCATCACATTGAGGAGAAAAGTAAGGGAAAGGTATTTTAGTTTAAAGGAATAATAACAAGGCCTGGGAATTGCCATCAAATGTAAGTGTGATGCATTATCTTACTCTTTTTAACCTTTTTGTATGTGTGGAATTTTCCTTAATACTGTTTGTTTGTTTGTTTTTTCGGTTTTTTTTTTAATAAATATGATGTATTTAAGGAGAAGGAACAGATAAACCTGACTGAAGTAAAGGACTTGGGTTGGGGAAATAGTGGAAGATAAGTTTGAAGATACAAACTCAGCCAGATTATGGATACCAGGCTCTAGACGAGTTTAGACTTCTTTTAAGCAGTGTTATCTTGAAATTGGTATTCTCTTAAAGGTTAATTTGGTGGCAGTATAAATAGACTAAATTGCACAAGAGAGAAATGGAAGAAAATGGAAAAAGCCTGCAAGTTCAGAGATTGTGGTTATAGAAGCATTAGGCAATAAGGACATAAATTGTGGAAGTTGTAATAGATCTAGGTCAGCAATTTTCAACCTTTTTCATCTCACAAGACACCAAAAAATATATTTACTGCCCATCTGTCAAGAAAAATAGGTATAATTTTGATTCATTCATACCTAATAGCTATTGCTCTATTGGCTATCATTTTTTTTATTTGACAATCTAAGGGAAAAGAGGTCAATGTGTCTTACTAAATAGTTAAGTACTGCATGTTTTAAAAATTCTTGTGGCATACTGGTTGAAAATCGGCAGTCTTAGATGAACAAGACTAAATAAAATTGGCATTTTAAAAAATATGTTTTTATTCATTTCAGAGAGAAAGGGAGAGGGAGAGAGAGATAGACACCTCCATGATGAAAGAGAATCATTGATTGGCTGCCTCCTGCACACCCCACACTGGGCATGGAGCCTGCAACCCAGGCATGTGCCCTTGGCTGGAATTGGACCTGGGACCCTTCAGTCCACAGGCCGATGTTCTAGTCACTGAGCCAAACCAGCTAGGGCTAAAATTGACATTTGATCAGTTGTTTAAATCTAGTAGTTGAGAAGAAAAATAAAATATTAAATGTAACTCTTAGGATCCATGCTAATTAACTAGAAAATAATTGCTATTTACTGAAATAAAAAAGTTAAAATGGGAGAGTCCCTGATGTGAAGGGATTCATGATAAATAATGATGGAATTTTAAGATAATGCTACAACTTGTAACTACAGCTGCCCTGCCAGCTTTTCTTAACAAGGGATCCACAGAAATTTAAACCCTAATGCCCTAAATCACATGTGTCAAACACAAGGCCCGCGGGCCAAATCCGTCCCGCCAGGCCTTGCAATGTGGCCCGCACCACGCTGTCATCAACTGCACTCCGCTGCGTTTCCATCACAATGACAGTTTATGACTGTTCAGTAAACCATTCGACCCGCGATTTAGGCTGGATTTTAGATTTTGGCCCCTTCTCTGATTGAGTTCGACACCCCTACCCTAAATCATCCAATTGCATATACTGGATTAAACTTACCTTCTGCATTTAGAATGGTGCTTTTTATGTACTACCTTTGGGAAAATTGAGAAAATATTATAGTAAAAGTGACAGTGTTCAGAGAAGTAAAAGAGAATGATTCCCAAGTTATTAGTATCACAGAAGCATGAAATAGATGATGTATATGGTTCAAGAATAAAAAAAAACTAAAACCACGTCTGAATTTGTCCTTTAGGCACCATTTTTGGCTTTTGATAATTCCATTCTTATAGATTGGTGGAGGCTGAAATTCCTAAGGATTAGTCTGGGACTGCATAGTTGGAAAGTAGAGGTAGCAGCAATTAAGCCCGTGGTTAAGAACTTGATCTTTAAAAGAAGGCTAGAAACAAAACTGTAGGTAGAGAAGAGGCAGTTCATCAAGCAAAATTCAAACAGAAGAGAAATAGGGCTAGTAGAGAAAGGAGGTAGGTATTAAAAGTACTGCAAAGGGGCCCGGCTGGTGTGATTCAAGTGGTTGGGCAGCTAGTGTTCCTATTTTGTTACATCAACCACAAAGTCAAAAGAAGTCAGACTTCTTAGGTTCTGTTTTATACTGTCTGGCTATTTGATATGAAAAAATGAATAATAGCCTTTTTCTAGACATTTCTGTTTTTGTTTTGTTTTTTCATTTTCAATAAGAAAAATAAGATAATCGTGAAATAATGGAATCATGGAATTTTACAACTAAGATGGGGTTTTGTAAAGCAACTAACTAGTTCAACTCATTAATTTTACAAATTAAAAAACTTAAGTGGAAATTGAAAAAGAGACATTAACTTGTTATGCCTAGATTTCGTGATCCCTAAAGACCACCAGGGAGCTGAGTCCAATGCAAAAGCAAAAGAGTCCTTTTCAGGCTCACCTGAGCTCACCCCCCACATACTGACACAGCGACAAGATGGAGGAAGAAGACGTGTTTCTCTAGAACAAAGGATTTATAGGGGTGGTGAGGTCACTGCTTTGGCTGACCCTGGTTGATTGGGTGAGGGCTAGGGTCCAGTTACATAGTGACATAGTTATACAAAATGGAGGATGTAGCACAAGATGGAGTCAGGAGTTGGTCCCACACTGCCCCACAGTACAAATTGGAGTCAGGAGTTAACCCTGTCCTGCCCTCTCACACTCAGCTAGTTAGCAGCAAAACTAAGAACTTAAGTTTCTTGCTGAACATTGTTTTTGCTTAATGTTTTCTATTATTATGGACAGTAATACATTAAGGATCAGCACTCTTATTTTACTGAAACTTATTTTCTCACCATGTAATTTAAGTTAGGTTAGAATCAGTGGGCTGCTCTATGAATTAACTGCTACTGCTGTTGAGAAAATGAATAGAAAGCAAGCTTTCTAGAGTGCTGATGTATATACTGCAAAAAAGTAGTTTACGTTGGTCAAACTGTCTGTAATAAGAATACATTGGCAGAGAGGAAGGTAAACTTGGTTCACTTATACAGATTCATACTGAATTAAAAGGTGAGCAAAGGCATTTTAGGTAAAAACAACTGAAAATAATTTTTAAAAAAGAAAGGAAAAAATTTAAACTTTAAAAGATCTCAAAAGTCTTGGAGAATGTACTAGAAAGAAAAAGAAGAGAAAATTAGTTGAATTTCAGTGGATGTAAGATTTAAGTTGGAATAAAGTTGAGAAGAGCAGCACAACTAAGAACTATAGGGAATAGGTATTAGAGGGAATAATTGACTCAAGTGAGCAAATGTTTTATCTGTTTTAATATTTTATACATTTTAAATGCACAGTTATAAACACAAACCATTTTAAAATTAATATGCTTCTTTAAAATTTTCTCCTGGACATGACATGAACTTCTCTGCTTTTACTTTAAGAGTGTAGAAAATGTAGCATCATCGGTGCTTGGAAAGTCTGTCTTTGTTAATTGGCCTCATCTTGAAGAAGCCAGAGTTGTTGGTATATCCGATGGAGAAACCAAGTAAGATTTTATTTATAACTCTTTTTCAATTTATATTTGCTTTGCTATTTAATGGCTTTAATACATTTTTAGCGGATAGAATTGTTGATATGTTTATACTCTATAGTAAAAATGAAATCACAGCACTTGAAGTTGAAACACTGTTGCAGTTTATTGTATATTTCTTGACATATTTTAGATTCATTTATTATTTTTCACTTTTGCCTTCTTTTCCTTTTAATAGCTTGGAAGTTCTATAGCCTAATTTTTTTCTACCAGTTATCATTATGTTATTTACCAAATATATTTCTCTTGATGACAACAATGAGTAGCATATATAGGGTATCCCCAAAAAATATATATACACGTCAAATGATTCTAAAGTCGGTGTTCATTAACATACCATTCATTTTTCAAAATTTAAGAGAATCTACAGCAATGAATAATATTTTTGGTCAATGTCTTTTTTAAACATATGATGTTCTGGTCCAGGCATTGCTGATAATTGAAGCAATGGAATCACAAACATCAGGAATCATTTCGTTTGGTATTTGTGTGCCTTCAATTCATCAATTGTTGCCAGTTTTATACTTTTAATGTTATCTTCTATGTATCTCCATAAAATTGTCTAGTGGATACATTTTTTTGTTCAGTATTTTTAATACCTATCTCCTTTCTCCACTAGCTTTATTTCTCTTTTGTTTGAATTTTGCTTGATGAACTGCCTCTTTTATACCTACAGTTTTGTATCTGCCTTTAAAAAAAAAAATACATTTTATTGCTTTTTTACAGAGAGAAGGGAGAGGGATAGAGTCAGAAACATCGATGTGAGAGAAACATTGATCAGCTACCTCCCGCACACCTCCCTCTGGAGATGTGCCTACAACCAAGGCACATGCCTCTGACCAGAATAGAATTGGAGACCCTTCAGTCTGCAGGCTGACTCTCTATCCACTGAGCCAAATCAGTCAGGGCTAGCCTTCTTTTAAATGATAAATGAGAGTGTTCCCCCCATGTCTAGCTTGGTTCAGGGTTCAGGTTCAGGGTTTGGGCTCTGAGGAAACATACATGAGAGAGACTAGAAAATATTAATTTGGGAATATTGGGGGCCAGGCAGGAGCCCAGCTCCAGAGGAAGGACTCTGCTCTGGCCTTGCGATCCCTTTTATTCAGGTTTGGGATCCACCCATAGCTCTTAGGCTGGCAATTCCAGTAATAGCTGCATGATAGCCCATCAGCAAGGATTTACATAAGACTAAAAGGTGGAAGTTGCCACCAACTAGACTGTGGGCTCTGACCTTTCAGAGCTTCAAGGTTGACCAGCCTTCTGGTTCCTTGTCCACATCTCTCTGCTAGTGAAGAAAATGGGCAGCTTCCAACAGATAAACTTCATAATCATGGGCTTAATGGCTACTACTCTACATTACATCCAACTTTGTCTAACTTCACCCATTATTTCAAATCAGTTAAACCTGAAAAGGAATGAAAGTTAAGTGAGTTATTAGCTGTTAAAGCGTGTCCCCTTAAAAATGTTCAAAGCTTAGTCTGGCTGAAAAGAAAGGAACATCAGTTGAGCTATCAGCTGTTAAACTGTATATACATGTTTGGGGGGTACTCTATATACAACCTTACCTTTACCATGCCCATCCTAGTCTTCTTTTACATAATAATTTTTTTAAACACTATTTTCTATTTTAAAAACAACTTTTTAAAATTTTATTCAAATTTACAATCATTTTGTCAGTGATTATTTAGGCTAGTTATTCTTTGTCATCTTTATCTTTATTTCATATAAACTTGATCTGATTTCTTTTTTTTTAAAATATATTTTATTGATATTTTACAGAGAGGAAGGGAGAGAGATAGATAGCTAGAAACGTCGATGAGAGAGAAACATCGACCAGCTGCCTCCTGCACACCCCCCACCGAGGATGTGCCTGCAACCAATGTACACGCCCCTGACCAGAATCGAACCTGGGACCCTTCATTCCGCAGACCTACGCTCTACCGCTGAGCCAAACCGGTCTCGGCTTGATCTGATTTCTTATTCTTTTATTTTCATGTAATTTTTTTTTCCAAGAGAAAAATGAGGGGATCTTGTGTTTTCTGAGTTATTATGTGATCAAATGATCTCTTTTATTTTCTTCCCACATAGGTTTAGAATTACAGAGGCCCAGTTATTTTTCTTCAGATCTGTACAAACATATCTTAATTATGTTCTGTCATGTGATTTTCTTAATGAGAATTCAATGTCAGTATGAATTTTTCTTTTGTGGGTATTTTCTTTTTTGTATGAAATTGTGAGGATTCTTTTTAAGTCATCAGAATTCAGTCCCTTTGCCTTCTCAATGAAATCCATTTTATCAGTTTTTTTATTTTGTGGATCATGCTTTTGGTTTAAGAACTCTTTACGTAGTCCTAGGTACCTGAGATTTTTCTCCTATATTTCAAATAGTTTCATTCATTTTACATTTAAACCCATGATCTGTGAGTTAATTTTTATACAAATATAAGGTTTAGATAAAAATTCCTACATTTGCCTATGAATACTTAATTGCTTCAGCATCATTGTTTGAAAGGAATATTTCCTCATAAGATTGTTTTTACACCCTGGCCAAAACAGTTTAATACCATGTGATTTTACTCATCTATGGAATCGTAAGAACAAAATAAACAAAATCAAAAAAATAGACTCATAGATGCAGAGAACAAACTGATGATTGCCAGAGGAAGGAGGAGACTGATGAACTGGATGAAAAGGGTAAAGAGATTAAGAAATACAAATTGGTAGTTATAAAATAGTCACGGGGTTGAACAGTAGACTGTAGGGAATATAGTCAATTATTGTAAGAACTATGTTTGGTGCCAGGTTGGTACTAGACTTAACAGGAAGAATCACTTTGTAAGTTATATAAATGTCTAACAACTATGCTGTTCTATTCACCTAAAAGTAATATAAAATAATATTGAATGTCAACTGTAATTGAAAGAAAAAATATTAGTTCAGTCGAGCACATTTGTGTGGCTCTACTACTTCTGAATTCTCCATTCTGTTCCAGTGATCTGTTTCTCTGTCTTTTGTCTTATTACTGTAGCTATGTAGTAAGTCTTAAATTTAGGTAGACTATTCCTTCCATCTTATTTTTATTTTTCAAAATTGCATTAGCTTTTTGTTCCTTTGCCTTTTTATATAAATTTTAGGACAAATTATTCTAAACATATAAAAATCATGGAGATATTTTCATAGGAATTGTATTAACTCTATAAATTAATTTGGGGGAGATTTAACATCTTTACTGTGTTGAATCTTTTTACCCAGTGGATCCATTCATCAGTGTTTTGTTTTTCAGCATACATATTCTGTACATATTTTGTTAGATGTACATCTTAGTATTTAAATTACTTGGGAGCAACTGAAGAGGTATTTAAGTTTTCTCAGGTAGTATATAGAAATACAGTTGGTTTCTATTTATTGATTTTATATCCTAGGACGTAACTGAATTTACTTTTTTTTTTTTTTTTTTTTTTTTTTTTTTTTTTTAAGAATGCAAGCCAGTATTTTCTAGGATTTTGGATTTACCTGGCCATTTTGTCTTAGTGTCACTTAGATGGATCCTCCATTCCACATATTTTCTGTAAACTGGAGCTAGGTGTAGTGGCTTATAGAATCAAGTTAAACTGTTTTAGCAAAAATACTTTATTGAATTTGAGAATACTTTATAATCTTTATATTTTTTAAAAAATATTTTATTGATTTTTTACAGAGAGGGATAGAGAATTAGAAACATCGATGAGAGAGAATCATCAATCAGCTGCCTCTTACACACCCCCTACTGGGGATGTGCCAGCAACCAAGGTACATGTCCTTGACTGGAATCGAACCTTTCAGTCCACAGACCGATGCTCTGTCCACTGACCCAAATCAGTTTTGGCTCTTTATATTTTTGTTGTATATTTAGTTTTGTGTCTTAAGAGAGAAAAAATATTAATTTGTTTTTAAATTTTGATTGAATTTATTTTTTTAAATGTATTTTATTGATTTTTTTACAGAGAGGAAGGGAGAGAGAGAGTTAGAAACATCCATGAGAGAGAGTCATTGACCAGCTGCCTCTTGCACACCCCCTACTGGGGATGTGCCCGCAACCAAGGTACATGCCCTTGACTGGAATCGAACCCGGGACCCTTCAGTCCCCAAGCCGACGCTCTATCCATTGAGCCAAACCGGTTTCGGCAAATTTTGATTGATTTATACAAGATTTTGTTCTGTAATTTATAGTACAATTTTTAAAAAGATGGCCTTTTGTTCTATTATACCATGTAGAAACCTTTTTACTTTGAAGATTTATACCACTTGAACTCTATATTAAACCACAGATTTTTGGGTAATATAATTTTTATATGAATTCTTAAGGTTTTTCATGGAAGAACCTCCAGGCATACAGAAGCTTTATCTGGGAAGAACTGCTCCACCATCTAAAGTGGTTCATCTTGGAGACAAAGAACAATCTAACTGGACAAAAGAAGTACAAGGAATTTCAGAATAGTGAGTATCATTAAAAGTATTTAATATCACAGAACTAGAATGGGATTTAATATATTTATCTTCTAATTATTTTCCATTTAACAAAGTAATCACTCTGAATACTGACTACATCTTCATTTTATGCTCTAAAGAAAGTAATAAGTTCTAGTTTAAAATAATATCTTGTTAGCAGCGGTTACAGCCTTGCTCAATTTGTCATTGAAATACTTCATTATGAACAGAAAAAGGAAATACATGATCATTTAGTACTGTGAATAACAGTTAATAGATTGTTGCCGGAATTTGAGAATTATTTTTACTAACAAAGCCATTGAATTTCTTGGCCACATGTAAGAAATAAATATAGGAGGGAACACTGTACTTGGATTCCCACCTTCTTGCTTACCCACTTCCCTTCACCAAGCCCATATGCTCTGGAATTCAGAAATGTAAGATTTGTGTCAACCAAATAACCTAAAAGCTAACCCTCTTCAGTATGCTTATTTCCAGCATCACCATGATTCCACCCTAATAGTTCCTCTCTTTCTTCATTTAAACACTAGGATTTCCACAACCAAAACAATGATAGACTGGCAGTGACACATGAAATCCTATATAATAAAGAGCTAATATGCTAATAGTCATCATGCCATAACAACTGATCAGTAGGAGCTGTGTACTCTGTTAGGCACACAGGGATGAGCGGGAACTTGATGCTGCTACTTCCAGAAAAAGCCTCAGCGGCTGTCTGAGGCTCAGGCAAGCCATGGATGGTGGCTGCCACTGGCCAGGGCCAGCCTAAGGCTCAGGCAATGAGGGCCAGGTTGAGGCTCAGGCAAACCACAGTGACTATAAGGGCTAAAGCTCATGTAGCGGTGCAGCTGGCAGTAGCAGCAGCAGAAGCATGATGGGGGTGTTGCCTCCCACAGATGGAAGCCAGCAGCAGCAAGTGGGTAATGGGGATGGTGCTGTCCCCTGATTGGCTGTGGGGAGCAGGTCAGTAGGACATCCCCTGTGAGAGGGGGCAGACTGGGTTGAGGGACACACACACACACACACACACACCCCAGTGCACAAATTCTCATGCACCGGACCTCTAGTGGTATTATAAATGTACAAGAGGTCTGGTGCATGACATTCTTGTATGGCGGGTGGGGGTGGTGGTGTCCCTCAGCCCAGCCTACACCCTCTTCATTCTGGGATACCTCTTACAGTCCAGGACTGCTGGCTCCCAACTGCTCACCTGCCTCCCTGACTTCCTGATTGCCCCTAACTGCTTCTGCCTGCCAGTCTGGACACCCCTTAACCACTCCCCTGCCAGCCTGATTGATGCCTAACTGCTCCCCTGCCAGCCTGTTTGCCCCTAACTGCCCTCCCCTGCAAGATTGATTGCCCCCAACTGCCCTCCCTTGCGTGCCTGGTGTCTCCCAACTGCCCTCTCTTGCCTGATCACCCCCAACTGCTCTCCCTTGTAGGCCTGGTCCCTCCCAACTGCCCTCCCCTATTGGCCATCTTGTGGTGGCCATCTTCTGTTTACATAAAGGCAGGATCTTGAACCACATGGGGGCAGCCATCTTGTATATTGGAGTGATGGTCAATCTGCATATTACTCTTTTATTAGATAGGATAGAGGCCTAGTGCATGGGTAGGGACCAACTGGTTTGCCCTGAAGGGTGTCCTGGATCAGGGTGTCCCTTGAGGCATGGGGCAGTCTGGGAGAGAGGCCTGTGGTGGTTTTCAGGCCAGTCACACCCCCTGGTGATCCAAGCAGAGGCCGGTATCTGAAATTTATTTACCTTCTACAATTGAAACTTTGTAGCCTGCAGTGGAGCCAAGCCTTCTGCTTGCTCCATGGCTGCTGCAATTTCTGTTTGGATTTGTTTACCTTCTATAATTGAAAGTTTGTAGCCTTGAGTGTAGGCTTAGGCCAGCAAGGCAGGCGGAAAGCTTGGCTTTTTCCATTGCCTGGGAAACTCAAGCCTCCCTCCTGCTCTGTGGTTGCAGCCATCTTGGTTGGGGTTAATTTGCATTCTTGCTCATATTGGATGGTGGACATGGCATGTGGGTGTAGGGGAGTTATGGTCAACTTTCATATTGCTCTTTTATTAGATAAAATATCCATCTGTCCTCCTGTTTAAACTGTAATAGCATTCACTATAGAAGAGGAGGAACCTATTCTACAATTTGGAGCTAATACCAGGCTATAATATCCTTATTCAAAGATGAGTAAACAGGAAAAATCTAAAAAAAAAAAAAAATCTATTGTAAATGAAGAAGGTAAATATCTCTCAGGAGGTAAAGCCTTCCAACAGTATCAGAAGCCCCTGTTATAGTTCATATCTTTCTGAATTTTTTATAGCACAAATAAAAATCATAACAATAAATTTATTTTATTGATTACCTTAACCTTTTTTTTTTTACATAGTAGGTTCCATAAGGTAGGGAACATATCTGTTTTTATCACTACTCTTGGCTCTCATTCCTTGGCATTCAGTAATTATTTGTTTGAATGAAATAGAGATTATCTTAGTTAAGATTCTTAATAGAAAAAAAAACATTCAAAATACTATGAGTTTAGTCATTTATTTATATAACAACTCAATTATTAATATGTGCTGAATACAGTAGTTGGCAATATACCATCTACATTTATAAAAGAGAAATATGCAAGTTGACTATAACTTTGTGAAGCCCACCACTAATCAGGAGTGAGTAATCAAATTAACCCAACAAATATGGCAGGTTAATTTGCATATGCAGGTGCCAAGCATTTGGGGGCAAGGCAGGACACTTGTGTTGCCTCCTTGGCAACAACACAGGCGTTCCACACCCCCCAGGTGGCTCCGGGCCATAGTAAAGGCAGTGCCAGCATCCAGGGAAAGGAAGGCCTATTCTTGCACAAATCTTAATGGATCAAGCCTCTAATATTCAATAAAATCCTACAGTCCTTATAGTCATTAAATTTACAGCTGGTAGATGGGTTATGAATGTTAATGTCTTGTGTGGTTTGTTTTTTTTTAATCACACTGAATCTATGATAATTACACTGAAGGAGTAGTACCATGAGACCATATAATAGCAGGGCTTGACCTAATTAGTAAAGAATTTGCTCTAGTTAGATAAAACTTTCCTGAGGAAGTGTAGATCAAACTGGTACTTAAATGTGGCGTAGGATTTGGTCAAAGAGTGAAAAAGAAGCATATTTTACTATGAGTGACGAGTTACATGCAAAATCCCTGTGGCACAAGGAAAAGCAGTATGTGTCCTGGCTAATGTGGCTACAGTGTTGGAATCAAGAAGGAAGATGAGGCATGGGAAACAAAAGAGGCAAGCTGAAAGGTAAAATAAAAGCCAGGAGATTTATATGTTATACTGTGGAAATCAAAGAAAAAAGGTGTTTCAAAAATAAGGGTATAAGACATGTAAATGTTTTGTAAAGATTAAGCAAGAGCTATTTTGGTTAAGAAAGGGGTCTTGCCCTGTGCCCACATGGGCAGTTACGCTGAATTTGAACCTGGGTGTGTGAACTTGGGGAGTTTATTTCCTGCAACTAGATTCCACACCCACACAGGGAAACTGCACTGTATTTGAGCCTGGGTGCAGGGACACGGGGAGTTTCCTTCCTGTAGAGAACCAGACCCCATACCCACAATAAGGGGCAGTGCCATCTGGCTTTGATTCAGGGCAAGCGAACACAGAAGGCTGTTTAACTCAGGGCAGAAGTGGACCTTCTGCCAACATAGTGAGAATGAGCAACCCATTCTCCCAGGCAGATCAGGGACCCTGAAGCTCCAGGCAAGAGACAGCAATGAGCAACAGTGACTGGACTTCGTTCTTCATTACATGCACCTTGAGATCCCTGATTCCCAGTACGTTCAAACTAAAAACGTACTGGGAATCAGGGATCTTGGCACATGTTCACACAGGGACTTGATTCTTAGTGTGAGGTAGCACCAAGAAACAGAAACTCTGATACTTGAATCTTGGCATGGACACAGGGAGCCTCTGACTCCTGACATGCAATAGGGGACTTTGACTTTTGGCAAATGCCAGTGGGTTCTCTGTTTCAATGTGGCTCAAGCAGGGTCCCTTATTCTAGGTGCACACACGAGGCCACACTAAGCACCAGTGACTCTGACCCAGGGCTAGCATGGTTCCCACCAACCCACAGCAACCGCACATCTTGGTATCAGAGCTCTTCAGTGACACTTGGAGGTGCAAAATTCCCACTGCACACAGTCCAGGCCCCAGCAACTCGACATCTGAACCTTCTGGTCATAATCAGAATGGGTAGACAACAAAGCAATCCCCAGAGGAGAAACAAAAGGAGGCATCACCAAGTTTGGAAATAAGTGAAACAGAAGCATGCAACATGACAGAAAAAGAATTCAAATTAATGGTCCTATAGTGCATACACCAGATGGACAAAAAAATCAACAACCTATGCAAAAATCAGGAAGAAAGAAAAAATGATATAGCTATAATCAAAAACACCATGGAACACTTCAACAGTAGACTAGAGGAAGCAAAGGACAGAATCAGCAAGTTAGAAGATCAGGAACAGAAACAAGCCCAATCTGAACATCAACTAGAGAAAAAATTAAAAAGCAGGAGGAGTCAAAACCGGTTTGGCTCAGTGGATAGAGCGGCCCCTGTGGACTGAAAGGTCCCGGGTTTGGTTCCGGTCAAGGGCATGTGCCTTGGTTGTGCAAGAGGCAGCTGATCGATGTGTTCTCTCATTGATGTTTCTAACTCTCTATCCCTCTCTCTTCCTCTCTGTAAAAAAAATCAAAATATATTAAAAAGAAATAAAAAAAAATAAAACAGGAGAAGAGCCTAAGGGAGCTTTGGGACAATGCAAAATGAAATAACATACATAAGTTGGTCCGAAGGTTGTGGGTTATTGTTAAGCTGAAATAACATACATATACTCTTTTTCCCTGAAAATAAGACAGTGTCTTATATTAATTTTTGCTCCCAAAGATGCACTAGGTCTTATTTTCAGGGGATGTCTTATTTTTCCATGAAGAAGAATACGGTACACATTTATTGTTAAATGAAAATAAAGGAAATTTATTACCTATATACGGTATGGTAGTACGGTAGTTGTCAACACAAACCAGACAAACTGTGAATCCTACAGTATCAAGAATTGACTCATTTATTCAATGACAATCATGTCATCATCTTCTGGAACATCATCATAACAATCCAATTCCTGAATTTCCTGGTGAATTTCTTGTGACTCCATTTCTTTCAGAATCGGTGGACCAAATCTCTCATGTTTAGCAATAGCGCTGTCTTTAAATGAGTACTTCTTGTCAAGGTATCCTGCTCCCATGAATTCTTCACCCAAGTCACAACTTCTTGCAGTTTAGATTTCACAAAGTTTCTGAGACAGAGCCTGGGGGGGGCCTTATTTTCAGGGGGATGCCTTATATTTCACTCAGAAGGAAACCTGTAAGTAGGTCTTATTTTCGGAGGATGTTTTATTTTCGTGGAAACAAGGTAATAGGGCTACCAGAAGGACAAGAAGAGCAGCAAGAACTAGAAAATTTATTTAAAGAAATAATGACAGAAAACTTCCATGATATGGGAAGAAAAAAGTTACTCTAATACAGAGTCCCAAGCAAGGTGAATCCTAAAAGACCCACACCAAGACACACCATAATTACAATGGCAAGTGTTATTGACCAAGAGAGAATCTTAAAGCCTGCAAGAGAAAGATAGTTACCTACAAAGGATCCCCCATAAGATTATCAAATGACTTCTCAACAGAAACACATCAAGTTAGAAGGGAATGGAAGGAAATATACAAAGTGATGCATAGCAAGGGACTCAATCCAAGAATACTCTATCTAGCAAGACCATCAATCAAAATTGAATGGGAGGGAGAAACCAAGATGACAGCATAGGTAAACAACTAAACTGCCACCATCTTGATTTCTCCTATGGCACAACATAACTCAATTTTTACCGTAAGTTGTAACCCACCTAAATAAGCACCTTCTTCAATCACATGGAACACATACACAGCAGTAATGAAGTGAAACAGTAAAAAAAAAATTAAAAGATAACAATTCCCGACCTTTGCTTGTGGTAAATAAATAAATAATAAAAAACATAACGCACATATGTACATATGTCAAAATGACAAAACTTTTTTTTTATAAATACTGTAAATGTGAGATGCCAATGTAACAACGAAACAAAAGTCTAGTCTGACATAACCCAAGGACTGCCTGTACTTATCTTAGTTATATATCCATGAATCTTATTAACCAAAACATATTCTCATAAATTTAGCACATCCTTTTTCTCTGAACATAAGACATAAAATATTTCTGTGAGTACTAAATTATATGATTTTAATTTTAGAAACTTTCTGACTATACCCATATGCTGTGCCTGATAAATTTCTTTATTCCTGTTTAACATTTAGGTTCTAATAGATACTAATAATAAGAGATAGATTAAGAAAGTCAAAGAATTAAGTGAAATTGGTTTTGGTTTATTCAGAGGTTTGATCATGTGTAAAAACAAATGGCTAGAGAGGTACAAAAGAGAAAGCAATACATTTGAAGATGAAACAAGATGTATTCACTAAGAAAATTGGATGGAAGTATTGATTGGTATGTGTGTTTGGTGTGAAGAAGATGAGAAGATTAAAGTTTGGCTATTGAGGACTGTGTGGCATTGGCCTTAAGTAGAATGGACGTAGTTTGAAATAGTCCTTGGAGAAAATTGGAGAGTTGCATTGATTAGATAAATATGGTAAAATTATAGCCAGTATTAAGGACCCTTTTTGAAGTTGAAAGTCATGAATTTATAATGTAATAATTGTTTTTTCTTTTGATAGTAGAGCAGAGTTCATCTGTCACAGATCTAGAAAAAGCAGATAGCTTCATTTAAATAGCACTTGATTTTACCAAATGGGTACAACAAAAAGATGAAGAGGCAAAGATTTAGGATACTGGCAGGAATGTTACTAAAACGATTGACAGTAGCATCTAGGTGAAATATAGAAGTGAAGCAAGTAGAGACTTAATAGTTTGGGAGTAATTAGAATAGATGGACTGGAGATCCCAAATTAATGGAATATGAGTCATAAACAAAATGGTTAAACAAGCAAGTTAGATGGAGAAGTTTTTAGACAAAATATTTGAAGTATTTTAGAAGTAGAGGAGAGATTTGAGTCCATATGGACAAAGAAGCTTTCAGACCTAGGCCTCTGCTGTGGTTGAGGCTCTCTTGGTAGAAATGGAGAAATTAAAAAATGTCAGTGGAGTATGTGGATACTACACAGAAATGCTCCCAGGAACAAACTGAAATTACGATTAAAATACAAAACACAAAGCAAAAAATAAAAAACAACACCCTGAATACTTAACCGAAGATTGGCTAGAGAGAACCCTGATAACTAAGGATGGGCAGTGGAGACCGGTAGGTAGTGCATAGACCTGAAAGGGCTGGCTGGGCTCTGACAAACAGCAGCTGAAGTCCCAGAGAGGTATCACAGCTGTGGGGGGTAGCCACTGAAAACTTTGGGGTCTAATACCTAAGTTGTGTCCCCAATAGAGAATACCATAACTGAGAAGGGTGCCTACATAACATCAGGGTTGCTGTATGCCAGCTAAAGATGGTTAGAAGTGCAGGAACTCTCTTAAAGGGCCAATGCACAAAATTCTATGTGCAGCCACTTACTTTGTGCTAGGCTGAGAGGACTGGAACTATATGAACAGAAGCCAGAGTTGGGGGCTCTGGTGTTAGAGCTCAGAAGGCAGACGCCCTAGTCTCCTGTGCTGATTCATACCCTCATGCTGCGGAGGTCATCTTTCTTATGCTGGCATCTGCTATTCATGTGGTTTTGCAAGGGGGGAAGACAGTTGACCCCCCCAACCCCCAATTGGAAAACACATGGCCCCATTATGTGGAGTTTCTTTGGTCCATTAAGAGACTGAGCCCTGGCCGGGTTGGCTCAGTGGATAGAGCATCGCCTGTGGACTGAGGGGTCCCAGGTTCGATTTCAGTCAAGGGCATGTATTGTACCTTGGTTGCAGGCACATCCCCAGTGGGAGGTGTGCAGGAGGCAGCTGATGGATGTTTCTAACAGTTCTCTCCCTTCCTCTCTGTAAAAAACCAATAAAATATATATTTTTTTAAAGAGAGAGACTGAGAATAACAGTTAGCTTCCAGGAAAAGCAGTTACCCCATGCTATTGGCAAAACACACCACACCTGTAGATGGTTGCATGAGCATTACTCAAGAATAAATTCAATTAGTCTGCAGGCAGAGGCAGTCTCTGGAGGCCTTGAAGTCTTTGCCTAATCTAATAAGTATGAAATAGCATTTGATACTGTCCTGCATTAGAGCTTGAGAAGCATAACAGATCTACCTAATACATAGTCACAAAGCCAAACATGCAGCCAAAATGAGGAGTCAAAAATACAATGCCCAAATAAAAGAATAGGAGAATAACCAGAAGAGATAAATGGAGATAAGAAATTTTTCTGATATAGAGTTCAGATTAATGATGGTAAAGATGCTCAATACCATGAGAAAAGATATAGTAACTATGAAAATTATATAGTAACTATGGAAATAAAGAATGACATAGCACTAAGAAAGAACACATTACAAAGAATGCACAATAGATTAGGGGAAGCTTAGAATCTGATCAGTGAATTAGAAGACTGGGTAGGAAAACACTCAATCACAGAACCAAAAATTTAAAAAATTAAAAACAAGAGGACAGCTTTAGAGAGCTCTGGGATAATGTGAACCATAGCAGTGTTTGCATACTAGGTGCCAGAAGAGCAGAAAGGGTGAATGGGATAGAAAAGGTGTCTGAAGAAATAATGGCAGAAAGCTTTCTTAAGCTGGTGAAGGAAAAAGTCCCACAAGTTCAGGAGGCACAGTGAGTCCCAAGCAAAAAGAACCCAACCAGGCCTATATCCAGGCACATCATAATTAAAATCCCAGAAATTAAAGCAAAGAGAGGGGGCTCCAAGATGGCAGCTTAGGTAAACACACCTAAACTGCTGTCGTGCACAACAATTTTAAAACTACAACTAAAAGACAAAACGTCTATCACCCAGAACCATGGGAAAGCTGGCTGAGAGGAAGCTCTACAACTAGACTGAAAGAGAAAGGAGCATTCAGGGCACAATCGCTGAAAAACTGAGGTACAGGGGCGCACGCACGATACGGGCTGGTGGTGGAGGGCATTGCTTTCTTCAACCCAAAGAGAGACAAGCTCCCAATCTCTCTGAAATACAGTTTCTGGGGAGAAGCTAGACTGTCTGCCATCGGGTCGGAAAGTGAGGGTAGCTTCCTTGCAGAGCAGCGCACAAGAATAATTGTTTGGTGTACTGGGGCACAAGACCAGGGACAAGGTCAGAGATGCAGAGAAGGCTGACAGGCAGCCATCGCTATTGGCCATTCCCCAACCTAGCGCTGCCCTGAGACCCCGCCCTGCATAATCTACAAACACACCCAAGCTCCAAGCAGTGGTTTTTGCATATGAATGGCCTTCTCTATTGCAGTTTAATCTAGCAAACTTGAAACATGGTGCAGACAGCTCCAAAGCTTCCAAGCTCCACAGGGAGGAGAGGACTGGTTCTCGCTGTAGCTCCTGCAGGGTGGCCCCAGACAGTAGCTGAACTACACCCCATTGGAGATCCAGAAGCCAGTGTACCTAGTGGTCAGTTTGAGACACCAGATTTCAACTCCTCACATCCATAAGTGACACATTCGGGAGGTGGACTTAGTGACCACCAAAGGCCCACTGAAACAAGGCCTGCACCATAAGCATGTCTCCAGTACAGCATTTCTTCCATTATAGACACAGAGGATCCTCACAACCAATTGGCCTGGAGGTCAATTCCTCCTAGTGTAACCAACAGCAATCAAGGCTTAACTACATCAAGACTTTGCACTCAACCCACAAAGGGGTGTACCAAGAGCAACCACCTCAGGTGATTGAGGAAGCTGAGCTACTGGACCCTATAGGTCACTTACCACACAAAGTCACTCCATTAACACATGGAGGCAGTCAAAATGCAGAGACATAGAAGCATGTCACGAATGGGAGAGATGGAGGGAAGTAAACTAATGGACGACACAGAGTTCAGAATCACATTTATAAGGTTACTCAAGAATCTTCTAAAAAACACTGAGAAACTTGAAGAGACCTTCAAGGACCTTAATGAGAATACCAAAAAAATGGAAAAGGACCAGTTAGAAATTAAGCATACACTGTCCGAAATAAAGAATATAAAGAAACTCAACTGTAGATCAACTTACCAAAGTGTCAAACCAAAGATCTGGAATATGAGGAAGCAAAAAACACCCAACCAGAGAGGCAGAAAGAAAGAAGAATCCAAAAGTGTGAAGATAGTGTAAGGAGACTCTGGGATGACTTTAAGCATACCAATATCCAGATTTTTGGGGTGCCAGAAGAAGAGAGAGAGCAGGATACTGAAGGCCTATTGAAAGAAATAATGACAGAAAACTCCCTTCCTGGTGAAAGAAATAGACTTACAAGTCCAGGAAGCACACAGAACCCCAAACAAGAGTAATCAAAGAGGACCACACCAAGACACATCATAATTAAAATGCCAAGGCCAAAAGACAAAGAGAGAATCTTAAAAGCTACAAGAGAAACTGTTAGTTACCTACAAGGGGGGCCCATACAACTGTCAGCTGATTTCTCAACAGAAACTATGCAGGCCAGAAGGGAGTGACCCAGCAAAGCTATCATTCAGAATTGAAGGTCAGAAAAAGAGCTTCACAGACAAGAAAAAGCTAAAGGAGTTCATCACCACCAAACCAGGATTACATGAAATGCTGAAGGGTATTCTTTAAGAAGAGGAAGAAGAAGAAAAAAGGTAAAGGTAAAAACTATGAACAACAAAAAGGCATAGCCCAGCATCACCTCTGCTCTGACCTGTGCTAGAGATACAGTCTTTGAGCTGACCTCTTCCTCACTCCACAAAAACCACTCCTTTTCCCTCAAAGTATAAAGGGTAAATTTGGTTACAGTTTCCTAGTTATAAGTACATTGTAATCCACACTTTTTGGAGATTCCCTTTAGAGAGTCTATAATTCAGTGTTTTCAAGCTTTGGAGTTACAACTATGAAAGTTCGAATCCCAGATCCTTGATCTGGGACAAGTTGCTTCAGTTGTCCATGTGTTAGGGTACTTTTCTATAAAATGGGATTAATAACATGGTTGCCTAGAGGATTGAATGAGATAATACACAAATTTAGGTCAATACCTGGGATAGAGAGAATCACACACATATAGATGCTACCCTTAATAAATTAATTTATATACTATAACATTGCCACTATTGTGGGCTTTGTAATAACCTGGCCTTATGTTCTCTTTTCCCTCCTCCTCAGCTGGATGCATTATGTGGATGTACTTATTTACCTGATTAATTTCAACTATTTTTTTTCAAATTTAATAAATCTTTATTGCTCAGATTAAAAAATAACAATATAAAAAATAAAGCAAAGAGAGAATCTTAAAGATAGCAAAAGAAAAGCATACTGCTATCTTCAAAGGAGCTCCCATAAGGTTGACACCTGATTTCTCATCAGAAACTCTACAGGCTAGAAAGAAATGACATGAAGTACTCAAGGTAATGGAAAGCAAGGACCTGAAACCATGATTACTATATTCAGCAAGGCTATCTTTCAAAATAGACGGTGAAATAAAGTACTTCTCAGACAAACAAAAACAAAAAAGGCTAAAGGAGTTCATTACCACCAATTTAGCATTACAAGAAATGCTAAGGGGACTGCTGTAATTTGAAGAAGAAATCTAGAAACCTAGCCATACAGAATTAAAATGGCAATAAATATTAGGTCTAGTAATAATTAATGTCGTTTTCTAATATTTTTTTTAAAATCGAATTTATTTAAACAATACGACAAAATTTAATCAACAATATAGTTGCCGTTGTTTTCTACTACTTGTGCCCAACGCTCAGGAAGCATTTTAATCCCTCTGATTTTGATGCAAAAAATTCGGTCAATGCATTTTTGAGGCATTCTTCATTATTAAATTTTTTTCCAAGAAGAAAGTTTTGCAAAGAACGAAACAAATGGTAATCGGAAGGGGCAATATCAGGAGAATATGCAGGTTGAGGGAGAACTTCCCATTCCAACTGGAGCAGTTTTTCAGCAGTGATTCTTGCAGTATGCGGTTGTGCGTTATCGTGGTGAAGAACTACGCCCTTCCAATTAATCAGCGCGGGTTCTTTTTCTCTTAAAGCTTGGGCTAACCTTTCCAATTGGGCACTATACACTGCACTTGTAATGGTTTGGTTAGATGGTAAAAGTTCATAATGAAGAATTCCTTTAAAATTCCACCAAACACACAACATCACTTTTTTCGCATGCAAGTCAGGTTTTGGCGTGGGCTGCGGAGCCTCATTTTTGTCCAACCATTGAGGCCGTCTTTTCAAATTAACATACACCACCCATTTTTCATCTCCGGTAACAATTTGCTCTAAAAACGGCAAACGGTTTTGACGAGAGAGGAGCGAACTGCAAATTGTGACTCTTTGATTACGGTTGTTGTCGGTCAACTCAGGAGGAACCCATTTTCCAAACTTTTGGACTTTGCCAAGTGCACGCAATTGATTGGAAATTGTTTTTTGTGAACAATTTAAAGTTGTCACAAGCTCTTGTTGGGTAATTTGAGGATTTTGCACCAAAAGAGCTTGAAGAGCTTCTTGATCAAAATTGGACACACGGCCTCGACCACTCTTGTCATCTAACGAAAAATTTCCCTCGCGAAATTTCTCAAACCAACGCTGGCATTTTCTGGTGCTAACTGCAACTTGACCAAGAACACTACAGATGTTTTTTGCAGCCTCACTTGCTTTTCTTCCTAATTGGAACTCGTAAAGCATGCAGTGCCGAATATGCTCTTTATCCGCCATCTTCTTAGCCCTAGTTTTGCAACAAAAACCAAACCAAACACAAACTTTTTCAAGCAAAACTTGTTAATTGCACTTCACACGTTCTGTAGATACCACGTGTTTGAAGGTTATGTCAATACAAGTCAACGCCCAGCAAGATTTTAAATGAATGTTTAAAAACGACATTAATTATTACTAGACCCGTACTTATTATTGATAAGTACCTATCAATAATAATCTTAAATGTAAATGTATTAAATGTTTCAATCAAAGGCATAGGGTAGCTGAATGGATACAAAACATGACCCAGCTCTATACTGTCTACAAGAGTCTGACTTTAGAACAAAAGACTCAGAATGAGAGTGAAAGGATGGAAAGAAATTTTCCATGCAAATGGAAACATAAAAGAAAAAAAGCTGGGGTAGCAATACCCATATCTGATAAAATAGACTTCAAAATAAAGGCCATCACAACAGACAGTAAAGTTCTTAATACTAAAAGATTGATCCAACAAGAGGTTATAACCTTGGTAAACATATATGCAACCAATATAGAAGCATCTAATTATAAAAAAAAAAATTCTAGAGGACATTAAGGGTGAGAGATCAACAACAATATGCTAGGGGACTATTAACACCCCTCTGACTTCACTGAATAAATCTTCCAGACAAAAGAAAATTAACAAGGAAATGATGACTCTAAAGGACACACTGAATCAGATGGATTTAATTGAGTTTTACAGAACATTTTACCTCAAAACTGCAGAATATACATTCTTCTCAAGTATACATGTATCATTCACAAAGATAAACAACACATTAGTACACGAAACAGGTCTCTCTAAGTTTAAGAAGATTAGAATTCTAGCAAGTATCATCTCAGATCACAGTGGAATAAAATTAGAAATCAACTACAGTGTAAACAACCAAAACACTTCAAACTCATGGTTGCTAAATATTATGTTATTAAACAATGAAATAGCTATTGATGAGATTAAAAAAGAAATCAAAAACTTCCTGGAAACATGAAAATGGACACAGAAAAAAACAATTTCTGGGACACAGCAAAGCAGAGCTTAGAGGGAAGTTCATAGCACTACAGGCCTATCTCAAGAAAAATTAGTAATAAACTATTTAACTGTACAACTTAATTAGGAGCAACAAGAAAAGCCCAGAATAAGTAGAAGGAAGGAAATAATAAAGATTAGAGCACAAATAAACAACATGGAGACTTAAAAAAAATTTACTGAAAACAAGAACTGGTTCTTTGAAAGGATAAACAACATTGATGAACCATGAGCCAGACTCATCAAGAAATAGAGACCCAACCGGCATGGCTCACTAGTTGAGCATTTATCTATCAATCAGGAGATCACTGCTTCGATTCCCAGTCAGGCACATGCCCAGGTTCTGGGCTCAGTCCCCATTAGAGAGTGTGTAGGAGGCAGTCAATCAGTGATTCTCTCTTATCGTTGATGTTTCTATCTGTACCTCTCCCTTGCTCTCTGGAATCAATAAAAATAGAAATAAAAAAGAGAAGACCCAAATAAAATCAGAAACAAAAGTGGAGAAATAACCACTGACACCAGAAAAATACAAAGGATTATCAGAAAATACTATCAATAACTATGACAAGCTAGACAATTTCCTAGAAAAATAGTCTCCCAAAATAAGGAAGATTCAGATTGCCTGAATAGGCCAATAAGAACTGATAAAATAGAAACAGTAATCAAAAAAATTCACCACAACAAAAGCCCAGGTCCAGATGGCTTCACATGGGAGTTTTATCAAACATTGAAACAAGAACTAACACCTATATTCCTCAGACTATTCTAAAAAATCCAAGAGGAAGGAACACTTCCAAGATCTTTTTTTAATGAGGCCATCATTATCCTAATTCTCAAACCAGATAAAGATTCTATAAAGATAGAGAAGTACAGGCCAATATCCCTGATGAGCATAGATGTTAAAATCCTTAACAAAATTTTAGCAAATTGGATCCACCAATATGTTAAAAAGATCGTACACCATGACCCAGTGGGATTTTTTGCTAGGGATGCAAGACTGGTACAATATTTGTAAATCAATAAATGTAATACATCACATAAACAGATTGAATGACAAAAATTACATGTACATATCAATATACTCAGAAAAAGCATTCAACAAAATACAACACCCATTTTTTATAAAACTCTCAACAAAATGGGAATAGAGGGATTGTATCTCAAAAGATAAAGGCTATGTAATGACAGACCTACAGTGATCATCATACTCTGTGGACAAGAATTAAAACCATTTCCCCTAAAATCAGGAAGAAGATAGGGATATCCACTTTCTCTACTCTTATTCAACATCGTACTGAAAGTCCTAGTACAGCAATCGGACTAGAAGAATAAAAGGCATCCAAATTGGAAAGGAGGAAATAAAACTCTCATTATTCACATGATGATATGTTATTTTTATATAGAAAACCTAAAGACTCCACCAAAAAAACTAATAGATTTAATAAATGAATTTCACAATGTAGCTGGAAACAAAATCAACACCTAAAAATTGATACACCAGAAATGAACTCTCAGAAGGAGAAACTAAACGAACAATCCCATTTACCATTGCAACAACAAAAATAAGATACTGTATGTAGGAATAAATAATTTAGGAAATAAGATAGTTATACTCAAAAAAATACTGGACATTGAGAAATGAAATAGAGGAAGATATAAACAAGTGGAAGATGCTGTGTGTTCATGGATATGTAGAATTGATGTCATTAAAATGTCCATACTACCTAACACAATATACAGATTCAATACAATCCTTATTAAAATACAAATAGCATATTTCACAGAGCAGGAACAAATACTCCAAAAATTTATACAGAACCAAAAAAACCCTCAATACATGCAGCAGTCTTAAGAAAGAAAAACAGAGCCAGGACCGGTTTGGCTCAGTGGATAGAGCGTCAGCCTGTGGACTGAAAGGTCCCGGGTTCGATTCCGAGCAAGGGCATGTACCTTGGTTGCGGGCACATCCCCAGTAGGGGGTGTGCAAGAGGCAGCTGATCGATGATTCTCTCTCATCGATGTTTCTAACTCTATCTCTCTCTTCCTCTCTGTGAAAAATCAATAAAATATATTTTTTAAAAAAAGAAAGAAAGAAAAACAGAGTTGGAGTAATCACAATACCAGATCTCAAGTTATACTACAAAGCCACTGTAAACAAAATAGCCTGGTGCTGGATTAAGAACAGGCATATAGATCAATGGAATAGAACAGAGACTCCAGAAATTGATCCAAGTCATTATGCTCAATTAATATTGGACAAAGAAGGCAAGAGCATACAACAGAGTTAAGTCTTCAATAAATGATTCTAGGAAAATTGGACAGATATATGCAAAAGAATGAAACTAGATCACCAACTTACACCATACACAAGAATAATCTCAAAATGGATAAAAGACTTAAATGTAATTCAGGAAACCATAAAAATTTTAGAAAAAAATCATAGCAAAATCTCCAGACATCTCTCATATCAATATGTTTATGGCTATATCTCCTAGGGCAAAGGAAACTAAGGTGAAAATAAACAAATGGGACTACATCAAAATAAAAAGCTTCTGCACAGCAAAAGGAACCTTCAACAAAACAAAAAGGGAGCCCACTGTATGGGAGAACATATTTAGCAATGATATATTTGATAAAGGGTTAATATCCAACTTAACAAAAGGAAGCCAAACAATCCAATTAAAAAATGGAAAAAGTCCAGGTGCATCCAACCTGTCCTTCAGTCGTCCCCATCTCTTCCCTTCCCCCGGTTGGGTGGCCTCCAGGATGGTAGCAGTGTCCCAGGGCCCTGTCCTCAGCATGTTACAAAGCCTCGCAGGGGACATGGGACTGCAAGCTTCGACCTCTTGCCTCGCATAGTGAAAAGGGTTTGGGGTTTTTGTTCTTGAGAGGGTTTTTGTTTCCCTTTGTTTTTATTTTGGCCTTTCCTCTCTTTGTATTCTCATATAGACCAGATATTTGAAAGGGCAGACGATGGTTAAAGGTGTGGTGTGCAGCTGTTCATACATTATTTGGGGGAAGCTTTTGCCGGATGGGAAATGGAATCATGGGCTCACCAGGCCGTGGTGGCACTCACTCCTTGCCCTTTCCCTCCAGTCCAGTATCTATTGTTTCTCCTTTCAAATATGTGATTGTACTAACTCTTTCCATATGAAAGAACTCTCCTTATTTAAATTTTTAAAAAGTTTTAAAAATAAATAAGTAAATGGAAAAAGGACCTAGACACTTTTCTGAAATAGACATACTAATGGCCAGTAGACTTATAAAAAATGCTCAGTCACAGATCATCAGAAAGATGTAAATTAAAATGACAATGAGGTATTTCACACCTGTCAGAATGGCTACATCAACAGTTGACAAGTGCTAGGGAGAATGTGGAGAAAAGGGAACCCTGGTACACTCCTGATGAGAATGCAGACTGGTGCAGCCATTATTGAAAACAGTATGGAGCTTCCTCAAAAAAAATAAATATGAAACTGCCATTTGACTCAGTGATCCCACTTCTAGGAATATATCCTGTGAAACCCAAAACACCAGTCAGAAAGGATATATGCACCCCTAAGTTCATAGCAGCACAATTTACAATAGCACAATAGTGCCCTTCAGTAGACGAATGGATTAAAAAGCTATGGTACATTTATATCATGCAATACTATGCAGCAGTAAAAAAAAAAAAAGAAGAAGACGACGACGAATCTCTTACCCTTTCAAGAAGAAGAAGAAGAAGAATCTCTTACCCTTTCAAGAAGAAGAAGAAGAAGAATCTCTTACCCTTTGAAAAAGTATGGAGGGACCTGGAGAGTATCATGCTAGTTGAAATAAGTCAGTCCTAGAAATTCAAGTATCACATGATCTCATTCATATGTGGAACCTAATCAGCAAAATAAACTGGTGAATGTAGTGGATCCATAGACATGGAAGCGTGGAACAGAGTCTAGAATCTCGGCTGGAAGGTGAGGAATGGTGGGTGAGAGATAATCAACTAAATACCTTGTATACATAACCTATGGACATAGATAATAGAGTGGTGAAAGTCTGGGGTGGGGGTGAGTGCAGGCTGTCAGTGGTCAGAGGAA
Organism: Pipistrellus kuhlii; assembly: GCF_014108245.1. Classification (NCBI taxonomy): domain Eukaryota; kingdom Metazoa; phylum Chordata; class Mammalia; order Chiroptera; family Vespertilionidae; genus Pipistrellus; species Pipistrellus kuhlii. The sequence goes on from NW_023425515.1 coordinate 100,629,626, forward strand.
AGGGTAATGGGACATACAATATGTAATACTTTCAATAGTAAAAATAAAAGTAAATAAAATAAATGGGTGATGTCTTGACCCAAGTCATAGCCAAGGGAATAGGTGACCAAAGTAGAATGGAGAAGAAGGTTATTAAAGATAGGGAGGCTAAAGGTTTAGGAATTAAAGAACAACAGAAGTCTGGGAGTAGGGAGCAAGGAATATTTTATGGGTTTTATGGAGAACATGATGCAACTAGAGGATAACTTGGAGGAGAGTGCTTTATTTAACCTTGTACCTCAAACAAGAAGAGATAAGACTGACATAAAAAAACAGTTATTAAAAAATTGGTTATAAACACAAACTATTCAAGTACTAACTCATTTTAGATATTAAAAAGTTACAAGGTAGTTTATAATTTAGAAATTTGGAGAAATATTAAATGCTTTTAAATTTTTAATTAAGAAATAACCATTAATAGAAATATAAAACAAGATTTCTAACTTGCAAATTTCTGGCAAGAAAAAAATTAAATGAAAGACAATATAGGAGTCTTCCTGTCAAGATGGCAGAGTAGGAAATGTACTTGCCTGCTGCCATAACAACTTAAAAATTGCAACTAAGCTAAAGACTGTCAGTAGTGAGAACTACCTTATGTCTGTCTGATCAGACATCATATAACTAAAGATATATAGAAGAAGCTTCGTCAAGACCAGGAAGAGAGGCAGAGGTGTGGAACAGGTTGGTCCCACATTGACATGTGGTAGTTAAAAAAATTATGAGTGATATTGCAGCTGCTGATGTATCCCCTGAGGAGCAAAGTGTCCCAACCCTATACAGGGCTCCCCAGCCCAGTAACCCATTGCCAGGAAAAGAAGTCCCATAACTTCTGGCTAAAAGAACCAGAGGGGATTGTGGATGAGTGAAACAGAAGGTTACTGGAGTCCCAGGCTGTTCCTCTTGCAGAGCCCATGCATGGAATTACTCATACTCACTTACTCTAAGCTTCAGAACTGGGGCAGCAGCTTTTCCTTATGGTGAGGAACTGAATTGTCTAGTTCACATGTGTCAAACACAAGGCCCGCGGGCCAAATCCGTCCCGCCAGGCCTTGCAGTATGGCCCACACCACACTGTCATCACTGCACTCCACTGCGTTTCCATCACAATGACAGTTTATGACTGTTCAGTAAACCATTCAGCCCGCGATTTAGGCTGGATTTTAGATTTTGGCCCCTTCTCTGATTGAGTTCGACACCCCTAGTCTAGCTTCATGATGAGGATTGGAGGGGCAGCTTTCTCCCAGACAATTGCTGGCAGAAGACATTGTTCCTTTGCTGAACACTTTTCCCTGCACTGCAGGCTCCAAATCTGGGTTTCCATCAAACTGAGTAACAATGTTTGCCCTGCCCTGGTGATTCTCTGAGACCCCACCCAACTGCAGACCCACCCAAGCCACTTCCATATATATGACCCATTTTGGCACATCTTCAGACTTTCCTAAAATCTCCCAAACTTCAAACAAGGAGCACTGGCCTTAGAATGCCCCATACCTCCTGCTAAGCAGCTACAAGTCTGACAATGACAGATGGTCTAAATTCATAGCTTAGCCCCTTCCAGACACCTCCAAGCCCAGCACAAGTGGCAACCATCTGTAGATTTCTTTGTAGCTCATACTAGTGTCCTTGGGTAGAGCACAGGCCCCAGAACTAATACACTGTAGTTGTGGGCAGTCCTCAAAACCAATAAGCCTCAGGGTTAATCCCTCCCACTGACAAGCCAACAGCAATCAAGGATACCTACTACATAAAGCCATTCACTCTACCAAGACTGGGAGAAGTACCAGCTCTACTTAACACATAGAAACAATCACAGGGAGGCAGCCTAAAAGCGGAGACAAAGAGGCATATCCCAAATTACAGAACAGAACAAAACTAAAAAAAAAAACTAAATGGATATAAGCAATTTACCAGATACAGAGTTTGAAACACTGGTTATAAAGGTGCTCAATGACCTCAGTAAGAACTTCAACAAAGAGATAGAAATGGAGATGAAAAACATAAAAAAGAACTGGTCATAAATTAATTTTACAATAACAAATGAGGATTACATTAGAAAAAATCAATAGTAGATTAGATGAAGCAGAGAATTGCATCAGCAATTTGTGAGATAATGTAGTGGAGCACACCCAAACAGAAGAGCAAAAAGAAAACAAGCCGAAACCGGTTTGGCTCAGTGTATAGAGCGTTGGCCAGTGTACTGAAAGGTCCCGGGTTCGATTCCGGTCAAGGGCATGTACCTTGGTTGTGGGCACATCCCCAGTGGGGGGTGTGCAAGAGGCAGCTGATCGATGTTTCTCTCTCATCAATGTTTCTAACTCTCTATCCCTCTCTCTTCTTCTCTGTAAAAAATCAAAATATATTTAAAAAGAAAAAATAAAACAATCCAGAAAAATAAGGATAGTGTAAGGGGCCATTGAGACAACATCAGCACCAACGTTTGCATCATGGTGTAACATAAGAAGAGAAAGTGTAAGGAATTGGAAACTTTTGAAGAAATAATGATTGAAAATTTTTCTAATCTAGTAATGGAAATAAATTTACATTCCTAAGAATCACAGAGAATCCCAAACATCATGAACCCAAAGAGGCCCACACCAAGACACATCATAATTAAAATGTCAAAGGTTATATAAAATCTCCAATTTGGCCCTAACGGGTTTGGCTCAGACTGTGTCTTGGCCTACAGACTGAAGAGTCCCAGGTTCGATTCTGATCAAGGCCATGCTACCTTGGTTGCAGTCACATCCCCAGTAGGGGGTGTGCAGGAGGTAGCTGACCAATGTTTCTCTCTCATCGATGTTTCTCTCTATCCCTCTTCATTCCTCTCTGTAAAAAAATCAATAAAATATATTTTAAAAAATAAAATAAAACCTCCAATGTATTTTAAATTGTTGCTGCTATATTGTGAAGCCGCTATAAATTAAAGCATTTTCATGTGGATATATGTATTTTTGTAGTTTCAAATGCTACTGTATGTTTTTACAGCTAATAGAAATCTTGTTGATAAAAATATCAGTGTTTAAAAAAAAAGGTGGGGGGAGCCGTCATGTATATAGTAAATAAATGAATGACTATGTTTCAGTGAAATTTTATTTACAGGAATAGGTCTTGATTTTCCCCAGGGCTGTAGTTGCTGACCCCTACTTTAGATTGAAAAGGCCCAATGATTCCACCCCTCACGGGCTATGAGGGGCTGCTGGTTCCAGGTCCTGTGACCGATCAGGCATCATCATGGGTGGCCTCGGGGAAGTTTCAACTGCTGGCAGGGGCTGGGCGCAGGGCAGCAGCCATCAGCAGGAGTGGGGCCAGGAGCTGATGGCAGGCATCTGGGTCTGAGATCCGTGAGCATCCCTTCAAGGAGCTAGTCATCAGCCAGCTGGGTGTGGCAAGACCAGCATCATCAAGCGCTATATCCACCAGCTCTTCTCTCAGCACTACTGGGACATTGTCAGAGTGGATTTCAGGCTCAAGGTCCTCAACTGTGACAGCGGGACGCTGGTGCACTGCAGCTGTGGGACATCGCGGGGCAGGAGCGGTTTGGCAACATGATCCGAGTATACTATAAAGAAGCTGTTGATGCTTTTATAGTCTTTGATATATCAGAGGTTCCACATTTGAGGTCCTCTTAAAATGAAAACATAATCTGAACAGTAAAATCCATCTTCCAAGTGGTGGCCCTATTTCTGCTGTTCTCTTAGCTAATAAAAGTGACCAGAAAAAGGAAGGTCGCCATATTCCTGCCCAGATGGACCAGTTCTGCAATGAATGTGGCTTCAATGTATAGTTGAAACCTCTGCAAACATAGGGGAACCAGCCCGGTTCCTGGTGGAGAACATTCTTGTGAACCACTAAACCTTTCCTAATGAAGACAACGATGTAAACAAAATTAAATTGTACCAGACTGCCTTGCAAATCCTAATGTTGCTGTCATGGCTACAGCTCCTTTCCTGCTTGCCAGATTCAGCCTGAGCAAATTCCTGAGAATTATGGATGGATGCCCTGTTCTGTAATCTTCCCAAGGCTGTGCTTTAAAATGATCGTGAGGGCACCCTGCGAGCCTTAGCAGAAGTGCATGTTGGTGTCTATCCTCAGCATGGTTCTACACCTTAGAGTGAGCACTCAGGCTTCTCTTGTCGCTGCTGCCATCAGTTTCAGCATAATGTTTACATCCTTAACATCTTTGAAAATTACAATGCTCAGGAGTTGCAAGTTGTAGCTCTTAGTGTAAGCACTAAGGTAGTAATAAAACTTTCCCAGCAGTCATACAATAATTGTACAAGTCTGTATTTTTGTATTCCATCTTCACTTTTAAGGAAGGCTCTTAGACAGTTAGCCACAGAAGACATAAAGTTTCTGTTAGGCAATTTCCCCCCCCCTTCAAAACTTCTATGTGGGGCTAGTTTTGTCATATCTATAACATCATGGTCAAGGAGAGAAGTTATTCAAAGCACAGAAGATTTGATCCTAGGTTTTATAGTTTGAATTGTGAGAAACAAGGTTGTAGGTTTTATATAAAGTTTTGGGTATTTAAAATATAATACATGAGAAAGGTACATCTGGATCACAATAATTGTATAACCATTCAACCCAAGTAAGAACAGGATAAATATATTTTGACTGGGAAAAAAACACACACACAAAAAAAAATAAGAAAGAAAAGGCCCAATGAATGCCTCTGTCAACCTTTTGTCTGTCTGCATTTACCTATTCTGAATGTTTCATATAAATGTAGTCATATATGTAACCTTTGTTGTCTGGCTTGTTTTATTTAGCATGTTTTTGAAATTAATATACATTGTAGTATGTAGCAGTACTCATTTCTTTTTATAGCTGAATATTCCATTGTATGGATATACTACCTTTTGTTTAGCCATTTATCTGTTGGTAGAGATTTGGGTTATTTCTACTCTTTTGCTTTTGTTAGTAGTATTACTGTGAGTATCCTACCTAATAAAGAGGGAATATGCTAACTGACTGCCACACCCTCAAAGATGGCGGCACCCACAACCACAAGATAGTGGTGCCCAATCCCCTCAGCCCCACAAGGGCAGCAGGCACATGGCATGAACTGGCCCACCCTTGCACACAACTGCCTCTGGAGTCCCCTGTCCCCTAAGACCCCCAGCTGCCCAGGGCCAAGGTACAGGCAAGCATCAGGTTGCAGCTGCCCAGCCACCCAGGGCTGGTCCAAGGCACAGGCAAGCCTCAGATGGTGGCTTCCCAGCTGCCCAGTGCTGCCCAAGGCTCAGGTAACCAGGGCTGGCTAAGCCTTGCGCTGCTGGCAGTGGCAGCAGCAGAGGTGTGATGGGGGTGTCGCCCTTCCCTTATTGCCTGGTCACCTTCTGCCCCTGAGGGTTCCTGGACTGTGAGAGGGGACAGGCTAGGCTGAGGGACCTCCCTTCCAGTTCATGAATTGTCATGCACCAGGCCTCTATTTATAAAATAGAGACCCAGTGCACAAATTTCTGCATGGGTGGGGTCCAGCCAGCCCAGCCCTAATCAGTGGATCGGGGCTGGGCTTGTTGGGAGGAGGAGATGGCAGGTGATTGGCCAGCCATCTCACCCTGATGGGGGTCTAATCAGGGCCCAGCCAGCTGGGGAGAGGGGCTATGGGTGATTGGCCAACCAGCCCTGCCCCCGAACGGGGCTTGGGGAGGGTCTGTGGGAGGTTGGCTGGCCAGCCCCACCCCAATTGGTGTGGGGGGCCGATCAGGGGCAGAGCTGGCTGGGGGGAGGAGCCGCAGTCCGACTGGGGTGATGGTGGCCCATCAGGGGTGGGGCTGCAGGAAGTTGGCCAGCTGGCCTGCCCCCTATTTGGGTAGGGGCAGCAATCAGGGATAGTGCCAGTCTGTGGGAAGGGCCGCAGGGGAGGGGTGGTTGACAACCAGGCCCTCCCCCCTATCAGAGTGGGAGAGGCCAATAAGGGGTGCAGCAACAAGGGGCAGGGGCCTTGGGAGATTGGCCAGCTGGCCCCACCTGCCGATTGGGGGTTTCACTGGCAGCAATGGGCATCACCAGTCATTCCAATCATTACGGCATTCCAATCACTGGCTTTTGTATATACAGATATTTAAGTATCTGTTTCTAGTTCTTAGGGTATATACCTAGAAGTGGAATTGCTGAACTATATGGCAATTTTATGTTTAACTCTGAGGAACTGCCCAACTGTTTTATACAGTGACTGCACCATTTTACATTCCTACTGGCACTATATGTGTTCCAATTTCTCTACTTTTCCAACACTTCTTTTCTCTTCCTGGGGTAAGGATCACAGGAGTTTCTTATAATTCTGTGACTTCTCAATTAATTTCACATCCATAGAGTAAAAAAACAAATGCAAAACTTTTTAAATTTAATTTTATTGATTAACATATCACATAAAATTCTTAAGCTAGATACTTAGAATTATTAACATGTTTATTTAAAATTTATTTAAGCATTTGAATATGAATTGATGGTTTGAAGGATGATTGTCATACTATACACACTCACATATATCTATATTTCTTTTTTATTCTTTCTTTTAGCTATCTGAGAAGAAAAGGAATAATAATAAATGAAACGTCTGCAGTTGTATATGCTCAGTTACTCACAGGTCATAAATATCAAATAAATCAAAATGGTGAAGTTCATCTAGAGAAACAGTGGTCAAAACAAGTTCTTCCTTTTGTTTATCAAGCTGTTGTCAAGGTAATCTCCATCAGGTCTCAATTATATTTTACTATACACTATTGCACACTGTAAAAGACAGACTTTATATCTATCATATTAACATTGGTTTCTAAATAGAAGAGTAATATAGCAAAGTGTAATGGAAACTATTATTTAATATAATTTGCAAAATATTTTCTTTTTTTAAAAGGCTTCCTCAGACACTCTGTGGTTGGGAACATGTCCTTTTAAATTTTTTTTTAATCCTCACCGAGGACATACTTACCGTAGAGAGAGGAAGGGAGAGAGGTGGTTGGGTGGGGTGGAATGAGAGAGAAACATCCATTGGTTACCTACCATACACACCCTGATTAGGGATGCAACCTTTTAGTACATGAGACAGTGCTCAACCAACGGAGCCACTAGGGCAGGGCTAATTTATTTTTAACTTAATCTCTAAAAGAAAAATCCCAGCATTAACTTAGACTCTTGCATTTTTAGATTTTTATTCTCAAAAGAAAATGTTTTCCTTAAATAGTATATGCAAAAGGCTATTGTGTTTGTAATATTAGATGTGGTAAGGGGATAACATTTTTTAAAGCATGAAGTGATCCTATAATTTTGGGGAAGCACAGTGTAATGATTAAGAGCACAGATGCCTAAGTTGACTTTGTAAGCTGTATGACCTTGGGCAAGATTTACCCCCTTTTTGTGCCTTAGTTTCCTCATCTGTAAAAGTAGGGCTAATAATGTTCTGCCACAGAGGGCTGTTTCAAGAATAAAATGAACTAGTAAAGGTGTGGAATATCTAAAAGCAGTCAATAAATTTTAGCTGCCAGTATTGGTATGAAGACAGTCTTTACATTTGACATTTATAGGTAGTATTAGAGGCCCAATGCATGAAATGTGCACAGGTATATTCCCTAGGCCTAGCCTGTCATCAGGACCATCTTCCCCAACTGCTGGCAGCTGGCCCCGCCTCCTGCCTCCACCCACCCAGTTCCCAGTTCACCATTCAGCAATGGAAACCTGACGGCTAAGGGAGGGACTGAGAAGTCGGCTGTTCCCACCCACTTGCTGGACCCATTCCTGCCATTGGTCACCCTCTGTGTGTGAAACAGTTGGCGGGGTGGGGGCTTTGGTAGTCACAGGAACTAGGTTGAAGGGGCTCCTATTGTGTGTGGGATGATGAGAGGGGTGGGGGCCTTGGCCTGGTGTCATCCACATCCCCCACCACCCACCCCCATTCCCCGTTCACCATTGGTGGCAATTGGAGCCTGCGGGCCCAGGGAAGGGACCAAGAGGTTGACCCATTCCACCTGCTCACCAGTCCTACTCCCTGCTGCCACACACCCCAGATCCCCTTTCCCCATCCAGCAATGGGAAGCCTGACAGCCAAGGGAGAGACCAAGAGGTCAGCCATTTCTGCCTGCTCGCCAGCCCCACCCTGCCTCCAGTCACCCTCTTTGTGTGGGATAATTGGTGGGGTGGGGACCTTGGCTTGGCATCCCTTGCCATCCACCCCAGGTCCCCATTCATCACTGGTGATTGGAACCTGCTGGCTAGGAAAAGGGACCGAGAGGTAGTCAGTGCATCTCATAGTGACTGGTTGAGCAGTTCTGGTCATTCCGCCGATATGGTCACTGGGCTTTTATTATATAGGATAGCCATAGTCCCATAGGAAAAAAACTTGTGTACAATCTATGAAAGTCTTGATTGTGATGATTTATTTACTTTTATATTTCATTCTTTATAGGACATCCGAGCTTTTGATTCCCGTTTCTCCAATATCAAAACATTGGATGACTTGTTTCCTCCTAGAAGTATGGTCTTTATGCTGGGAACCCCCTATTATGGCTGTGCTGGAGAAGTTAGTTGCTGTTACTAATTAAATTTCTCTCTGGTTTGAAATTAATATAATGCTTTACCCTTTCTTCACTTAGGTGTAAAATTGAAGGTAATACTGAAGTGGAAAAATAAGAAAGAATTCATTAATCTAACTAATGAACATGGTATTTGGCTATATATCTTTAGTCTTGAGCATGATGGGGTCAGATTTGGGGCGAAAAAAGAATTCAAATCCTGATCTTTAGTAGTATATTGTGGTGTACATGAATCTATTCTATAGTTATTTTAGATTTATTATTGGGTTGATGAATTTATAAATATGTTAATGTTTTGGGAAGGTCCAGTTCTCACATGGAAAAAGGCACAAGCAAATATACATATGTGCCTATATATAACATATTCTCTAGGTTCATTTGCACAAAAAGAAAAGCAAACACCACTATGGTAGCAGTGAACACATGTGCTTAGTAACTTATGATACCATATCACACTAAAAAACACAGGGAAATAGCTGGTTACAGGGCTTGGGCAGGTCGATATAAGATGAGCATGAAGCCTCTTGTATCAGAAAGTAAGGAAGTGCTCAAAAAAATGATGGGAGAGTATCACATAGTTACAAAAACCAGGTTGTAGAGGCTCCTAATAATCAAATCTGGAAAGTATAGAAATAAGTACAGTTATGAATAATTATAAATCATTGTGGGGGAGATAGAAATTTATTATTTCACTGGAGGCCAATGCATGAAATTCATGCCCGGGAGAGGCAGGGGTGTCCCTCAGCCTAGCCTGAACCCTCTCCAATCTGGAAGCCCTCGAGGGATGTCTAAGCATCACATTTAGACCCAGTTGGATCAGGTCTAAACGGGCAGTCGGACATCCTTTTACAATCCACGTCTGCTGGCTCCCAACTACTCACCTGCCTGCCTTCCTGATTGTCCCTAACCGCTTCTGCCTGCCAGCCTGATCACTCCCTAACCACTCCCCTGCCAGCCTGATTGAAGTCTAACTGCTCCCTGCCAGCCTGTTTGTCCCCAACTACCCTCCTTTCCGCCTGGTTACCCCTAACTGCCCTCCCCTGCAGGGTTGATCGCCCCCAACTGCCCTCCTTTGAGGCCTGTTCCCTCCCAACTACCATCCCCTGCTAGCCTGATCGCCCCCAACTGCCCTCCCTTGCAGGCCTGGTCCCTCCCAACTGCCCTCCCCTGCTTGTGGTGGCCCTCTTGTGTCCACATAGGGACAGGATCTTTGGCACATGGGGGCAGCTATCTTAATCTTGTGTGTTGGAATGATGTTCAATCTGCATATTACTCTTTTATTAGACAGGATAGTGGCCTGGTGCAGGGGGTGGGGGCCAGCTGATTTGCCTTGAAAGGTGTTCCTGATCAGACTGGGGGTTCCCTTGGGGCGTGGGGTGGCCTGAGCGAGTGGCCTGTGGTGGTTTGCAGGCCGGCCATGCCCCCTGGCAACCCAAGTGGAGACCCTGGTATCTTCTACAATTGAAACTTTGTAGCCTAGAGCCGAGCCAAGTCTTCTGCTGGCCCTGTGGTGGCAGGGGATTAATTTACCTTCTATAATTGAAACTATGTAGCCTTAAGTGGAGGCCTGGGCCTGCCAGGATGTGTGGAAAGCTTTGTTTCCTCTATCGCCTGGGAAACCCAAGCCTCCCTCCTGCTCCCTGTGGCTGCAGCCATCTTGGCTAGGTTAATTTGCATACTTGCTCTGATTGGCTGGTGGGTGTGGCTTGTGGGTGTAGCAGAGTGATGTTAATTTGCTTATTATTTTATTATATAGGATAGTGGTAATAAATAAGTAAATAGTGAAGGGAAGGGCACAGTTCTTACTTAGAGTATTATGTCAAGGGTAAATTTTGGGAGAGTGCTGGAGGTAGAAATCATCATTTTATGACCATTAGGATAAAGATTAAATTAGGCAATAACCATCATTGGAGGCTAAAGTTATGGGAAATTTTTTATAAGGTAGTATACTTTCATGATCTTGAACGTGTTTTTCTACAAACTGTTTATTAGTTTCAAGGGCAATAAATAACTATTTGCACAGTGAAGAAATTAAGCAATATCTGATGGTATGAACAAAGTTAATGTTATGACAGGTGAGCATCATGTACTTCCAATGTGATACTCTAAGAAGCATACATCACCTGTGCACTAATACATCTAAAATAACTATAGAATTGATTCATGTACAGAATATATAACCTTAACCTAATCACAAGGAAACATCAGATAAGTCCAAAATGAGTAAATCTCCCCCCCCCCCCTTTTTAGTGCAGTGTGGGGACTGAGGAACGCACTGTATTCTTCAAAATATCAATGTTATAAAAGGCAAAGAAAAGGTCTGGATATATTCTAGATTAAAGGAAGCTAAATAGTTAAGACAACTAAATGCAGTATCTGATCATAGCCTGGACCTGGTATTTAAAGGGGGGGAAAAGCGTTTTCTACAAAGGACATTTTTAGGTCAACTGACTAATGTTAAAACATGGAGTAAAACGTTAACAGGTTGATCTGGGTAAATGTATTTCAAGTGTTCTTTGACCTGTTTTTAGTTTTACAACTTCTTGGTAGTTTGAAATTATTTGCAAATTAAAAGTTAATTTAAAAAAAACAACTGTTTAACACATTAAAAGCAAGGTACAATGACTTCAATTTACAGTACATTCCCTCGGTCTTAATGTATTTTAGAAATAATAAACACTGTTCAAATAAATAGAAAAATCAAGTGATTAAAATGTAGTGTAAGAGACTAAAACCTGTGATTTTTTTTTTCTCTCCAAGGTTCAGGATTCAGGGGATGTGATTACAGAAGGTAGGATTCGGGTGGTTTTCAGCATTCCATGTGAACCCAATCTTGATGTTTTAATACAGAACCAGCATGTGAGTACTATAGTTCATATTATTTAATTTAGAATTAATGAATTTTAAAAAATATTAGAGGGTATTTTTGCCAACTTTTTGGAGTTTATTGCAAATATTTTATTTAATACTAATTAAATTTCCTTACAGTTATATCTAGTATTATTTAAAAACTACAGGCCCAGTGCATGAAATGTATAAACTGGGTGGAGGGGATGATGGTGTGTCTCAGCCCAACCTGCACCCTCTCCAATTTGGGACTCCTCAAGGGATGTCCAACAACAATCAGACATCCTCCTCACAATCCACCACTGCTGGCTCCCAACAGCTCGCCTGTCTGCCTTCCTTTCTTCCTGATTGCCCCTAATCACTTCTGCCTGCCAGCCTGATTGATGTCTAACTGCTCCCCTCCCAGCCTGTTTGTCCCCAACTTCTTTCCTCTACCGGCCTGGTCACCCCTAACTGCCCTCCCCTGCAGGGTTGATCACCTCCAACTGCCCTCCCTTGCAGGCCTGGTACCTCCCAACTGCCCTCCATTGCTTGCCTGATCACCCACAACTGCCCTCCCCTGCTGGCCATCTTGTGGTGGCTATCTTGTGTCCACATGGGGACAGGATATTTGACCACATGGGGGCAGCTATCTTAATCTTGTATGTTGGAGTGATGTTCAATCTGCATATTACTCTTTTATTAGATCTAAGTGTTGAGTCTTTTTATTTTAATACATATTTATTGTTCAGATTATTACAAATGTTCTCTTTTTTCACCCTCCATTGCTCCCCTCCACCAGGTTCCCACCCCACCCTCTGCCCTTTCCCCACCCCCCATTGTTCTCATCCATAGGTGCACAGTTTTTGTTCAGTCTCTTCCCACACCCCCCACTACCCTTTTCCCTGAGAATCATCAGTCCATTCCCCTTCTATACCTCTGATTCTATTATATTCACCAGTTAATATTGTTCATCACATTTTTTAATTCCCTTGGTTTTTAGATTTACTTGTTGATAGTTACCTATTTGTTGTTCATAATTTTTATCTTTATCTTCTTCCTCTTCCTAAAGAACCCCCTTCAGCAATTCATATAATTCTGGTTTGGCGGTGATGAACTCCTTTAGCTTTTTTTTATTAGTGAAGCTCTTTATCTGGCCTTCAATTCTGAGTGATAGCTTTGCTGGGTAGAGTAATTTTGGCTGTAGATTCTTGTTATTCATCCCCTTGAAGATTTCTTGCCATTCCCGTCTGGCCTGCTTGAGATTGAGAAATCAGCTGACGATCGTATGGGTGCTTCTTTATAGGTAACTACCTGCTTTTCTCTTGCTGCTTTTAATATTCTCTCTTCGTCTTTTGCTCTTGGGATTTTAATTATGATGTGTCTTGGTGTGGTCCTCTTTGGATTCCTTTTGTTTAGGGTTCTGTGCGCTTCCTGGACTTGTAGGTCTAATTCTTTCACCAGGTGGGGGAAGTCCAAGGTACATGCCCTTGACTGGAATCAAACCTGGGACCTTTCTGTCCACTGAGCCAAACCAGTTAGTGCCATGCCTAGCTTTTTCTAGACCTGTACAGTGTTCCCAGGCGTACTTACTTTCTTTTTATATACCTTCTTTAACTTTTACTCAAGCCTTCTTTCTCTTTCCTAACATTCTCACCTATTTATTTTATAATTTCTAGGATGTTTGTGTGATTTTTCAAAAATTGATTTCAGAGAGGAAGATGGAGGGAGAGATAGAGACAGTGAATTATTGATTGGCTGCTCCTGCACAGCCTCTATTGGGATATGTGCCCTTGACCATACTTGATCCTGGGTTCCTTTAGAATGCAGGCTGACACTCTGTTCACTGAGACAAATCAGCCAGGGCTGTTTGTGTGACTTTAATAAATTTTTTTAAATATATTTTATTGATTTTTTACAGAGAGGAAGGGAGAGAGAGAGAGAGAGAGAGCTAGAAACGTCGATGAGAGAAAAACATCAATCAGCTGCCTCCTGCACACCCCCTACTGTGGTTGTGCCTGCAAGCAGTGTACATGCCCTGGAACGGAATCAAACCCAGGACCCTTCAGACCGACGCTCTACCACTGAGCCAAACCGGTTTCGGCTGACTTTGATAATTTTAATTATACTATAACCCAATATTTCTCAAAAGGAGTACTATTGGTATTTTGAGCAAGACAGTTATGTTCTTTATCTGGTAGGACAGTTGGCATTCTTAGCCCATAAACACTGAGTAGTAGTAGCAGGTGCCTTTTGTTATTATTTTTTTCCTGACCCTAGGATATTTTTCCATTGATTTTTAGAGATAGTGGAAAGGAATGAGTCGAGAGGGAGAGAGATAGAGAGTAAAGGAAAGAAACATCAATGTGAGAGAGACACATCAGTTGGTTGCCTTCATCATGTACCCTGATTGGGGCCGGAGATTGAACATACAACCCAGGTATATGCCCTTAACAGGGAATTGAACCCGTCATCTTTTGGTGCATGGGCCAATGCTCTATCCACTGAGCAACACCAGCCAGGACATTGTAAAATGATGTGCCCCTACATATTTCCAGATGCTTATTAAAAAAGTGATAATTACCTGTGATAGAGAACTATTACCTTAATTTTTATTATCCTGTTTCCCAAAAAATAAGTGTCTTATATTAAATTTTTCTCCCGAAGTTGCACTAGGTCTTATTTTCAGGGGATGTCTTATCTTTCCATGCACTAGGTCTTATTTTCGGAGGATGTCTTATTTTCGGGGAAACATGGTATCTATTCTGGGAAGCATACTTAATTTGTCTGTATTATTTCTAAATCTGATAAGGTTCTTAATGGCAAAATTGTGTCATATTCTTTACTAGCCTATTAATGGTAACTTTATATTCCAGGACACTAAAAATCTTTATCCACTTAGGAGTGATTATAGACATGATCATTAAAAAATAACGGTGGCTGAATTAATTGCTTACCTTTCACTCTCTGGAAATTTTGCATTTATTGGTGATAAAATAACTGACCTTCACACCCTCCCACAAGATGGCCATCCCCAGGTGATCACAAGATGGCCAGCGGGGGAGGGTAGTTGTGGGTAATCAGGCCAGCAGGAGAAGGCAGTTGGTGGCAACCAGGCTGGCAGGGGAGGGCAGTTGGAGGCGACCAGGCATGCAGAGGAGGGTGGGCAGTTTGTGGGGACCAGGCCTTCAGGGAGGACAATTGAGTGCAACCAGGCAGGCAGCAGAGGGCAGTTAGGGGCTACCAGACTGGCAGGGGAGGGCAGTTGGGGGCAATCAGTCCAGCAGGGTTAGGCAGTTGGGGGGGACCAGGCCTGCAGGGGAGTACAGTTAGGGGCTACCAGGCTGTCAGGGGAGTCAGTAGGGCTGACCGGGATGGCAGGGGAGGGTAGTTGGGGGTGACCAGGCCAATATGGGAGGGCAATTGGGCCTGCAGGAGAGCAGTTGGGCGTCGATCAGGCTGGCAGGAGAGATGTTTGGGGTAATCAGGCAGCCAGGCAGGCAGGTGAGCAGTTGGGAGCCAGCAGTCCAAATTGTGAGAGGTATGTCCCAGATTGGAGAGGGTACAGGCTGGGCTGAGGAACACCCCCCCCCCCCAAGTGCACGAATTTCATGCACCAGGCCTCTAGTATTCATATAAAATAAAGCATATGAGTATAAAACATTTATATGACTCATGTATATTTTCTCCCAGGTACTTTACTAAGCCCTACTTAGTATATGAAAATTTATTTTAAGCATTTAATTCTTGCCTGCATTGTTTGCCATTATTACTTACCGTTGAGTTTATTTCTTGAGACATCTCACCTGTCCCTTTCACCTGTCCTTGGAAATTCAATCCTTTAAAGAAGGGAAGGTGCAGAAAGATTCTGCTTACAGATCCTTTTAAAAAAGAGGATAGCAGAATGATCATTTACTTTTGAGAATTCTTACATAGCCACAATCCAATGGTTAGTCTTGTTTTAGTTTTCTCCAAATTTTAAACATAAAGAAATGACATTTAATACTTTGTTTCTATAATTGTCCTTTTTGTTTTTATATTAAAAGAAATATTCTATAAAGTACAACCCAGGATATGTGTTGGCCAGTCGCCTTGGAGTGAGTGGATACCTTGTTTCAAGGTTTACAGGAAGTATTTTTATTGGAAGAGGATCTAGGAGAAAGTAAGTTTATGTTAAAGAAATTTACTTAAAAGTGGCAGAAAAAATTGAATGATAAAGATAAAATGGTCAATATTTTATATAGTATACTTTTTCTCTGACTTTTCCTTAAAATTTATGCATAAATTTCTCTGATGGTGACATTTTCTCTAAATGGCACGTTATAGGTGGTTGAAACAATAGTTGTTATTTTTAGCAGTTAGTATGTTGGACCTTGAAAAAAGGTATCAAGGTGTGTGTGAATCTCAATAGTATATTTCCCTGTATTTTCTTATATCATTCTTCCTCTCTAATTATATAATCTTTGTTAACTGTTATGCTTTCTTAACTTGGATTTTAAAGCCTTTCCTCTACTTTTTTCAATTACTGCTACTTCAGAAATAACCACGATAACTAAAATATAGAACAATTAAAACTGACTTTTTCTAAGAATTGAAAACAAACTTTTTTTCTTCCAACAAAATTTTAAAATATGCGTGTGTGTGTTTGTGTGGTTTAAATTCAGCCCTCATGGAGACCATAAAGCAAATGTGGGTTTGAATCTCAAGTTCAACAAAAAAAATGAGGAGGTACCAGGATATACTAAGAAAATTGGAAATGAGTGGATGTATTCATCTGCCACAGAACAACTTCTTGCAGAGTACATAGAGAGGTAAGTGCAGAATAAGATCCCAGTAGGCATCCAGAAACATAGGAATATTATTATTATTATTATTATTATTATTATTATTATTATTTTGCCTTGCTGATAATGGTTTTATGCTTCTTATAGGAATATTTGACATGTGCTATATATAAACTTATTTTTGCCATTGGCAGAGATTTATTTACCTATTTTAAGGTTTTTTAAAAATTTTAGTTACAGTTGAAATATAATGTTAATTTAGATATACATCATAGTGATTAGAGATTTATATACCTTACAAAATATCCCCAAAAGTCTAGTACTCATCTGACACTATATTACCTATGCTGTACTTTACATCCTCAAAACTATTTTTATAATTGCCAATTTGTATTTCTTAATGCCTTCCCCTTTTTCACTTATACCCACAACACTCCCTCATCTGATGACAAAATGTTCTCTGTATCTATGAGTTTGTTTCTGTTTCGCTGGTTTGTTTATTTTGTGTTTTAGACTCTACATATAAGAGAAATCATATGGTATTTGCCTTTATCTTTGTGACATATTTTACTTAGCATAGTACCCTCTAGGTCCATCCATACTGTCACAGATGGTAAGGTTTAATTCATTTTTATGGCTGAATAGTATTTCATAGTATATATTACCACATCTTCTTTATCCATTTGTCTATCTGGACACTTGGTTGCTTTGATATCTTGGCTATTGTAAATAATGCTACAATGAATATAGAGGTGCATCTGTCTTTTTGAATTAGTGTTTTGGATTTCTTCTAATAAATAACCAGAAATGGCATTGCTGAGTCATATAGTAATTCCTTTTTTAATTTTTATAGGAACCTCTATACTGTTTTCCATAGTTGCCGCACCAATTTACAATTGCACTAATCGGGCATTAAGGTTCCCTTTTCTCCACATCCTTATTAACCCTTGTTATTTGTTGATTTCTTGATGGTAGTCATTCTGACAGGTTTGTGGTGACATCTCATTGTGATTTTAATGTGCATTTCTCTGATGATTAGTGATGCTGAACATCTTTTCATGTTCTCATTGGAGAAATGTCTATTCAGGTCCTCAATAAAATTTTTAATTGGATTTTTTGTGATTTTTTTTTTATGTTAAATTGTGTTCTTTATAAAATTTGAATATTAACCCCTTGTTGGATGTATCATTGGCAAATATCTTCTTCCATTCAATAGGTTGTCTTTTTCATTTTATTTTATTTTTTTCCTCTGTGCAAAAACTTTTTAGCTTGATGTGGTATCATTAGTTTAATTTTTCTTTTGTTTTCCTTCCTTGAGAAGATATACTGAAAAAGACATTACTGAGAGTTATGTCAAAGAGTCTACTGCCTATGTTTTTTTCTAGGAGTCTTATGGTTTCAAGTTTCACATTTAAGTCTTTAATCTATTTTGAGTTTATTTTTGTATGTGGTGTAAAAAAGTGGTGGTGTTTTATTTTTTACATGTGTCTGCCCAATGTTGTCAACATCATTTGTTGAAGAGACTGTCTTTATCCTATTGTGAATTCTTGTCTAATTTGTCATAGATTAATTGACCATATATGCTTGGATTTATTTCTGGATACTCTACTGATCTATGTGTCTGTTTTTATGCCAATACTAGAAGCCCAATGCATGAAATTTGTGCAAGGGCCTTGGCCTCCACCACCGCGGGGGCTGCCTCTGCCTCAGCTGTGGCCCCCGCCCACCGCTGCCACAGCTGGGGCCTCTCCCTCCTCTGTCTTGGCCCTCACCTGCTACAGCTTTGTCCAGAAGGAAGGACATCTGGAAGGACGTCTGGTATAATTAGCATATTATGCTTTTATTATTACAGGTTATTATAGATGATGCTGTCTTGATGACCATAGCCTTTTAATGTAGTTTGATATCAAGTAGCATGATACCCCAATTTTGTTTTTCTTTCTCAAGATTGCTTTGGCTATTCAGGGGCCTTTGTGGTTCCATATAAATTTTAGAATTATTTAGGCTATAGTTCTGTGATAAATGCTATTGGTATTTTGATAGGAATTGCATTGAATCTATAGATTGCTTTGGGTTGTATGAATATTTTAATGATGTTAACTCTTCCTATTCATGAGCACAGTACAGGCTTCCATTTATTTGTATTTTCTTTACTTTCTTCAATGTCATATAGTTTTCAAGTTCAGGTCTTTTATTTTCTTGATTAAATTTATTCATAGGTATTTTATTTTTTGACTCAATTGTAAATAGGATTGTTTTCTTCCTTTGGCTTTCTGATAGTTCATTAATGGACTATAAAAATGCAACCAACTTCTGAATATTAATTTTGTATCATACTATTCTGCTGAATTCATTTATCAGTTCTAATACTTTTTTGTTGCAATCTTTAGGATTCTGTACATAGAATATCATATCACCTGCAAATTATGACAACTTTACATTTCATTTTCCAATTTGGGTACCTTTTATTTATTTTCCTTGTCTGATTGCTATGGCTAGGACTTCCAATACTATCCTAATAAAGAAGGAATATGCTAAGTGATCCTCACACCATCGCAAATACAGCCAATAAGGAGGGAATATGCTAATTGACTGTCACGCCCTCGAAAATGGTGACTCCCACAGCCAATAAGGAGGGAATATGCTAATCGACTGCCCCACCCTCAAAGATGGCAGCGCCCACAGCCAATAAGGAGGGAATATGCTAATTGACTGCCATGCCCTCAAAATGGTGGTATCCTCTGCCACAGAATATTGGCATCCACTCCCCTTAACCTTCCTGAGGCAGCAGGCACTCTGTGCACCTGCATCCGGTGTCCCCCAGTCCCCTTAGTACCCCCAGCTGCCCAGGGCTGGCCTGAGGCACAGACAAGCCTCAGATAGCAGCTGCCCAGCTGCCCAGGGCTGCCTGAGCTCAGGTAACCAGGGCTGGGTGAGGTATGTGTGCCAGCAGTAGCATCAGCAGATGCGTGATGGGGCATCGCCTTCCCCTGATCACCAGGTCACCTCCGCCCCTAAGGGCTCCTCTTCTGTGAAAGGGGGCAAACTGGGCTGAGGGGACCCCCCCCCCTCAAATGCATGAATTTTCATGCACCGGGCCTCTACTGTTAAATAGAAGGGGTGAAAGTGGACAACATTTTTTTGTTCCTAATCATAAGAAAAGCTGCTTTATGTCTTCCTTGTTGAGTATGTTGTTACCTATGGGTTTGTCATGTATGGCCTTAATTATGTTGAGGTATCTTTTCTCTATTCCCACTTTGCTAAACATTTTTGTCATAAATGAATAATGGATTTTGTCACATCTTTTTCTGCATCTATTTATATGATCATGTGGTTTTTATTCTTCATTTTATTTATGCAGTGCAGTGTTTCCCAAAGTGTGGTACGCGTACCCCTAGGAGTACGGGAAGAGTTGGTGGGGGTACGTGTTGCACCGGAGTTTGGTGGGGGTATGCACTGCACCGTGCTTAGCTCTGCCTAATTCTATATTCTCATGAGTACGAGGGGTACTTAGCGTTACGAAGAAGGGGTACACATATGTCAAAAGTTTGGGAAACACTGATGTAGTGTATAACATTAATTGACATGTGGATATTGAACCATCCTTGAATCTGAGAAATAAATCCCACTTGATCATGGAGTATGATCTTTTTAATGTTTGGCTGAATTTGGCTTGCAAATATTTTGTTGAAACTTTTTGTATCTATTTTCATCAGGGATAATGGTCTATAATTTTCTATTTTTCCAATGTCTTTATATGATTCTGAAATCAGGGAAATGCTAGCCTTGGAAACTGAGCTTTGGAGCCTTCTTTAACTTTGAATAATTTGAGGAGAACAGGTGTTAAATTTTTTCTGAAAAAAGTTTTATTTTACTTATTCAGGGCTTTTATTGGAAGTTTTTTAATTACTGCTTTGATTTCATTGATCATAATCAGTCTATTTAGATTATCTGGTTGTTCTTCCTTCTGTCTTGGAAGATTGTGTGTCTGGAAATTTAACTAATTCTTCCAGGTTGTTGAATATGTAGACATATTTATAGTATTTTCTTATAACCCTTTGTATTTCTTTGGTGTCAGTTGTTATTTCTTCTATTTCATTTCTAATTTTATTTCTTTGGGTCCTCATACTTTTTCATGACTCTGATGAAAGTATTATCAACTTGTTTATCTTTTCAAAGAACCAGCTGTTGATTTCACTGCTGTATTGTGTTATGTTTTTGGACAAGTTTATTTCTGCTCTGATCTCTGTTATTTTATTCCTTCTATTCACTTTGGCTTTTGTTTATGGTATTCTGTTTAGTTCTTTTAGGTGTAAGGTTAAATTTTTGAGATTTTTTTTGTCTTGAGACAGTTCGGTATTGCTATGATTTTCTCATTTAGAACTACTATCTGTGGCCTATAGATTTATTTGGTTTGTTGTATTTTCGTTATCATTCCTCTTAATATACTGCTTTATGTCTTCCTCAATTTTTTTGTTAACCCAGTGATTGTTCTGTGTGGTGATATTTAGCTTCTAAGTTTTGTGCATTTTTTCAGTTTCCTTTTTGTAACTGATTTCTCTTATCAAAACACTGTGATACCAGAGATGCTTGGAATGGTTTCAGCCTTTTTAAATTAATTGAGACTTGTTTTGTGGCCTAACATGTTATCTACTATAGAAAATGTTCTATGTGTGCTTGAAAAGAATATAAATTGTGCTGCTTTTGGAGTGAAATGTTTTAAAATATCAATAAAATTCATATGGTCTAATTTATCATATTGCCTTTATGATTTTCTGTCTGAATGATCTATCTATTAATGTCACTGGGGTGGTTAAGTCCCCGACTATGACTATATTATTGTTGACCTCTCCCTTTGTCTCAATATTTGCTTTATTTATTTAGATGCTACTATTTTGGTTACAGAAAGGTTACAGAGGGTTATATCCTCTTCTTCAATTGATCCCTTTATCGTTACAAAATGTCATTCTTTGTTAACTGTTATATACATCCTTTGTTTTAAAGTCTATTCAATATATCCATTGCTACCCCAGCTAAATTTTTTTCATTTTCATTTTCAAGAAATATCTTTTTCTATCTCTTTACTTTCATTCTACGTGTGTCTTTTAATCTGAACTGGGTCTCTTATAGACAGCATGTATATGGGGCTTTTTTTCTTTTTTATTCACCCTTTGTCTTTTCATTAGAGCATTTTATCCATATACATTTAAAGTGATTGATTATTGTCCTAGCTGGTATCTCTCAGTGGATAGAGCGTCATCCTACAGACTAAAGGGTCCCAGGTTCCATTGCGGTCAAGGCACATGCCAGGGTTGCAGGCTCGGTCTCTAGTGTAGGGTATGCAAGAGGCAGCCAATCGATGATTCTCTCTCATCATTGATGTTCCTATCTCTTTCTCTCTCCCTCTCCCTTCCTCACTGAATTCAATAAAAATTTATAAATAAATAAACAAACAAACAAATAAATAAATAAAGTGATTGATTATTTATATACTAGAAGCCTGTGCACCTTCTCCAATCTAGGACCCCTTGGAAGATGTCTAGGACTGCTGGGCCTAACCACTTACCTGCCTACCTGATTGCCTCGAACCATTTCTGTCTACCGGCTTGATCACCCCCTAACCACTCCCCTGCCAGCCTGATTGATGATTAACTGCTCCCATGCCAGCCTGATCGTCCCCAACTGCCCTCCCCTGCAGACCTAGTTGTCCTCAACTGCCCTCCCTGCCGGCCATCTTGTAGTGGCCATCTTATAATGACACGGTAGCAGCCATCTTATGACAATGTGGGGTGGCCAGTTTCTGGCGGCCATCTTGTGATGACACGGGCATGAGGGCCGTCTAGTCTTCTATTAATATAAATATGTAGTTATTGGCATTTTATATCATTTTTAATGTTCTTCATTTAAGAACTCCCTTTACCATTTTTGTAATACTGGGGGTGAACTCTTTTTAGCTTTTCTTGTCTGGATAGCTCTTTATCTGTCTTTAAATTCTAAATGATAGCCTTTCTGGGTAGACTAGTCTTCCTTATATGTTCTTGCTTTTTATTTCTTTCATCTCTTATGGCCTACATAATTTCTGTTGAGAAATGTTGGCAGTCTTATGGGAGCTGCATTGTAATAACTAATAACTAGCTGCTTTTAAGATTATCTCTTTGCCCTGACCAGGTAGTTCATTTGCTTGGAGCATCATCCCACATACCAAAAGTTTGCTGGTCCAATTCCCAGTCCAGGTATATACCTAAGTTTCGAGTTTGATAACCAGTCAGGGCTCCTATGGGAGGTAACTGATTGATGTTTTTCTCTCACATCAATGTTTTTCTCTCTTCCTTTTTCTTCCTCTCTCCCTCTCCCCCTCCCCCTCCTCCTTCTCTAAAAATCAGTAACAACAAATGCTAAGGTGAGAATTATAAAGAAAAAAAGTCTCTCTTTGTCTTTAACCTTTGGCATTTTCATTATATTGTGTCTTGGTGTGCGTCTCTGAGTTCATTTGGTTTTGTTTGAGACTATCTGTGCTTCCTGGCCTTATATTTTTATTTCCTTCATCAGACTAGGGAACTTTTCCATTATTATTATTCAAATAGATTTTCATTTCCTTGTTTTTATCTTCTCTTGGTTCTCATATGGTGTGAACATTGCTATGCTTTATATTGTCCCAGTGGTCTCTTAAACTAGCTCTGTGTGGGTTTTTCAATTGTTTGTTTGTTTATTTTTATTAATCCTTGCCAAGTGATACTTTATCACCATTGATTTTTAGAGAGTGTGAAAGTGTGGGGAGGGAGAAGAGTGTAGGGGAGGAAGGAGGAAAACATCTATGTGAGAAAGACATATCAATTGCTTATCTCCCATGTGCCCCAGGGCCAGGGATTGAATGTGCAATGTAAGCACATGCCCTTGATGACCAGAATCCAACCCATGACCCTTTGGTGCACAAGCCAACACTCTAACCAGTGAACAACACCAGCCAGGGCTGTTTATTGTTTTTAATAATTTTATTTCTATTTGCTCTTCTGATTATGTATTTTCTGCTACCTTGTTTTTTGAGTTGCAGATTGGATCTTCCACTTTATCTAATCTGCAGTTGACTCCAACTAATGTATGCTGATTTCAGTTGTTGTAATCTTTATTTCTGACTGGTTCTTTCTGATGTTTCTTAACTTTTTATTAAAGTTCTCACTTAGTTCATCTAACTTTTTTATAAGTTCTGTGAGCACCCTTATAATCAGTGTTTTTAACTTTGCGTCTAGTATGTTCTTTGTCTCAATTTCAGTGAGTTCTTTTTCTGGAGTTTTGTCTGGTTCTTTCTTTTGGGCCATGTTTCTTTGTCTTCACAGTTTGGCTGCTTCCCTGTGCTTATTTCTACATATTAGGTAGATCGTGTATAACTCCTAATTTTGGTAGAATGTCCTTATTTACTCTGTTTCCCCAAAAATAAGACAGTGTCTTCTATTAATTTTTGCTCCCAAAGATGCGCTAGGTCTTATTTTTCCATGAAGAAGAATACGGTACACATTTATTGTTAAATGAAAATAAAGGAAATTTATTACCTGTATACGGTACGGTAGTACTGTAGTTGTCAATACAAACCAGACAAACTGAATCCTACAATATCAAGAATTTACTCATTTATTCAATGACAATCATGTCATCATCTTCTGGAACATCATCATAACAATCCAATTCCTGAATTTCCTGGTGAATTTCTTGTGACTCCATTTCTCATCATCTGGAACATCATCATAACAATCCAATTCCTGAATTTCCTGGTGAATTTCTTGTGACTCCATTTCTTTCAGAATCAGTGGACCAAATCTCTCATGTTTAGCCTGCGGGGGGGAGGCCTTATTTTCGGGAGGATGCCTTATATTTCACTCAGAAGGAAACCTGTAAGTAGGTCTTATTTTCAGGGAAACACGGTAATAGGTGTGCTGTAGGACCCAGTGGTGTAGTCTCCTTCATCACCTTAGCTGGTTGCTCCATTAGTGTTTCTTGTATCAGTTGTTTGTGCCTTTCTGTTGTAGTTAAGATATGATTGCTGTTGCAGTGTCAGTGGGTGAGGTTGGCCCTCAGGCTGTCTGGCTGTGAGGAATGGCTGTAACTATACCTGATGAGCTGCTGTGTAGGGGCTAACTATAGGTACCAGAATTTACTGTAACAGTGCTCTGGTGCCTACCTAGTTCTCTTTTAGACTGTGTCATTTGTGGAGTTGATTAGGTGGTACTGGTGTAATCTGAAGCCTACCAACAGGTGTTAGTTTTGGGGCCTCTTGGGAAGTGCTCCAGTGCTGTCTAAGATCAGCCAATTTTGTGTAACTGGAGCCTAAAAAGGTTATAACCTGTTGCAAATTGGGTAGGTATGGCCTCAGGGAGTCATCAGGGCAGGGGCCAACTGTATTACCCAAGTTATCGGTCATTCAGATTTGATGCCTCTCTGTGCCTGCCAACTGGGTAGGGATGGCTCAACAAAGAAACAGTGGCTCCTGTGAGCACTTCAGCCTGCACCTTTGGGCTGGGTGGCAGAAGACTCAGCAAAGGTACATTGGTGTATGCCAGCTCTCACCCTGGAAATAGACAATTCAGTTCCTCCTAGTATGTCCTGGCACCTTTTGATCTGCTGCCTCAGCTCTGGAGCTTAGACAGAGTGAGTCCATCAGCCAGTAAGTCTGTGTGCAGGCCCTTTAAGAGGAGTACCTAGGACTCCAACAGCTCTCCTTTCCACTCATACACTATCTCCACTGGTTTTTACAGCTAGAAATTTTAAGGACTTACTTCCTGACACTGATCTCTAGTCTAGGGGAGTCCAGGGTGTGACTGGGATACCCTACTACTCAGGGGGAACCTCCACATCCAAGATACCCTTCCCAGTGTTTAGATGCCACACATGGGACCAGCCAATTCTACATCTTGGCCCTTCCTACCATTCTTGATGTGGTTTCTTCTGTATATCTGTTTAGCTAGTCTTAAGTCAGTTTTCAGTGTTAGTTCTACAAATTAGTTGCAATTTGGAAATTGTCAAGGGGGAGATGAACATAGTGTTTACTTCACTGTCTTAATGTAGTGCACATAGAAAGTTAAATTTGTGTCGTAGAGCTCCTTAGCTAAAATAGAGTGTGAAAATACTGTTTTTATTCTCTCTGGAACTCCTGATGATAGCTAGACCTTCTGGATCAATCGCCTTAATTTCCTGTATCTCTTCTCATTCATTTTCTACAGTGTATTTTTTTTTTAATTCTTTATTATTTAAAATATTTACATATGTTACTCCTTTTTCCCCCATTGACTGCTCTCCAGGCACTCCCATTCCCCAGGATATGCCCTCACCTTCCTAGTGGTCTATGTCCATTGCTTATGCTTATATTCGTGATTGATCTCTTAACCTCCCCCAATCCCTTTCTTCCCTCTGAAGTTTGACGGTCTGTTCAATGCTTTTCTTTATCTGTATCTATTTTTGTTCATCAGTTTATGTTGTTCATTATATTCTACAAATGAGTGAGATCATGTGGTACTTACCTTTCTCGATTAAGTCCGTTTGATCTAGTGAGTCATTTAGGATTGCTGTTTCTTTGCTGATTTTTTGTCTACAGGATTTATCCAGTGATGTCAGTGGTGTATTAAAGTCCCCTACTATGATTGTATTGTTGTTGATCTCTCCTTTGATATCTTCCAGAAAGTTATTTTATTGAGTGTATATATGTTCACCTGAGATACTGAAGTTGTATTGATCCTTTTAATGTTACGAAGTGCCTTCCTTTATCTTTTGTTACGGCCTTCACTTTGAGGTCTATTTTATCGTATATAAGTATTGCAACCCCAGCCTTTTTTCTTTTCTTTTCTTTTTCATTTCCATTTGCCTGACAAATATTTTTCCATCCCTTCACTTTCAGTTTGTGTGATTCCCTTGCTCTGAGGTAGGTCTCTTATACACGGCATATATATGGGTCATCTTTGTTATCCATTCAGCCACTCAATGTCTTTTGATTGGAGCAGTTAGTCTGTTTACATTTAAGATTATTATTGATAGGTACTTGCTTGTAGCCATTTTATTCTTTATGCCTGTGTTCCTTCTACCCTTTCTACTTCTACTTTTTTACAACAGTCCCTTTAGCATTTTTTGCATTGCTGGCTTGGTAGTGTTAAAATCTATTAGCCTTTTTTGTCTGTGAAGCTCCTGATTTCCCCTTCAATTTTGAATGATAACCTTGCTGAATAGAGTATTCCTGGATTCAGTCCCTTGCTTTGCATCATTCTGTATAGTTCATTCCATTCCCTTCTAGCCTGATGTGTTTCTGTGGAGAAATCATTTGATAATCTAATGGGAGATCCCTTGTATGTAACTCTCTGTCTCTCTCTTGCAGCCTTTAAGATTCTCTCTTTATCCTTAATATTTGCCATTGTAATTGTGACGTGTCTCGATGTGCGTCTTTTTGTGTTCATCTTGTTTGGCACTCTCTGTGTTTGTGTGACTTTTTCTTCCTCAAATCAGGGAAATTTTCTGTCGTCATTCTTTTAAATAGGTTTTCTAATTTTTGCTCCTCTTCTTGTCATTTTGGCACCCTTATTATATGGATGTTACTTCGTTTCATGTTGTCCTAAAGCTCCCTTAAGCTCTCCTTCATGTTTCTAGGTTTTTTTTTTCCTCCAATTGCTATTCAGATTGGGTGTGTTTTTCTTCCCTATCTTCTATCTCACTAATTTGAGCCTCTGCTTCTGGTCTATTGTAGGAGCCTTCCATTGTGTTTTTTATTGTAACTAGATTATTCTTGATTTCCTCTTGATTTTTACATAAATTGTTGATTTTCCCAATCAGCTGGTATAGGAACTGTAAAACCCTTATTCTAAATTTTTTGTCTGGCATATTGCATGCCTCAATTTCATTTAGTTCCTTTTCTGGCTATTCTGCCTTTTTTCCCCCCCTTCGATGGTTGTTTCTTTGTGTCCACCCCTACCCCCACCCTCCATTTTACCGTTTCTTTCCTGCCTTGGGCTCCCTGATTGGGAAATATTGAAGTCCCTAGCAGTTCAATGATCTGGCACTCCCTAGACTGGAGGCTGGTTCTGCCTTGAGTTTTACACCTTTATTGTCTCTGTTCTGAGTTGTACCCTCTTTTCCCCCAGTTCTGGTCTCTCAGTGGTCCGCTTCATATTCTCGGGGTCGGTGGGGGCACATGCAGTTTCTCCTGTATGTGATTCTCTGTGGGGGCCTTGAACCCTCGGCATGCAATTCACTTTGCAGACCTGGCACCCAAGGCCATGCACATGGAGCATGATCCAGTGACCTGTGGCTGGGCACACCAGATAGCACCAGCACCTCTGACTTGGGCTGGGGGTAGTGCATGCGCCAGGTGACAGCTCTGTCCATGCTTGGAGGTGCGTGGGGTGGAGAGCCTGTGGTATGCTTCACATTGGGGCACATATTCCAAGTCTCACCAAGGGGTACAGCATCAAGTTGCATGCAGCCTGCAGCTGAAGCTGCGGGCTCGGCAGAAGGGGCACATACTCCAAGACTCACCAAGGGGTCCAGTTGCCAAGTCGCATGGGGTCTGTGGCTGAAGCAGCGGACTTGGCAGGAGGGTTGCACACTCCAAGGCTCACCAAAGGGTCCATGTACCTCGTGGCATGGGACCCACAGCTGAAGCAGTAGGTTTGGTGTGAGGGGAGCGCAAAACAGGACTCACAGGAGTCTGCAGCTGGGGAAGCTAGAGTCCCAGAGTCTGTGGGTCTATAAGGTAGCAGGTCTTTGGCTGGAATGGCTGCAGGGTCTGGATGGTATCTGAGGCCAGTCTGGGTGGTGGTGAGGTTGGGCTCCTAGTCATAGCAGCTTTCTTTTTCAAGGTGGTATGGTTTCTATGTTAGAGCCAGCTGCTCCAAGAGGGCTTGCAGCATTAGCAGGGGCTTACCAACTAGGAGAGCCCAGTCCTCCAGCCCTCAAGATTCCTACAGGATCTACCTGTCCCTCACTCTCACATACACACACTGCACATGTCCACACACTCCCCTTTCGCTCCTTCACTCACTCACACTCTTTCACTGCCACCACCACCAACTTATCCTCTCCCCTCTATACTGTATTCTTATACTTTTGTTTTACTCTGTGGGAGACTTCTTCAATTACCTCTTATATAACTTGAACATTCCCATTTAACTTATTTTTCATTTAAAAGTATGTCCTTATTTTCTAGCATTCCTTTTTAAATATTTTGTTCTTGTAATTAGTGAAATATCTTCTTTCATTTTTCTAAAGATAATATTTCTAGAGTTTCTTTTTTTATTTATATTTCCTGATTTTTTCCAAATTTCCTTTTTGTTGTTGTTCATCTCTCCTTTCATGTTAAAGCTATTTTTTACTGGGTGGTGGTTCATAGGTATCCAATCATATTTAAGAGTGAGGCACTAAAAAGCAGATTAGAAATTTAGTTGTTTTGGTGGAACTTGTCAAGGTAGGATGTGGCTATTTCTGCAGAGGACCTGCAAATATCACTAATTATTATATGTATAGCTTTTCCTTGAGGCTGGCTAGTTTCCCTGAGAGATGTGACCTCCAGCCTTTTTCTTAGAGGACACGTGAAGAGAAAAAGTGACTTCCAGTGTTCTAGAAATTAATTAGGGAAAAGAGTTTCACTACATAAACACACACCCCACCTTCAATCTGCACTATAAAGGAAACAATGGAGTTTTGAGAAATATTAGATGAATCCTTTAATATACTTAATTTGTTTTACTGTGGCATGCTCCAGCTTTGTTGTAAAATCAGAAAATCCGCCTATAGATATTATTTTTGTCCATTATGTTCTAAGTGGAACAGAGTCAATAATTGAAGTTAATATGTAAGTAAAGTTTATTATAGTTTAGAAATTGAATCGTTTCTCCCTCTGCTAATGCGAGGTTTTTGCGGGGCTATACTTTCAAATATTTTCATCTCTATCCCTTATTAATACTCTGTGTATAAAATTAACCCTCAATATATTTTATATATTCCCTTAGGGTCAAAATTTATTTGATCAGAAGTTCATGTGAAGTTTGCCATATGTATATTTTTAAAGTGGTATTTTGTTTGTTTGTTTGTTTGTTTGTTTGGCTAGAGCTCCGGAACTCTTTAGTTATATAGCCAGAAATAGCCAAGAGGATGTATTTTATGAAGATGACATTTGGCCTGGAGCAAATGAGAATGGGTAAGCAACATGTGTGGCATTTATCTCCTCATAGTTCACCTTAGTGGTTCTGGTAAAGGTACAGTAGTAGTTTATCAGGAATTTACTTTTGGAGAGAGGGTTTTATATTATTTTCCTTTTGCTTAAAGATCTTAATATAATTTTTAATTTATATTAAAGTACTTTTAAACTAATTTTGTGGTTTTTAGAATAGTACTGAGAATTAACATGTTCATGTTTATATTAGATTTATAATTATTCCAAATCAAATGCAGTGGTTAATTTTTAATTACATATTTAATGTCTTTTATATTTTAAAACCCTCAGAATATTTTATATCGGGCCTTCTATATAAGCCCTCACAAAGTTTTAATGTAAAACAATTACTGTTTTTAATGTAGTGCTGAGAAAGTTCAAGAAATTATTACTTGGCTAAAGGGACATTCTGTCAGTACGTTGTCTCGTTCTTCATGTGATTTACAAATTCTGGATGCAACTGTTGTTGAAAAAATTGAGGAAGAAGTCGAAAAGTACAAGGTACTAATTTTCAGTAACTAAGACATTGATGAGATTTGAAGTTAAATGAACTATATATTATTCTACCAATAATTTACTTATGTTTCAACCAGTTAAAACATGTTCAGGGGGAGGGAGGGAGGGGGGCAAAAAAAAAATCATTAAAATATGTTAAAAAAAAATAATAATAAATGACTTTCCTTTTTTGACATGTCAAAAAATAATAATAAAAAATAAAAATAAAAATAAAACATGTTCAATGGTTTCTAATTTATATAAAATGAGAGGCCCAGTGCACAAAATTAGTGCACAGGGAAGAAGGGATAGGGAGGGTTGTCCCTCAGCCCCACCTGCACCCTCTCCAGTCTGGGACATCCCTCTCACAATATAGGACCACTGGCTCCTAACAGCTCGCCTGCTTACCTGAATGATTGCCCATAACCACTTCTGCCTGACAGTCTAATTGCCCCCTAACCACTCTCCTGCCAACCTTCTTGATGCCTAATTGCTCCCTTGCCTGCCTGATTGTCTCCAACTGCCCTCCCCTACTGGCCTGATCAACACCTAATTGTTCCCCTGCTGGCCTGCTGGTCCCCAACTGCCCTCCCCTGCAGGCTTGGTCACCCCAACTGCCCTCCCCTCTGGCCTTATCTTGCCCCCAACTGCCCTCCCCTGCCAGCCCAGTCACCCGCAACTGCCCTCCTTGCTGGCCCCATCACCCCCAACTGCCCTCCGCTGCTGTCCATCTTGTGACGGCCATATTGTGGTGGCCATCTTGTAATTACATGATAGCCACCATCTTATGAGGTGAGGGCATTGCATGAAGGCACGAGGACCACCTAGGCTTTTTTTTTTTCTTTTAAATATATTTTATTGATTTTTTTTTTTTACAGAGAGGAAGAGAGAGGGATATAGTTAGAAACATCAATGAGAGAGAAATATTGATCAGCTGCCTCCTGCACACCCCCCACTGGGGATGTGCCCACCATACAGGTACATGCCCTTGACCAGAATCGAATCTGAGACCCTTCAGTCCGCAGGCCAACGCTCTATCCACTGAGCCAAACCAGTTTTGGCATCCCAAAATTTTTTAAAATGTTCCATATATTTCCAATGGCCATTAATAAATTTATATGAATAAATATAAATGCACAAAAGAATTAATATTTTGTGACTTTAGTCTAAATCAGGCGTCTTCAAACTACGGCCCGCTGGCCACATGCGGCCCGCAGAGGAGTCTGATCCGGCCCGCCAGGTTTTTTGGGCAGTGAGCGCAGCCGAGGTGTTACAGTAGGAATTAGTAGTTCATATAGTCCAGCCCTCCAGCTCTCTGAGGGACCGTGATCTGGCCCCCACTTTAAAAAGTTTGAGGACCCCTGATAGAAAGCTGGTGATTGAGAGATCCCGATTCCTTCCTATTCTAAGTTCTTTAAAGACAGTTCATCCTTTTATGGAACATAAATTTTTTTTTAACTTTTACAGAATTAGTTCTAAATGTACTTTCCTACTCACAAACTCATTCAGTTACTGATTATTTTGTGTAGGCCTAACCATTTCAACTATTTTGATCCTCTGTCTTGATGTAATAAAAAATTGATTACATATATTTTTTTAACTTATGATTTTTATTTCCCACACATTTGCCTTCTTATAAGAATGATGTTGCTATGCTAACATATTACTTTAATATTAGAGTAAGTTAAGAACTGGGCTCTGAAGCCACCTTCCTCATTCCTCTTTTAACACTTATAATCTCAGGCAAGACACTTAACCTTTCAATGACTTTGTTTCCTCATTGGTAAAATTAGAATAAAATAGTACCTACCTCATAGGGTCATCAAAAGGATTAATTTAGTTGATGCATGTAAACTCCTTCTAATAATGCCTCGCTATTATTAATGCCTAATGATGCTTGGGTATTATTATTATTATTATTATTATTATTATATTATTATCATTTGAGCTCTCTTATCACATACTCAAGAGCTGTGAGTACAGTCTGGGAAGTCACCACTAGATAACTATCTTTTTAGGAAAAAAATGCAAGTCTCAGAGCCAAGAGTTTGATTTTTTAAAAGAGGTTATTGATATTCTACTGAAGGTGATAGTAAGCCTGCATTTCTTTCTCTTTTCTTTTTAATTGTCTTTCATGTAGAATGAAATCTCTTTGTCCAGCATTGTTTTGAATTGAGTTTTCTACTTAACAGATGTTCATAACTTTAAACCCCCAAATTTTACTTGAACCCCATTGGACGAAGAACTTTTTAAAATGTTTTACACGTTTTTCCTTATTTTATAAACAGAATATACATATACAAAGTTGTAGAATAATGTTTTGGCTATAACATTTTTTAAAATATGTGATTCTAAATAAGAGGACATTTTTTAAACCTGTTAATGTGACAAGGAAGTACAGTTATGAGTGATTCTCCCCTCCCCCCCTTTTAGGTTTTTAAAGAAAAGGTGAAAAAATAAAAAATAAAATACAACAATTTGAACATAATTTATACTTTTCTTTATAATGCAGGATTATCATTAAAAGTATCAGGAATTTTCTTATTGGATTCCCAAACTCAACAATTATCAAAATTACTAGAAGAGCTTTTTGAAAAACTACACATTCTGGATTACACCCTTATAGCAGTATTCCTCAAATTAATGTACAGTCAATGGAAGATCTTGTTAAAACACAGCTTTTGATTCAGTAACTCTAGGATTAGGCTTGAGATTCTGCATTTCTAAGCAGCTTGCAGATGACCACAATGTGAGTAGCCAAGCCCCAGTACTTCTCACTTAGTAGTTGTGGGTTGGGGTATATTGTGAAAGTTTCCCAATGTACTAATTTGTCTAATGAATCAGGTTTAATTGCCACATCCTCTAATCAGTGCTATTTTGTAATAATTAGTGGCCTGGTGCATGAAATTTGTGCTCAGAGGGTGGGGGTTCCCTCAGCCCTGTCTGCACCCTCTCCAATCGGGGACCCCTTGGAGGATGTACAACTGCTGTTTTAGGCAGTCGGACATCCCTCTGACTATCTGGAACTCCTGTCTCCTAATTTCTCACCTGCCTGCCTGCCTGATTGCCCCTAACTGCCTCTGCCTGTCTGCCTGATTGCCCCCAACTTTCCTCCACTGCCAGCATGATTTCACCCCCAACGGCCTGATCTCGCTCACAACTGCCCTCCTTTGCCAGCCAATTTGGTTCTGATTGATCAGTTTCTATACCAGTCTGAGTCAAAAGATCCACCTCATAGGCAGCCATTGGCTTCTCACAGTTGAGCCAGATTTGGTTCTGATTGGTCAGTTTCTATGCCAGTCAGCATCTCTGGGCCTATTAACAGGGGGCTAATCAGCAGCCCTGGTGTAGACCTGGAGAGAAATGGAGGTGTGGCTGCTGGCCAGACAGGGAGAGAAAGAGAGAGGCAAGTCCTGATCAAAAGCTGCCACAGAGGCAACAGATCAGTCTCTGTTTCTCTCTCCAGGCCTCTCTCTGGCCCTGATTCATAGCCTCCTCATCAGTCAGTTTTGGGTCACCACACCTGCAGTGGAAGCAGTCAGTGGTGGGTTGCAACCCAGCACTCACTGCAGGACTGACCTCCGGTTAGTTGATCCTCGGTCGTTACCGGACATTATAACCCATGGTTTTTATATATTAGGATGCCTAGAGATATATATTAGATTATATGGGGGTTTGTTTGTTTTTTTACATGCATTTCTCCAGGCTTAGCTCTTGGGTCTGCTTTTTAAAATAGTTTTAAAATGTCTTTATTCTTTCTCCTTTTTGCTGTTGTCAGTGGATACCAGTTTACTCCTGGTATCCTTCTGGTGTGGAAATAGGAAATTCTGTCATAAGGCCTTCACTTTTTACCCTATTTAAAATGACAATCTTTACCCACATTGCTGATCTCCCTTACCTGCTTTATTTTTCACTATGTTTTACTTTTGAACATGCTATATATTTTTCTCACTTATTTCTCTTATATCTCCCTCAACTATTAATAGAATAAAAAAATAGATCCCAGCCCCAGCACCAAAACCAATATATGGTACATAAATGAAACTCAATGAAGATTTATTGAAAGAATAAGTGAAATATTTTTTAATGAAAGAAAATAGGCGCTTCATAAAGGTTTGAGTGTTTTACAGTATATAAAAATATGATCTTGTCCTGACCTGTTTGGCTCAGTGGATAGAGCGTCTGCCTGATGACCTCTTGGCCAGCCAGCATGGCTCAGTGATTGAGCATCTACCTATGGATCAGGAGGTCACAATTCGATTCCTGGTCAAGGAATATGCCAGGGTTGCTGGCTCATCCCCGGGGGGGCAGGGGAAGAGTGGAGGGATGTGCAGGAGGCAGCCAATCACTGATTCTCTCTCATCATTGATGTTTTTATCTTTCCCTGTCTGAAATTAATAAAAATATTTTTTTAATTACCTCTCTAGTGTATCTCTGTAACTAGGACTATTTTGTCCTTATTTCCATAAGTTATATTCTAAAGATAGGTGACTGCCATGTAAGTAAACTGCTGTAATTTTTCTTATAAGTAAGAATTCACTTCAAAAAAATATGTGAATAATAGTTATGGATTGCAATGGGTATAAATGAGTCTCACATTTTTATTATCTAAAGCAGGTAATATTATTTCCATCTCATAGATGGAAGAAATCTGACACTCAAATTAAGTTTGAATTGACAGACCTAACAAATAGCAAAGAGAGTGCAAAAGTCTTCGAGCCCTTGCTGTGTGGATCTGTTGTTTGGACTATCATCCTCTCCTCTACACCAAAAAGTGCAGTTCATGTGTGGGAGCCAATTAATGGATGTTTCTCTATGTCTTACACCAAGATGTTTCTCTTGTCTCCCCCACACACACACTTCCCTCTAAAATCAATAAAATATATTTTTTTAAGTTTTCCAGTGTTTTTAAGAGGATTAAAAAATGTAAACATCAAAGCCAGTTTCATAATAGATTTCAGAAACAAGGATTTTATTAAATGACTACCACTTTTTTAGAAGTAGCCACAAAAAAATATAATATTGTCATAGTTCAATACTTTATACCTTAAAAAAGAAAGTTTTTATTGACCATTGTATATAATTTCTTTTAGAGTAAAAGCATTTGAATAGGATAGCATTTACATAAAGTTTAAAACAGACATATCTAATCTTTTGTGTTAGAAGTTAGGTTACTTTGGGGAAAGGTAGTAACTGGGTGGGATGGAAGGGAATTGAGAGGTTTTTATGTTGTGCTTAGTAATGTTTTGTCTCTCTTGAACTAGGTGTGGTTATACGTAATTTTGCATTTTTCTATGTCTTACACCACATTTTTTACTATAAGAATTTATTTATTATTCCTCCTTCAAATATAAATATTTAAAATGTTTACTTCCTCAGCAAAGAAAGAATAATAAGAAGGTACGGGTGACAGTGAAGCCTCATTTGCTGTACAGAGTAAGTTTTCTGTTAAATAATTCAAAGTTGTTTTTACTTGGAAAGTAAAACAAAATTGTTTCAATATATTATTTAGAAAACTTTAAAATTAGAGTTAATAATAATAGTTTGAGCTTTCTTCTCTTCAGCCTTTAGAACAGCAGCATGGAGTCATTCCTGATCGGGATGCAGAGTTTCGTCTCTTTGACCGGGTTGTGAATGTGAGAGAGGACTTCTCGGTGCCAGTTGGCCTTCGGGGCACCATCATAGGAATTAAAGGAGGTAATAACTCAATACTGGGCGAGTTGTCAGCTACATTTTATTGTAGAGTAAAGCACAAATTTCTGTGTCATATCTAAGCAGAGAATGACTATAAGTTAGGAAAAAAACTAAATCTTTTTATGTTTTAGTTCATTTTGTTGTTTTAGTTTTCAGAGAAAATTTTGTTTTCTGTCTTGTGTAATTATCTTGGAAGTGATTAAAAGAAGGGAAAGTTGAGAAAAGACTGATGAAAATGTGGTAGCTTGTATATAACACATTAAAATTATACTACAAGATCTTAGTTGGGTATGCACACATTTTCATGAAACAGAAAAGTTTCATCATTTCTCTTAAGTTAGGCTTTCATCTAGTTTTGCTCTGAAGTTTACCTCAATTATCATTGCAATATCTTGATTTCTGTGGAGAAATAAACATGAAGGGTGAACTCACAGTTAAAGATTTTAATTATTCATATTCATTTGTATTCATGAATATAAAACAGACCTATCAATCTGTTGTACAGTGTGCTTATAGGTAATCTTCTGTACTATATACTTAAAAGTAGTTAAGATGATAACTTTATGTCGTGGTTTTTACCAAAAATAAAAATAAAAAATTAGAAAGTTCTAAGAAAAGGGAAGAAGCAGCCTAAGATTTCAGTATGTCTGAAAGAGAAGTCTGTACTAAGCAGCTTTGCAGCAGAGATGCCAGAAAGAGTCAACCCAGCATAAAGCAGGTGCCCAGGGGTCATGCTGCTCCATGTCCCAGGCAGCCAGGCACTTTTGCATTTTGCATTTAACTCTCAAGTGTTATTTCTCACCTGTGCTGTTAAGTAACTCACCTGCCTTTACACAGATGAGTGGCAGAGCTGGGATTTGAACTGTTTCCCTCATTCTTAACTAACTTTGAGCAGTGTGGTTCTTCACATTTTTCATCTTCACATCTTCTGGGGATCTTTTCTGCTTACTTGACTCTAAAAGAGAATTCTCTTTTCTGAATTTTTAAAAAATAATTTCTTGAATGTATTTCTGGCTGCTTGAAACGGAGAGAGGAAGGTCAGGGCTAGGTGTGGTAAAGGTCAAATGGGTGTAATGAAGCAGCCCTCCTGCTGCTATCTGCTCAACCCCCTGCATCAGCTTTTTAGACATGGAGTTTATTGGATTGTAGTTAGGTTGTCCTGATAAAGACCTTAGGAATCTGATAACATGGAAGTTGCCTTTCTTCTGAGAACTCCTGTCAGTAACAGTGACAGCTTAGAATTTTGTCTTAAAGGGTTTTAAAGCTACATCTATCCTGAGTGGAAAGGAGCTCTGTGATTGATTAGCCATGTCTGCCATGGGCATGGAATAGAAAGGAGAATATTTATTTTTACTGCCCTCATTTGAGATTTCATCTCCATAGTCAACTCCACTAAAGGGATGAATAAATGTCAATCATTTTTTTGAAGGAGTGGCCCCTCCCACAGACTAGAAATTGACTCTAAGAAAGTGGACCTTCTTGAGTTTAGATTTTAGATAAAAGTGTACCTTTTAGATAAAAGGTACAAAAGGATGAGTTCTGCAGGCCTGGTTTCAGTTAGCAATGAGAGACTGGGGGTCAGGGAGACATCCTCTGACCCATTCCAGAAACTAATGTAGTATTAGAAATTGTGATTGTCAGAGAAATAGAGATGGATGAGGGAGAGTCAATTCTAAAGTTATGTGATAGACTGTGTTATTATAACTATTTCACTTTACCTTGGCATTCTGGGTAAATTTAATCTTTACAGATATATCTTTCATGCTCTCTCCCAAGTTTGTCCTTCTCTGCTCCTAAGTTTTTTGAACCTAAGTTTATTCACTATCTTTGTCCTGAGTCTCATGTCTCAAATTATGATGTCTATAATCTCCCAAGTCATTATCAGCCAGAACCTTGGAATCATTGTTGGCATCTCCATCCTTTTTATCCACATAGGTCACAAATCCTGCCAATTCTATCTAATAATATATTTTTTCTTTCCATTCTACTCTCAATTCCTACCATGTTTTCAAAATTTCATTGTCTTTTGTCTCACTGGAAGAACTTTTAGACAACAAACTCTAAAGTTATATCTAATTAACTCTCTTATTATGGGTCATTTCAAACATGTACAAAAGCAGAGAGAAAAGTATATTCCCCACTGCATCTGATTTAAAATATTGTTTTTACTTTAAATAACAAGTAAATAATCTGTAAGCTTATTTACTTTTCATTTACTGTCTGT
This sequence comes from Pipistrellus kuhlii, assembly GCF_014108245.1. Classification (NCBI taxonomy): domain Eukaryota; kingdom Metazoa; phylum Chordata; class Mammalia; order Chiroptera; family Vespertilionidae; genus Pipistrellus; species Pipistrellus kuhlii. The sequence goes on from NW_023425515.1 coordinate 100,667,405, forward strand.
ATTCTCCTAAATCATTTTTTTTTTTTGTGGTAGTTTTAATGGCTGATTTTTTATCATATAATTTTTCTCTCTCTCTTTTTAACAGCTAATAGAGAAGCTGATGTCCTATTTGAGGTCTTATTTGATGAAGAATTTCCAGGAGGCTTAACAATAAGGTTTGTATTTCCAGATTACAATTATACTTTGTGAATATATCCCTGTGATCAGTGACTTTTCATATCTTGTTTGTACAGTTTGAATTCCTATTATGTGCAAGACATCATACTTGCTACTAGGAATGTAAGTGAATAAGACAGACATGTTTTCTACCCTTGTGGTGCTTTTATTTTTGTGTGGAAGATAATTAGCTGATTACAGTATTAATTAATTACGTTGTGACTAGTTCTGGAAAAGAGAAGTCCAGGTTTCTATAATAGTATGATCCTGATAATTCCAGAAAGGTGGAACTTAAAGAATGAATACTGGTTAACTAGGGAGAGAAAAGTGATAAAGTAGTCAAGAATTTATAACATATGCAACAACATTTTCACCCATTCAGAATGCTAAAAGAATGCAAGTGTTCCTGAACTTCAGTGACTAAGTAAGATTAGAGTCAGAGAGAAAAGCAAGGGCCACACTGTGCAGGAACTTTTATTTTATTTTTTTTTAATTAAAATATATTCTATTGATTTTCTACAGAGAGGAAGGAAGAGAGATTGAGAGCTAGAAACGTCGATGAGAGAGAAACATCGACCAGCTGCCTCCTGCACACTCCCCACCAGGGATGTGCCCGCAACCAATGTACATGCCCTTGACTGGAATCGAACCTGGGACCCTTCAGTCCGCAGACCAATGCTCTATCCACTGAGCCAAACTGGTTTCAGCATGTGCAGGAACTTTTATTTTTTTATTTTTATTTTTTTTTAATATATTTTATTGATTTTTTACAGAGAGGAAGGGCGAGAGAGAGAGAGAGAGAGAGAGAGAACGCGCGCTAGAAACGTCAATGAGAGAGAAACATCGACCAGCTGCCTCTTGCACACCCCCTACCGGGGATGTGCCCACAACCAACGTACATGCCCCTGACCAGAATCGAACCTGGGACCTTTCAGTCCGCAGACCAACGCTCTACCACTGAGCCAAAAACGGTTTTGGCAGCATGTGCAGGAACTTTTAAACCAACTTTCAGGACATGTTGAGTATCTTGGTCTTCATCCTTAAAGCAATGTGAAGCCATCAAAATCAGATATGTGGCATTAACAGTTTTGCATTTTGAAATGTTTAAATAATTTGAAGAATACAAACGTTTTTGAATTTAGTAACATTAAGTCTTCATCATCTGTTTTAATGTAATTCTAAATGCTGGAGTTAGAGTGGGGTGGTTTGAAGTATGAGTGGCAGGTGTAATGATACTAATATATAAAAAGCCAGGGACTATCATGACCTAAATGACCAGATGGATACCAAACAGCAGGCTGCATGAGACAACCAGGCTGGAAGGGGGCGGTTAGTGAGAGATGGTCAAACAGCAGAACAGAAGGCTATGTGGGGCAGCGAGGCCGGCAGGGGATTAGTGAGGGACAACCAAACAACTGAACAGCAGGCTGCATGGGGCAACCAGGCCAGCAGGGGAGGGGGCAGTTGGGTGCAACCAAGCCAGTCCGGGGGGCAGTTGGAGGCAATTAAGCCAGCAAGGGGGCAATAAGGGGAAACCAGGCCAGCAGGAGGGACAGTGAGGAGTGATCAGGCCAGCAGGCAGAGGGCGGTTAGGGGTGAACAGGCTGGGCCTCTAGTGGAGACAATAATTGAGCTAATTCCTGAGAAGTTTGACTATGAAGGGGAGAAAAGAGAACCAGAAATTAGAGGATTTAGAAAACGAGTTATTTTTTTGTTTCAATATTATTTTAAAATTTATTTTATTTCTATTATACTTTCATTTTCATTTTTATTAAATCTATTAGAGGCCCTGTGCATGATATTCGTGCACAGGGGGGTGTCCCTCAACCCAGTTTGCACCCTCTCTAATCTGGGACCCCTTAAGATATGTCCCACAGGGATCAGGCCTAAACGGGCAATCAGACATTCCTCTCACACACAATTCAGTACTGCTGGCTCCAACTGCTCGCCTGCCTTCCTGATTGCCCCTAACCGTTTCTGCCTGTCAGCCTGATCACCCCTAACCACTCCCCTGCCAGCCTGATAGATACCTAACAGCTACCTTTTCGGCCCAATTGCCCTTAACTGCCATCTTGTGGTAGCCATCTTGTGTCCACATGGGGGCAGCTATCTTGTGTGTTGGAGTGATGGTCAATTTGCATATTATCTCTTTATTATATAGGATTTGGGTAACATTGGTTAATACTATTGTATAAGTTTAATGTGTTCACCTTTAACAACAACATCTATGTACTCCATTGTGTGTTCACCCCTTAAGGTCTAGTCTCTTCTCACCGTATATTTAACCCCTTTCACCCTCGTCATCCTCCCCCTAACTCCTTTCCAAACTGGTAACCACATTCTGTTGTCTGTATCTATGAGTGTGTTTTATTTGTTCTTTTTAAATTAAATTTATTAGAGTTACATTGATTACTAATGTAACTTATTAATTACATTTCAAGCACAGTTCTATGATACATCCTTTGTATATTGTGTTGTGTGTCTTTAGCCAAAGTCTGGTCTCCTTCCATCACCATTTATCCCCTCTTTGCCCTCTTCTACCTGCCCTTGTCCCCCTTCCTCTGGTAATCACCATACTGGTGACTATATGTTGTTTGTTCTTTTGTTGCTCTTTTTATATCCACATATGAGAGGAATCATATGGTTCTTGTGCATTTCTGTGAGGCTTATTTCACTTAGTATGATAATCTCAAGATCTATCCATGGTGTCACAAATGGAGATATTTTTCTTTTTTATGGCCGAGTAGTTATAGCCATTTCTTTATTCAGTCATTGGTCAAAGGACACTTAGGTTATGGCTATTTTGAATAATACTGTAATGAACATAGGAATACATAAATCTTTGTGAAACAGTTTTCAAATTTTTCATGTATATAGCCAGATGAGAGAGTGTTGGGCCATGTGGTAGCTCTGTTTTTAATTTGGAGGGGGGGAACCTGTGTACTGTTTTTCATAGTGGCTACACCAATTTACAGTCCAATCAGCAGTTTATCTTTTCTCCACAATCCCTCCAACACTTAGCTATATCTTGTCCTATTAATAGCCATTCTAACAGATGAGAGGTAGCATCTTATTGTGGTTTTGATTTTCATTTTCCTAATAACTAGTGGTGTTAAACATCTTTTCATGTGTCTCTTGGCCCATCTATTTGTCTTCCTTGGAAAGTGACTATATATGTCTCTGCCCATTTTTAAATCAGATTTGTTGTATGAGTTCTTTATATATTTTGGATATTAACTCCTCCCTTTTCAGAGGCTTGTTTACAGATATCTTCTCCCTTTCGATTTGTTGCCTTTTTGTTTTTTTGATGATTCTTTTGCTGTGTAGAAGCTTTTAGTTTGATGTAGTTCCATCCTACCTAATAAAGAGGGAATATGCTAATTGACCCTTACGCCATCACAAAGATGGTTGCGCCCACAGCCAGTAAGGAGGAAATATGCTAATTGACTGCCACAACCTCAAATATGGTGATGCCTACAGCCACAAGATGGCAGTGCCCTGTCTCTTCAGCACCCCCTAGTCGCTTAGGGCCAGCCCCAGGCACAGGAAAGCCTCAGGTGGCTGCTGCCCAGCCGCCCAGGGCCATCCAAGGCTCAGGTTACCAGGTCCGACCAAGGCTTACAGCAGCAGCAGAGGTGTGATGGGACATCACCTTTTCCTGATCACCAGGTTTCTCCCGCCCCTGAGGGCTTCCAGACTGTGAGACGGGGCAGGCTGGGCTGGAGGACCCCCTGCCCCCTCCAGTGCATGAATTTTCATGACCGGGCCTCTAGTTCATTTATATTTTGCTTTTACTTCCCTTGCCTTTAGAATCAAGTTCACAAAAACCCCTTTGGACCAATGTGTATTACCTATGTTTTCTTTTGTGTACTTTGTTTCAGGTCTTAAGATCAAGTCTTTAATCCATTTTGAGTTAATTTTTGGGTATGATGTCATATTCTTTTGCATGTGGCTTCTAGTTTTTCCAACACCATTTATTGAAGAAGCTTTTCTTTCTCCATTGTATGCTTTTGGCTCCTTTGCCAAAAATTAGTGACCCATATATGTGCAGGTTTATTTTGGGCTAACAGTTTTGTTCCACCAGTCTGTGTATTTGACTTTTTCTGCCAACACCATACTGTTTTGATTACTGTGGCTTTGTAATATAGTTTGAACTCAGGGAGTGTGATACCTCTGGCTTTGTTTTTTCCCCAGGATTGCTTTGGCTCTTTGGGGTCTTTCATGGTTCCATACAAATTAGAGAATTTTTTGTTCTATTTCTGTGAAAAATGCCATTGAGATTTTAATGGTGTTTACGTTAAATCTATATATTGCTTTAGGTTATATGACCATTTTAACAATGTTAATTCTTCCAATCCATGAACACAGAATATTTTTCCATTTCTTTGTGTCTTCAATTTCTTTCAATGTCTTATATTTTTCAGTGTTGAGCTTTTTCATTTCCTTTGTTAAATTTATTCCTAGGTGGATTTTTTGTTGCAATTGTAAATGGTGGGTTTTGGTGTTTTTTTTTTCTTTTACTATTTTTGTATATTAGAACACTATGAATTTTTGTATTTGACTTTGTATCCTACAACTTTACTGTATTTGTTTATTGTTTCTAATAGTCTTAGTGGAATCTATGGTTTTCTATAGAATCATGTTATTTGTAGATACTGACAATTTTACTTCCTCATTCCCAATTTGGATGCCTTTTATTTCTTTCTCTTGCTTGATTTTCTCTGCCATACTATTTTGAATAATGGTGAGTTTGGACATCCTTGTTTTTTTCCTGACCTTATAGGAAAAGTTTTCATTTTTTCATCAAGTATGATGTGGGTTTGTCATATATGCCTTTGTTTTGTTGAGGTACTTCTATATTAATTGTATTGAGAGTTTTAATTATAAATGGATGTTGTATCTTGTCAAAAGCTTTTTCTGTATCAATTGATATATGATTTTTATCTTTTGTTAATGTGCATCACAATGTTTGATTTGCATATGTTGAGCTATCCTTGCATCCTTTGAATGAACCCCAACTGGATCATAATATATTATGCTTTTAATGTACTGTTGCATTCATTTGCTGGTATTTTTTTTTAGGATTTTTGCATCTATATTTATCAGAGGTATTGGCCTGTAGTTTTCCTTTTTTTGTGTTGTCTTTGCCTATTTTGGTATCAGGATTATGTTTGCCTCATAAACTGGATTAGCAAGTATTCCCTTTACTTCAATATTTTAGACGTAGGGCCCCAGTGCATGAAATGTCCAGAGATCAAAGCCCATCAGGGTCTTCCTGCTGCCTGCCAGGGCTTTCCTTACTTCTGTGCTGCCCCTAGTGGTCAGCCCATGTCTTAGCAAGCAAACTCCCAGTTGATTGAACTCCCAAGGTGACAATTTGCATATTAGCCTTTTATTATATAGGATAGGTTGAGAAGGATATGTATTAAATCTTTTAATTTATGTCCATCTGGTCCTGGACTTCTGTTTTTTGAGAGGTTTTTAAATGATTATTTCAATTTCGTTACTAGTAATTGGTCTGTTTAGGTTTTCCAGTTCTTCATTGTTCAATCTGGGAAGGATATATATTTCTAAGAAAATTTTCTTCCAGGTATTGAATTTGGTATCATATAGTCTTGTATTCTTATATAATTTTTCATATTTCTTTGATATTCATTGTAACATCTTTCATTTCTGGTTTTATTTGGCTCTTTCTTATTGAGTCTAATCAGAGTTTTGTGAATTTTATTTCTTTTCAGAGAACCAGCTCTTTGTTTCGCTAATTTTTTCTGTTATCTTTTGTTCTCTCTTTCACTTATTTCTGCTCTGATTTTTTAATTTCCTTCCTTATACTGACTTTGGACTTTATTTGTCCATTTTCTAGTTCCTTAAGGTGTAATATTATTTATTTGAGATTTTCTTGTTTCTTAAGGTAGACCTATATAATACTTCAAGCTGTTCCTCCCCCCCCCCCTTTTTTTTTTAATCTCTTAATCTTCTCCTAAGGATATTTTTTTTAATAAATCTTTATTGTTCAGATTATTACAAATGTGATCCCTTCCCCCCCTCAATTGCTCCCCTCCACCAGGTTCCCCATCCCCCATTGTCCTCATCCCCATCCCCCATTGTCCTCATCCATAGGTGCACAGTTTTTGTTCAGTCTCTTCCTGCACCCTCACTCCCCTTTTCCCCGAGAATCGTCAGTCCACTCCCCTTCCATACCTCTGATTCTATTATATTCACCAGTTAATATTGTTCATCAGATTTTTTTAATTCCCTTGGTTTTTAGATTCACTTGTTGATAGTTACGTATTTGTTGATCATAATTTTTATCTTTATCTTCTTCCTCTTCCTAAATAACCTCCTTCAGCAATTCATATAATTCTGGTTCGGCAGTGATGAACTCTTTTAGCTTTTTTTTATTTGTGAAGCTCTTTAACTGTCCTTTGATTCTGAGTGATAGCTTTGCTGGGTAGATTATTTTTGGCTGTAGGTTCTTGCTATTCATCACCTTGAATATTTCTTGCCATTCCCTTCTGGCCTGCATGGTTTCTGTTGAGAAATCAGCTGACAATCGTATGGGTGTTCCTTTATAGGTCACTACCTGCTTTTCTCTTGCTGCTTTTAATATTCTCTCTTTGTCTTTTGCTCTTGGAATTTTAAAAAAAAGGGGGGGGGGGAGGAACAGCTTGTCTTGGTGTGGTCCTCCTTGGATTCCTTTTGTTTGGGGTTCTGCGGGCTTCCTGGATTTGTAAGTCTATTTCTTCCCCCAGGTAAGGGAAGTTTTCTGTCACTATTTCTTTCATTATTCTTTCTGTATCTTGCTCTCTCTCTTCTTCTGGAATCCCCATAATTCTGATGTTGTTTCGCTTGAAATTGTCCCAGAGGTTTCTTACACTATCTTCAACTTCCTGGATTCTCTTATCTTCTCCCTTCTGCAGGGGAGTGTCCTCTGGCTCTTCGTGTTCTAAATCTTTGTCTTGATTCTTGTGATCTTCCAGTCTGTTTTTAGGACTTTGTATAATATTTTTTATTTCAGACAATGCTTTCTTCATTTCTTGTTGATCCCTTATTATTTCTAATTGCTCCCTTTTCATATCCTCATAGGTCTCATTTATTTTATCGGCCTTTTTTAGGATATTGTTGAATAACCTTACAACTGTAGTTTTGAACTCAATGTCCGATCTTTTCTTTTCCTCCATCTCCTTCCTTTGTCTCCTTCCTCTTGTCTGCATTTTAGTTGTTTCCCTAATTTGATGGAATAGCTTTGTGTTCTAGATGTTCTGGTAGAGCCCAGTAGCACAGCCTTCCCAGTTACCTGCAGTGGACAGTCTTGGTGTAGCCCTTTGTGGGCTGTGTGTGCAGTCTTGTTGTTAAGCCTTGCTTATTGTTAGTATCACTGGGAAGCTTTGATCTCCAAGCCAATTGGCTGTGAGGATCAGCAGAGTCTCAGCTAGGAGGGCTTCTGTACTCCGCTTGGATAGGGCGGGGTCTCGGGGTGGCGCAGACAATCTTTGGTTCCCTGTCAGTCTTAGAAAAGACCTGTTCTCGGAGAGTTTCGGAAGATTGGTTGCAGGCGCGCGCACCTCTTTGGTAAAGGCACAGACAAGCTTTGGATTCCTGCCAGTCCCTTCTTAGAGAAAGCCAGCCTCTGGGAGAGCTTCTGTGCTCAGCCAGAGATTGGACGGAGTCTCAGGTTGGTGCAGACAAACTGTTTTCCCTTGGGCTCCTCCCCAAGTCCCGCAGTAATGGCCTCTGGCTTCACACACCTCTGAGAGATCTCTGCCCACTGCCTGACAGTCTGGCCTCTCCCTGTCTGGGGCCGTCTATCAAAGCAATAGGCTGATTCTGTTTTCCTCTTGAACAAGAAAGCCAGTTGCGTGTTAGCTGTCCGCCCTCTCCGCGCACCGGGAGTAAGCCAGTAGCGAACTCAGCCCGGCCCGCCCTCTCTGCGCGCCAGGAGTAAGTCAGCCGCAATCTCTGTCTGGCCCTTCCTCTCCTCGCGCACACAGTTCTCCGTACCTTCACAGTTCCTGAGGTTCAGCGTGCCTTCTCTCGCCTTCCCAGATGGCAGAGCCTCCTCTCAGCTAGCCGTCCCCTCTCAGCTAGCCGTCCGGCACTTCAGGGCAATGCTTCCCCTGTTTTTCAGTTCTAACTTCAAATTTGTTGTGGTAGGCTGCATTCGGGTGTCTACCCTATGCCGCCATCTTGGTGTCTCCCTAAGGATATTTTTAAAGAGAGTGGATGAGAGAGGGAAAGACAGAAAGAAACATCAATGTGAGAGAAACACATCAATTGGTTGCCTCCTGCACGGGCTCCCATACAGAGCCCAGGCTGGGGAGGAGCCTGCAACCAAGGCACATGCTCTTGATCAGAATTGAACCTAGGACCCTTTGATCTGTAGGCTGATGCTCTATCCACTGAGAAAAACTGGCTAGGGCTAAACTGCTTAGTACAACTTGGCTGCATCCTAAAAATTTTGGTGCCATAATATCATTTTCATTTATCTCTCCTTTTATTCCTTCTTTTATCTAATGGTTGTTCAATAGCATGTTGCTTACCTTCCACATATTTGTGGTTTTCCCAGCTTTCTTCTGGTAATTGGATTATTTTAATTTAACGTGGGTGAGACTTATTCAAGTCTGTTATTATTATTCAAAATTAATAGAAATAAAGTTTAAAGTTCTGGAAAAAGATCATGACAGAATGAGAGGCACCATGGTATATTAGAAAGTGTAGGATCTCTCACTTACCTTTCAGTCTCCTTGAGTAGATTTGTTAAAAGCATTCTGACCCTCAATTTCCTCATGTATAATGAAGCTATACTTCACTAGGTTATTGTGATGATTAAATGAAATCTTTTCCAGTTTTCCTTTCTCCTAAAAACTGACTGAAAAACTGAACTTAATTTTGTTTAGTTTTTCCCCTCTTCTATTTTGATTAGTAATTAAAAAAATAATGATTACCCTTGATAGCCTTTTGCATAAAATCCCAGTCTTCTGTTCTTATACCAAAGGATTTCCTCTGGAATGCTGCTGCTGTTGTTTATCAATTTGAATGTGCCTGCTACCCAAAGACCTCAGCCCAATAACTTTGAAAATTTATTTTTATGATGATTAACTTTTCTCTCCATATTTTTTTCTCTCCTAGGTAGAGGCAGTAGATTTTTTGACTGATAGAGAACTGTGTAAAAGATTATCTGCCTGAAGTATATTCATTTCTGTAGCGCAGACTCTTTAAGGATAGTTCTCACAAAAACATTTTTTACAGATTTTTCAAAGATTTCTCAAAAATAAATCTACTTCTTCATGATCTTGTATTGAAAGAAAATTGTATTAGAAAAAAGCAGGATATAGGGTTGAAAACTTTTGATAAGAAAAGGCTTGTTTTAATATCTTAACCCTTTTATTAAGGTCATAAAGGAAGGAAATTATCAATATTTACTCTCAATTCTTTCAGATCCAGAACTTTAAGATGGAAAGATGAGGATAAAAGGAGGCTGGACTTAACAATTGATCAGAAGGCAAATGTGATAAAAGCTAACATTTGCCCTGTTGCATAGATAGAGCCATAACAAAAATGGCTTCTTTCTTGCCTAGCTCCCTAGATTTCCTGACCCACACTGTACAAACCACAGTTTTTTTAAGAAGTTTGACATTTAACTCATAAACTTGTAGTCATTCTCAGCTATCATGTTGTAGGCTCTGAGTGCACACTAATACATACACACACCTCTGCACATACAACTACACCTCTAGAACAGTCCTTATCCCCTTTACTAGCACTGAATTGTCTATTTGGAAAATCTTTAGAAATGCATCATCTTATAAACTGAGATTTTTCTATGATTTCAACTTTCTCTACTGAGTTTAAAAGTAATATTTATTGATTCAGATTATGGACAATCCATTCAAATATTATGTGCTTCTTCCTAGCACATTATTTTACCCTGGTTCTGAAGTAAATTTTTACTTTTAGGTCCTCACCTGGTAGGGGATATCGACTGCCAACAAGTGCCTTGGTGAACCTTTCTCATGGGAGTCGCTCTGAAACTGGAAATCAGAAGTTGACAGCCATTGTGAAACCACAGCCAGCAGTGAATCACTATAGCTTGAATTCATCAGTATCATCTGGCCATTTGGCGGGCTTGAACCATTCCTCTCAATCTCTTTTTGTTTCTACACAAGTAAAGACTTTCTGTAATTTTTCTCTACCCCCTTTACAAATTATAAGCACACTCTATATAGAGACCTAAATTGACTTGAGTTTTTAAAAAAGTTTTTGTTTCACTCATTTCTGGTTTTGTTTTAAACTCATAGGCTAGTAGAGAATGGTATTGATATCATTCTGTCTGTTCTAAAATTACAGTTACATTAAAGAAGAAAGACATGTATTTTTAAAATAATCTTGAAAATGTCTCTTTTCTCTATATTTGCTTTCAAACTAATATTTAAATTTTTTTATTATATACAAATTTTCTATATCTGCTATAAAATGACATTAATTTGAAAGGTAGAAGAAAGAGGACTATATCTTCTTTCTGAAAAACAATTTTCAAGTTCCCACCATGTAACTCATGGTAATTTCCTTTATTTCATCTTCCTTGGGGCAAAAATTGAATTGTTTTGTATGAGACACTTACCTCTATTTAATTCCATGACCACAAATCTTAGCACACTTTTTAATCCAAATAATACATGTTTATTATATGGACTAATTAGAAAATACGTAAAAGTAGATAATAACAAAGGAAACAAAGCAAAAATCCTCTCAAAGTTCATAGATAACTACTATTAAAATTTTGGTACATATTTTTGCAGGGTTTTTTTTTTAATACATTTTTATTGATTTCAAAAAGGGAGAGGGAGAGAGAGAAAGAAACATCAATGATGAGAGAGAATCATTGATTGGCTGCCTCCTGTACTCCCTCACTCCCACTGGGAATTGAGTCAGCATCCCAGAGAGTTTTAATCTGTATGAAATCAGTTCCCCATGAGTAGTAAAGAATTTTTAATCTAATAGATTACTTTTGTGTAAGATGAAAAATTTTAAATTAAATCATTAGATATTACCTTAAGTGAGATAATATATCAGTGCATTGGAAGACAAAAAGAATCTGTTGTTGAGGTTATATTGATTTAGTATAATTTTTATAATATTTATTATGTTTTAAATGCTTTCAATGAAACCAAAACAATTACATATGAAGAAAGCCATTTTCACTAGTAGAATACCATTACAATTATACTGAGCTCTAGAAAAAGAATTGAGATTTCAGATAATGAAAATTAAATATCCTCTCATGATAAATAACTTTAATTAATAAATTTTATTTTTAATATGAATCTCTATTTCTTCATGTGTCAGTTGCTTAAGAAATTTGTTGTGCTTTGCCAGATACCTACTAAAGATGATGATGAATTTTGCAACATTTGGCAGTCCTTACAGGGATCCAGAAAGGTTCAGCAATTTCAGCCAACTCTACAAGAGGTTAGTATACCTTCACTGATAGACATTTAACTCCAAAAACTTTTATATTTCTTTCTCAGGCATGCAATGATTAATTTTTTTCTGAAAAATCATAAAATAGACATAACAGTTTTGATCATGAATTTGCATACTTCCATTCAGTTGTATATAAAATTTTTTTGATCAATGACTTAAAATATAGACAATTTTTATTTTAAATTAGTGGTCAAGTGCACTGCACCTTCTCTAATCTGGGACTTTTTGGGGGATGTCCAACTGCAGTCAGATATCCCTCTCACAATCTGGAACCACTGGCTCTAACCTCTTCTGCCTGTCAGCCTGATCGCCCCCTAACCACTCCCCGGCCGACCTGATTGATGCCTAACTGCTCCTCTGCCAGCTTGATTGCCTCCAACTGCCCTTTCCTGCTGGCCTGATCACCTCAAAGGCTTTTATTAGTATAGATTACTTTTGGATTATTTTTTAGTTGTTTAGAAAATCCTAATAACCGTAGTCTAAATTTAACAAAGGCCTTAATGGCACTCATTAACCCAGGCCTGACTCCCACTGCCACGGGCACCCAGGACACAGGCCTGCCTCCTGCTGCAGTGAGCGCTCAGTACACAGAAAGTCCCCCTGCTCCTTGTGCAGCCTCCTGCACATGCAGCCTCCTGCTGGCCTATTAATATGCAAATTGGTCATTACTGTGACGCTTTTAGGACCAATTTGCATATTACCTCTTTATTATATTGATATCAGTTTAATACACCAGTGTTTGATATGCTGTGTGTTCCAAGAATTCTGAGCAATCACATACAACACATATATCCATGAAGCATTAAAAAGCAGCCTGATATTCATCCAATGAGCAAATTCTAAAAAACTCCCAATAAAATAGAAGTTAAGCTTCTGGAAAAGGCAAAACTATAGAGACATTAAAAAGATCAGTGGCTTCCCAGCTGGCATGGCTCAGTGGCTGAGCATTGATCTATGAACCAGGAGGTCACAGTTTAATTCTCGGCCTGGACACATGCCAGGTTGTGAGCTCGATCCCCAGTAGGGGGCATGCAGGAAGCAATGAATCAGTGATTTTCTCTTATCATTGATGTTTCTATCTCTATGAAATAAATAAAAATATAAAAGAAAAAAAAAAGCAGGTCATTGATTTCCAAGGTTAGGGAGAGAGGGAGGAATAAGTGCACTGAAGATTTTTAGGGCACTGAAAAATGCTCGGTGTGATACTGTTGTCATTGATGACATAAGAGACACGTCTATAACTGTAAAGAATTTTTATGAGTTTATTTCACCAATGTTGACATACTGCCAGGAAGCAAGATCTCAGATGCTCCCCAAAATGAGAGTTTGCAGTGTGTTTTCTCATTTGGAATTAGGAAAAGAACATATGAAAGATAAATGGATCTAGAAGAAAGCAAGGAAGAGAAACAGCAGTGATTAGTTACAGGATAACAAGGTTATGTGTGGTCTTGAGGATGGTTACCCTTCTGAGGAATCTGAAAAAGACATTTTAAAGCTATATCAATCTAGATGCACAGAAAAAATTGACGGGGCTTGCTTAAGGCAAAAATAACCTTTTATTAGAGAAGTTATAGGCCTGAGGCTTGACTTACCCACCATAACTTTCCCAATTAGAAATTTATGATCAGATCACCCTGTGAGATTACTTTCAGTTAGATTTATTACAGAACCTTTTTCATCTATACTGTAATAGTGAATATTTGTCATTATACATTTGTCCTAACCATAGAATGTACAAAACCAAGAGTAAACCCAGTGTAAATTATGGACAGTGGGTGATGTGTCAATGTAGATTCATCAGTTGTGACAAATACTAGTATACCCCTCTCATGGGGTATTTTGATAATGATGAGGCTATGAATGTGTGATGGCAGGGGGCAATTTTGTTGTGAACCTAAAACTGCTCTTTAAAAAAAAAAAAAAAAGTCTTAAAAAAAATCCAAGTCTTTATTGGCAAAATATGAAAATATGACTAACAAATAACTTTATGTAAATAGAACAACTCAAAAAACGTTCTTTCCCCCCTCCCCTCCCTCTCTACGCTCCTTCTTCCCTCTAAAAAAGAATGTTTTCTTCCTAATTAAACTTATGACACACTTTTTCTCTGAAATGGTACTGTGAACTTGAGTTTTAGAGTTAGAACTAAAATTTCAGTTCTCCTATTATTTAGTACTGTAACTAAATTACTTTATCACTTTGAGCCTCAATTTAGTCATCTATTCAATGGAATCAAAATAAACCAAAGCATGTTTATTATCATAGTATTGTTGTAATGAAATTAAGGTAATGGATGCAAAGTACATCTTACTACTCCTGGAGCATAATAGACATTAACACAATATTTGTTCTTACCAGTTTATTGATCTTGATGTTCTTAGAGTCAAATCTCTCATAATGTACTCCACCAACCACTGTGCCATGCAAATAGAAATCTCTTGGCCCTTTTGATTCTTAAAGACTAAAGTGCCCTGAGTGTTATATGCATATGAGCTCATTGGATCTTCCTACACACTATGGTGCATATCACAACTATTTTTGAGCCTACTGCCAAGTAGGATATGATATGCCTTTGTACCCAGTGTTCATTATTTGTCTACGCTCAGAAAAAATAAATAGGGCCCACCAAAAGCAATATTGTGAAGTGATAGCCCTGGCTGGTGTGGCTCAGTTTGTTGGAATGTTGTCTCATACACTGAAAGGTTACATACTTAAGCTTCCCTTCCCTTCCTTTCTCTTCCCTTTTTCCCTTCCCTTCCCTTCCTTTCTCTTCCCTTCCCTTCCCTTTTTCCCTCTCCTCCTCCTCCTCCTTCTCTTCCTCCTCCTCCTCCTCCTCCTTCATATCTCTCTCTCTCTCTCTCTCTCTCTCTCTCTCTCTCTCTCTCTCTCTCTCTCTCTCTCTCTTCTTCCTTCTTTCTCCCGCTCTCTCTCTCTCTCTTCTCTCTCCCCCCCCTTCTCTCTACTCTCCCTCTCTTCCTCTCTCTAAAATCAATATGTATAATATATCTTCAGGTAAGGATATTTTTTTAAATGTAAAATGATAAATTTGTATTGAACATCTGCTTTTGCTTCCTTTTCCTCTTCAACTGTGGAAATTATGTCTTTTTCGCCTTCAGGTGTTCTTTTCCTATCAGAAAAACAAAGTGATCTAATCTGATCATTAAACAAAATTTAGGCCATTTTGCTAATTCTGTCCATCCTGTACTGCCTAATTATTGTAGCTTTATAGTCACTCTTGCTATCTGGTCATAGTCTTCCATCATTTGAAAACCTTGACAATATAAGTATTAGTTAATAAAAATCAGGTCTTGGGGAAAGGGATGAAGGACTAATATTCTCAGCTTTCAATATCAGAGGTAGAAATGATGAATTTTCCAAAAGTTTTTGATGGAAATTTTTAACATAATCAAGACAAGAGTATAGTATAATGAACAACAGATACCCATCCTTACCTTGCACATGTTCTATAACACCTATTTAACCTTGCACATGTTCTATAACACCTATTTATTTCCCACCCCCCACCACCACCACCACCCGGAGAGAGGAAGATTCTGAAGCAAATCTAGAAGGTCTTTAGAGGGTGCTATTTCTGCTTAGAAGAAACACCTAAAGTTTATTTCTTTAGTTTCTGTGTTAACTTCAAGAAAAACTACATTTATTTTTTTCTGTTGAAAACACCATTATTGTAAATGATAATTTTCTATGTATCTTGCTAAGTAATACATAGAGAAACATAAGGAATGATAATCATTATGTTAAAATGGTTATTTCTAGATGGTGGGTTTGAGTGTTTTTTAAAATTCTCTATACTTTTCTGCATTCCTTAATTTGTTTTCTAGAGATATATAATTCTAATTTAAAAATTATTATTTATTAAACATTGAAGAAAAGAAGTAGTTATAATAATAAAAGTTTCTTTAAATCATTTATATGAATTTTAACTTTCAGGGTGCAGTTCTACCTCAAGAATCAAGTCAAGTAATTCAACATCATAAATCTGGCTTAAATGACAATAATGTTAAATGTCAGCAAAGAAAACATGAGCCTCACAGAAAATGTAAGTTTTAAGTTAGAAAAGTATACTTATGGTGCTGCTTTTATTTTTATTAATTAACAACTTTACTAAGTTTTAATTCACATAACAAAATTGATCATTTAAAGAGCGGTCAGTGGTTTTTTGATATTTTTTCAAAGTTATGCAATCACTGCCACTGTCTATATTGAAATATTTTCATCTCCCCCAAAAAGAAATATCACATCTATTAGCAGTCATTCCTGTAGCCCCTGCCAACTACTGACTGACTGCCTTTACAGATTGGCTTATTCTAGACATCCTATCTAATAAAAGAGTAATATGCAGATTGACCATCACTCCAACACACAAGATGGCTGCCCCCATGTGGTCAAAGATCCTACCCCCATGTAGACACAAGATGGCCAGCAGGGGAGGGCAATTGGGAGGCACCAGGACTCCACGGGAGGGCAGTTTGCAGGTGATTAACTCTGCAGGGGAGGGCAGTTAGAGGTAACCAGGCCGGCAGAGGAGAAAAGTTGGGGGCAGTCAGGCTGGCAGGGGAGCAGTTAGGCATCAATCAGGCTGGCATGGGAGTAGAGTAGTTAGGGAGTGGGAGTGATCAGGCTGGTAGGAAGAAGCGGTTAGGGGCAATCAGAAAGGCAGGCAAGCAATTGGGAGCCAGCAGTCCTGGATTGTGAGAGGGATCCCAGGTTGGAGAGGGTGTAGGCTGGGCTGAAGGTCCCCCATCCCCGACCCTGTGCACAAATTTTGTGCATTAGGCATCTAGTTTCATATAAATGGAATCATAAAATATGTGTGACCTTTTATGGCTGGCTTCTTTTTTTTCTTTAATTCTCATTTGAGGACATGTTTTTATTGATTTGAGAGAGAGAGAGAGAGACATCAATCTGTTGCCTCCTGTACACACCCCAGGGATCAAACTGGCAATCTAGGTATGAGCCCTGATTGGAAATCAAACCTGCAAATGGGACAATGCTCCACCCAAATAAGCTACCCAACTAGGGCTATGGCTGGCTTCTTTCTGTTGGCATAATGTTTTCAAGGGTCTTCAGTGTTGTACATTGAGACATGTATTAATACTTCATTCTTTTTTTTTTTTTTGGCTAAAACAAACTGCATTGTATACATACTACGTTTTGTTTACCATACATCTATTGATGGACATTTGGGAAGTTTCCACTTTGGGGTTATAATGAATAATGATGCTGTGAATACCTGTGTACAAATTTTTGTATGAACATACGTTTGCATTTCTCTTGGGTATATATGAATGAGTGGAATTACTGAGTCATGTTATATCTATATTTACCACTTCGTGAAACTATCAAACTTTTCTCCAAACTAGTTATATCCTTTTACATTTCTATCAGCAATGTATAAGGGCCTAACTTTTCCACATCCTTTATAGCACTTGTTATTGCCCATCTTTTTTATTAATAGCCATCCTAGTGGGTGTAAAGTGAATCCTCTTACTGCTTTTCACTTTCCATTCATTAATGACAAGTAATGTTGAACATCTTTTCAAGTGCCTATTGGCTATTTATTTATCTCCTTCGGTGAAATGTCTATTCAAATTACTTGCTCATTTTAAAATTGGGTTATTTGTCTTTTTATTCTTGATTCATAAGAATTCTTTATGTATTCTGTATACCTCAGACTTATCCAATATTTTTTCTACTTTTTGTTGTTGTTGCTTGAGCTTTAGCATAACCAAGAAAGCATTGCCTAATTCAAGATCACAAAGATTTAGACCTTTTTTCCCCCTAAGAGTTTTATAGTTTCAGCTCTTACATTTAGTTCTTTTTTTTCCATTTTTGTGTTTGAATATGGTATGAGGGAGGGGGATCTCTATTCATTTGTTTGCATATGGATATCTGATTGTCCCAGCACCATTTGCTTAAATACTGTTCTTTCCCTATTGAATTTTCTTAGCACCCTTTTCAAAAATCAGATTACCATAGATGTATAGGTTTATTTCTGGCCTCTTAATTCCATTCCATTGTTCTATATGCCATCTTTATGGGAACAACACACCATCCTAATTGCTATACCTTTTGTTTTAGTTTTGAAATTGTGGTGTTTGGCTCCAACTATTTTCCACCCAGATTATATTATCTGTTCTGATCCCTTGTATTTTCATATGAATTTTAGGATCTGCTTATTTATTTCTGCAAAAATTGCAGTTGGAATTTTTATAGAGATTACATTGAATCTGTAGATCACTTTAGGTAGTATTGTCTTTTTAACAATATTAAGCCTTCCTATCCATGAATGCAAAATGTCTTTCCATTTAGTTAGGTCTTTAATTTATTTCAGTGATGGTCTTGTAATTTTCAGTGCACAAGTCTTGCACTTTTTTTTATTTTTATGGTGTGTTAGAGAGAGATAGAAACATCAATGATGACAGAGAATCATTGATCACTGCCTCCTCCATGCCCCTTACTGGGGATTGAGGTTGCAACCCCTGCACGTACCCTGTCCTGACCTGGGAATTGAACTACGCCACATGATTCATAGGTTGATACTCAACCGTTGAGCCATACCACTGGGCAAGTTGTGCATTTATTTGGTTAAATTTAGTTCTAAGTATTTTTTTTTACTACTATTGTAGGTGGAACTATTTTTTTATTATTATTATTACTTCGTTGTTGTTGTTGATCCTCACCTGAAGATATTTTTCCATTGATTTTTAGGGAGAGTGGAAGAGAGAAGGAAAGATAGAAATATCAGTGTGAAAGAAACACATCCATTGGTTGCCTCCTGCACGAGCCCCTACCAGAGTCCTAGCCAGGGAGGAGCCTGCAACCAAGGTATGTGCCCTTGACCGTAATCGAACCCAGGACCCTTTGGTCTTCAGGCCAACACTCTATCCACTGAGCCAAACTGGCTAGGGTGGAACTGTTTTCTTTAAAAAAAAAAAAATTATTGTTCATTGCTATATATAGAAATAAAACTGACTTTTGTGTACTGATCTTGTATCCTTCCATCTTTTGGAACTTGTTTATAATCCCTAATTTTTTGTAGCCTTTGCATATATAGTTTTATGTTTTTCCTGTACAATCTGGATGCCTTTTATTTTTCTTGCCTAATTGCTGTGGCTAGAACTACCAGTATGATGTGGAATAGAAGTGGTGAGAGTGAACATTCTTATCTTGTCTTGATCTTTGGGATAGCTTTCAATTTTTCAGCATTAAGTATAATATTAGTTGTGGGTTTTCCTATGGTGTTTTAAGTTTTTCTTGGAATGGTGTTAGATTTTGTCAAATGATATTTCTGTGTCTATTAAGATAATTTCATGGTTTCAGCCGAGACTGGTTTGGCTCAATGGATAGAGCGTCGGCTTGGGGACTGAAAGGTCCCGGGTTCGATTCCGGTCAAGGGCATGTACCTTGATTGCGGGCACATCCCCATTAGGGGGTGTGCAAGAGGCAACTGGTGGATGACTCTCTCTTTCATCGATGTTTCTAGCTCTCTATCTCTCTCCCTTCCTCTCTGTACAAAATCAATAAAATATATTTTTTTAAAAAAGAAAAAAGATAATTTCATGGTTTCCAATCCTTTATTCATTAATATGGTATATCTCATTGATTTTTTTTTTTCATATGTTGCATTCCTGGGGTAAATCTCACTAGATCATGGTATATAATCATTTTTATAAACTACAAGATTTGGTTTGCTAGTATTTTTTGAAGATTTTTGCATCTGTATTTATAAGGGATATTTTTTATTTTCTGTTCATGTGATGTCTTTGATTTTAATATCATGGTAATACTGACATCATAGACTGTTAGGAATAACACTGTGAAAGACCAAGCTTATTCTGATCTCTCTGGTAGCAGCTAGGCTTATGGGTCTTCACCAAAAATGCTAGCTATTATTTCTGAAGGCTATGTGGAGCTGGAGACTGTGAAATGGGATTAGAGCAATTTAAAATAGTACTACAAAGCTCACTATTCTTACTGAGATATATATTTTTTAATTTTCACCTGAGGAAAAAAAAAATTTATTGATTTTAGAGAGAGAGGGAGGGAAAGAGAAAGAGAGAGAGGCGGGGGGAGGGAGGGTTCAATTACACACAACCTGACCAGGGATCAAACCCAAAATTTGATTATGTGCCCTGACTGGGAATTGAACCCACCACCCTTTGGTGCACAAGACAATGCCAAACCAACTGAGCCACACCAGCCAGGGCAATTTTGTCTTTTTTCTTGAATAAGCATTCCCCTGATTGCTGCCAGTCTTTAATTAACTTCCATATTTAATTAACTTCCAATTAACTGAACATTTGGATTCTGGTTATTATGTCTATTTTCTCATTGCTTTTGTCTAGGAGAGAATTTTAGAGACCCTTACTCTGACATTTTTACTGATGCCTCTGCTCTACTTTACTTTTATAATATACTAGAGGCCTGGTGCATGAATTCATACACAGGTGGGGTCCCTCAACCTGGCTGGTGATTGGGGCTGATGGAGGGAGGGACTGCAGGAGGTTGGCCAGCCACGGGAGGTTGGCTGTAAGAGGAGTGCACTGACCACCAGGGGCAGTTCCTGCATTGAGCATCTGCCATTGGTGGTCAGTGCACGCCATAGCATCCAGTCAATTGGTCATTCGATAGTTCAGTCACTTAGAGTTTTATGTATATAGATTTTTATTGATCTCAAACGGGAATGGAGAGGAATAGAGAGATAGAAACATCAATAATGAGAGAGAATCTTTCGTCGGCTGCCTTCTACAACTGGGTATCAAGCCCACAACCCAGGCATTTTCCCTGACTGGGAATCAAACTGTGACCTCCTACTTCATAGGTCAATACTTAGCCACTGAGCCACATTGACTGAGCTCTAATTACTTTTTGAGATAAATTTTATTTAAAGTAATCCAGTTATTAGGTCTAATAATAATTAATGTCGTTTTCTAATACTTTTTTTAAATCGAATTTATTTAAACAATACAACAAAATTTAATCAACAATATAGTTGCCGTTGTTTTCTACTACTTGTGCCCAATGCTCAGGAAGCATTTTAATCCCTCTGTTGTAAAATTCTTGTGATTTTGATGCAAAAAATTTGGTCAATGCATTTTTGAGGCATTCTTCATTATTAAATTTTTTTCCAAGAAGAAAGTTTTGCAAAGAACGAAACAAATGGTCATCGGAAGGGGCAATATCAGGAGAATATGCAGGTTGAGGGAGAACTTCCCATTCCAACTGGAGCAGTTTTTCAGCAGTGATTCTTGCAGTATGCGGTTGTGCGTTATCGTGGTGAAGAATTACGCCCTTCCGATTAATCAGCGCGGGTTCTTTTTCTCTTAAAGCTTGGACTAACCTTTCCAATTGGGCACTATACACTGCACTTGTAATGGTTTGGTTAGATGGTAAAAGTTCATAATGAAGAATTCCTTTAAAATTCCACCAAACACACAACATCACTTTTTTCGCATGCAAGTCAGGTTTTGGCGTGGGCTGCGGAGCCTCATTTTTGTCCAACCATTGAGGCCGCCTTTTCACTCATTGTTCATCTCTGGTAACAACTTGCTCAAAAAACGGCAAACGGTTTTGACGAGAGAGGAGCGAACTGCAAATTGTGACTCTTTGATTACGGTTGTTGTCGGTCAACTCAGGAGGAACCCATTTTCCAAACTTTTGGACTTTGCCAAGTGCACGCAATTGATTGGAAATTGTTTTTTGTGAACAATTTAAAGTTGTCGCAAGCTCTTGTTGGGTAATTTGAGGATTTTGCACCAAAAGAGCTTGAAGAGCTTCTTGATCAAAATTGGACACACGGCCTCGACCACTCTTGTCATCTAACGAAAAATTTCCCTCGCGAAATTTCTCAAACCAACGCTGGCATTTTCTGGCGCTAACTGCATCTTGACCAAGAGCACTACAGATGTTTTTTGCAGCCTCACTTGCTTTTCTTCCTAATTGGAACTCGTAAAGCATGCAGTGCTGAATATGCTCTTCATCCGCCATCTTCTTAGCCCTAGTTTTGCAACAAAAACCAAACCAAACACAAACTTTTTCAAGCAAAACTTGTTAATTGCACTTCACACGTTCTGTAGATACCACGTGTTTGAAGGTTATGTCAATACAAGTCAACGCCAAGCAAGATTTTAAACGAATGTTTAAAAACAGCATTAATTATTACTATACCCAATACTTTTTTTGTGTGTCTTAAAGACTTAATGCTAATTAAGTTACTCTGAACTATATTACAGATTTTTGCTAAAAATCTGTACAAATATTTTGTTATTAATATTCTCTTACCTAGTTTTTATATTTTTATTCTTTTTCTTTTTGCAGTTGTGTCTAGAGTGTGTTAATCACAGTAGGAGATGCAGAGATGAGAATCTTCATTTGCACTTTTTCTCTTCTCTTCATCAAGTATTCCCAACTTGACTCATTTGTTATTCATTCATTTATCTATTAAACTGCAACTTCTTGAACCATTATGTGCAAGATTCTGGGCAGGAATGAATAAAACAGACAAGTTTTTACATTCTAAAGTGCAGTGATAACAAAGGGTAAAATATTTAACTGCAGCAGTGTTTGACTATATTCTGCGCAGTGAGAAAACCTGAAGTCATTTTCAAGGGACACCATTTCTTAATCTTTTCAGTTCAGTAAAGTTTCTCAGCTTTCTAAATGTCCATTTTCTGGCTAATGAAAAGAAAGTAGGATTCCACTGAGTCTCCTATCTACCTACTCCAGGACTTCGTTGAGGATCAAATGAGATGAGGCACCAGAAAACGCTTCACAGACATTTGACTAAAGTGTAAAATATTTCCATCTGGCTATAAAGTAAGTCATGTTCCTGGGCTGAAGAAACTGCAAGAAGGCTAGTTGTTAGGGAGAGGAAGCCGAGTGTTGCTACATGACATCATTGCCTGGATGGATACTTAGCATATTAGCCTTTTATATATGTAGATTATATATTATATATATGCATTGTATTTTATGTATTTATATAGTACATGAAGCATTAAAATAGTGCTTTAAAATATTTTTCTAAAAAGTGATACGGAATTTTTGGACTGGAACATGCAGTGTTCCCCTGGGCAGGATGGCTTGTCCCAGGCTCTGTCCATGAGAGTCAAACAATGAAACCACAGATGGGATATGGTATAGTAAAGGTGGAAATTTATTGAAGAGTAAGTACACACTCCCATGTGGGGAGGCGGAAAGAATATCACAGCACAGATTCCCATGTGGGTAGGGGGACAGAGCCCCACCGAGTTTCTTTTTTCTAGGTTTATAAAGGCTGCAGTTTTTGTGCTTCAATAACCCCTCTGATTGGCCACTATTCCCCTTTTACTTGGTCACTATAGCTACTCAGAAAGTCAAAAGTCAAACCTTAAAAGGGACAAGTGAGGGCCTCCTTTATTTTTGTAAATATAGACCTTTTGCTATTACAGCTTCCTTATCTTTTGGAAATGTAACTGCTGACTCTCCCAACTTCCTTGTCTTATGGAAATGTAACTAACTTTTTGCCTACCCCAACCCCCTTATCTTATGGAAATGTAACTTTTTGCAGCTCCAAAGTCCTTTTTCCATGGACCACCTTAATTTTAAAAATTCCCTAAACCTGCCTATTTTACCCCTAAAAATTCCTATTTCAAAAGTAATTTAAAATTTTTTTTGGTTTTATAACTTTGGTTCAATTCGATAACTGCTAGACTATATTTTTGTTCTAATATTTTTGTATTATTTTTCCTTTTATATTTTAAGTTAAATATAGTAAAACCTGGACAGAAAAAAAAAATGTCTTGATAGTTAAACCAAACTTCTGTGTTTGGAACTGACAATCCTTTCTTGTTGATACCTCAGCACAACAAAAGCATCTCTCAGGCCACAAAGGAGGGAATGCCTTTGTTGCTGGGGAAGTCAACAATTAGCATAATTTTAAAACATGAAGAGGCCATCAAGAGTTTGAAAAAAACAATGATCACAGGCAATTATACACAGGTAGAAAAAACGATAGTTGATTTGGATAAAGTAAAAAAACTGCCACATGACAACATTTTGGAGGCAGTGATATGAACAAGCAAAGATGCTTCAAGCTGACCTGAAAGACATCCCTGGACCCAGTGCTAAAAGTGATTCCTTTAAGGCTTGTAGGGATGGTATGATAAATTTAAGAAAAAAAGGTGTTTATAAAACAATACATTAGACATGTACTATATATAAGAAAGATTAAAATGAAATCATTTGTAGGTATGGAATGGATTTATTCAATTTACATTCTTTCTAAGGGAAAAAATGATTTGCTTTTTGAAAAAAATCACTTCTCGAACAGCCTTTTGTTCAAGAACCAAGTTCCCACTGTACAAATTAATGTCCCGATAAATATAATATGATAAATATAATAAATATAACTTGAAGATTTTTATATTTAATTGAAATACATTGTGATTATTGTTTACATAAATGTATGTAAACTATTTACATTATGTGGAATTCTAATTACTTGTGATTGTGTCTCAATAAAGGTTTAATGTTGATACCTATCTACTCACTTTCCCTCCTTTTTGCAAAATTATTTTCTTTCTTCCCTCCCTTACCTTTCCTTTTCCCTCCCCTTTTCTTTTCCTCTCTCTGTTCCTGCTCTTCCCTTTCTATTCTAACTTTGTAAATAAAAATTTGCTCTCATTCTATTCCTTTTCCTGCCTCCCATTCCCTTCCCGTACTTCTTTCCTCAACATTTCTTAGTTTCCTTCCCTCTTTACTTTTTTCTTCTTTAATTTTTTTTTCTTCCTTCATCTTCTAATTCATCCTTTTCATTTCCCCTACCATTTCCCCAATTTATCCTTAACATTAATACTAAAATAGCATCCTAATTTGTCTCTTAATAAGCCACTGGCATTTTAATCTTCCTAATGCAGAGTTCTTACTAGGTCACTACTGTCTGCTCAAAACCTTTCTGTAATTGGTTGCCCTTTGTTTACCAGTTTAATTCCATAGTCTTCAATACCACTCAGATTATGGCACCAACCTGCTTCTAGAGTTCAATTAAGCTCCATTATATTCCTTCTTGTCTAGCAGAACTGATCTATTGAGAGAAGAGACACATTCCTTGTTCTCTGAATCAGTGTCATTTCTCCTATTATTTCCTTCGCCTGGTGTACCAGTTAATAATGCAGATTTTTTTTCAATAGATGGAGTTACAGTACACATATATATATGTGATTTGATATGGATGCTACTTTGTTGTATTGACAGCAAGCTTAAAAACTTCAAATGTTAAAATTTTGTGAAGGTGTTAACATCATGGATATTTTTACACTTAAAAATGCTGAATTTCATGCCCAAAATAGAGCATTTGCAGGAAGTTTTAATTCATTACTTTATTTTGAAAAAAAAGTGCTGCTAAAAGTTATCATATACTTCGGGAAGCTTATGTTGAACATACTCCATCTCAAGATACTTGTGAATGCTGGTTTAAATGCTTTAAAAGTGATGATTTTGATGTGAAAGACAAAGAACGTCAACCAAAAAAGTTTGAGGACCAACAATTACAAGCATTATTGGATGAAGATGCATGTCAAACTCAAAAACAACTTGCAGAAAGATTAAACATTGCTCAGCAAGCAATTTCTGATAATTTACAAGCAATGGGAAAGAGTTTAAAGGAAGGAAAATGGGTGCCACATCAACTGAACAAAAGACAAATGGAAAACCAAAAAGTTATCAATAAAATGTTGATTCAAGGGCACAAAAGAAAGTCTTTTTTGCATCGAATTGTGACTGGTGATGAAAAGTGGATGTATTTTGAGAATCCCTAAGGCACAAAATCATGGGTTGACCCAGGTCTGCAAGGCCAAATCGCTTTGGGAAGAAGACAATGCTCTGCATTTGGTGTGATCAGGAAGGTGTGAATTATGAGCTTCTAAAATCAGGTGAAACCAATTATTGTCAGTAGCAATTAGTATTTGCTACTGACAACAATCAATCAATTTGAACCATGCTTTGATTGTGAAACGACCAGAATGTGCCAGAAGACACGACAAAGTAATTTTGCTTCATGATAATGCACCATCACACACTTCAAAATCAGTTCCAGACACATTAAAAGATCTTGCCTGGGAAGTATTAATTCACCCGCCATGTTCACCAGAGCTTGCTTCTTCAGATTACCACTTGTTCTGATCTATGGCACATGCACTTTCTAAGCAGCACTTCAGAACGTACGAAGAAGTGGAAATTTGGGTCTCTGAATAGTTTGTCTCAAAACAAGAAAAGTTCTATTGGGACAGTATCCACAAATTACCTGAAAAATGGGGGAAATGTATAGCTAGTGATGGACATTACTTTGAATAAAGCATATATATATATATATATATATTATTGATTTTTCACAGAGAGGAAAGTAAAGGGATAGAGAGGTAGAAACATTGATGAGAGAGAAACATCGACCAGCTGCCTCCTGCACCTCCCCAACCGGGGATGTGCCCACAACCAATGTACATGCCTTTGACCGGAATCGAACCTGGGGCCTTTCAGTCCGCTCTATCCACTGAGCCAAACCAGTTTCGGCAAATAAAGCACTTTTGATGTTTCTCTTGAAATTATCATGTTTTCTCTGATTACAAAATCCACATTATTAACCGATACACCTGGTACATAGCCTCTTTATTCTGCCCATTGGAAAACTATTATCCTTCTAGGCTCAGTTAGATGCCCTCTTTCCTTTTTCTTGTTGTTACCTGTGAGTATCTTTTCTCCTCTAGTCTAGAATATAGGTCTTCAAGATCAGGATTCATCTTTGTAGAATTATGTGAATTTTTATCATGATACCTTGAAGTAGTAAATATTTGGTAAATGTAATTGGTGTGCAGTCACTTTTTTAATTTATCAAAATTTCTATTTTCTTGTCTCTAGTTAAAGAAGAAAAACCTGAGAGTTGGTCACAAAAAATGTCAAACAATCAGGTAAGCTTTCTTAAAATGAAATACCTAATAGCCAGCTTCTTATTGCAGTTGGTGGGTTTGTGGTATATGACTGAATTTTGCAGCCAAATTTCCTATCAAATTCATAAGTTATGTGGCAAGAGGTGCTTAAGTATAACCTAAGAGTCATTGGATAGTAGGTTAAACAGCTAGAGTTCAGGATTTGGAACTAGAAATACCTGAAATCTTAATAGTTGGGTGGCTGGAGCTATTCACTACTTCTCTCAGCTTCGAGGTCTTCATCTTTAAAAAATAGATAAAAATAGATCACTTGTCTCTCTGAACACATATCATCTAAACATGCCTACATACATAAATACACGTATCCTATCTAATAAAAGAGTAATATGCAAATTGACCATCACTCCAACACGCAAGATGGCTGCTCCCATGTGGACACAAGATGGCTACCACAAGATGGCCAGCAGGGGAAGGCAGTTGAGAGGGATCAGGCCTGCAAGGGAGGGCAGTTGGGGGCCAGTAAGCCTGCAGGGGAGGGCAGTTAGGGGTGACTAGGCTGGCAGAGGAGGAAAGTTGGGGGCAACTGGGCCTGCAGGGGAGAGCAGTTGGGGGTGACCAGACCTGCAGGGGATAGTAGTTAGGGGCAATCAGGTTGGCAGGGGAGCCGTGAGGCATCAATCAGGCTAACAGGTTATGGGGTGATCAGGCTGGCAGGCAGAAGCAGTTAAGGGCAATCAGGAAGGCAAGCAGGCGAGCAGTTGGGAGCCAGCAGTCCTGGGTTGTGAGAGGGATGTCCGATTACTGTGATCAGGCCTAAACACAAATTTTGTGCACCGGGCCTCTAGTTTATACCTAAATATAAATGTGCAAAGTATGTGTATATATACAACAAAAATATGTGGATCATGCCAAAACCGGTTTGGCTCAGTGGTAGAGCATTGATTTGCGGACTGAAAGGTCCCAGGTTCGATTCCAGTCAAGGGCATGTACATTGGTTGCGGGCACATCCCCAGTAGGGAGTGTGCAAGAGGCAGCTGGTCGATGTTTCTGTCTCATCGATGTTTCTAGCTCTCTATCTCTCTCCCTTCCTCTCTGTAAAAAATCAATAAAATATATATTTTTTTTTAAATATGTGGATCAACATAGTAAAGTTACTGGTTAATTCTGCCAAACTAAGTTGCAGAGAGGAACTGAAGTTTATGTTTTATTTTATGTAGTCTCTGCTTTTTGATAAGAATATATATATTCTATAATCAAAGTATAACAAATTTTAATCTATAAAAAGTCAGTATGTGACATAATGATGTGCATATGTTCTATATGTATATTGTATTCTAATACAGAATTTGAAAGAAATCAGATTCTTATAACTACTAAACTAGAGGCCCAGTGCAGGAAATTCATGCACGGGTGGCGTCCCTCAGCCCAGTCAGCACCCTCTCCAATCAGGGACCCCTCAGGGGATATCCAACTGCTGGTAGTAGGACATCCCTCTCACAATCTGGAACCGCTGGCTCCTAACTGCTCACCTGCCTGCCTAGTTTACCCTTAACTGCCCCCCCTGCCATCTTGGTCACCCCCCCCCCCCAACTACCCTTCTGCCAGCCTGGTCACCCTATAACTGTCCAGAAGGAAGTCGGTCGGCTAGAAGATGTTTGGTTACCCGGTCTAATTAGCATATTATCCTTTTATTAGTATAGGTGATATCTTAGCAGAATATGTGTCTTTAGCATAAAATAGTTTGTTAGTAAATAGAATTCAATAATAACTAGATATCAGTAAAATGGTTTAATTATATGACTTTTAAGACCCTGTTCTGCAACTCTTATGCTATGATTTCCTTTATTCTAGAAAAGGGTTTATAAATGTTTCATGCCATGGATTTTTGGTGAAGTCTATGGAGTCTCTTAAAATCCTATCTAATAAAAGAGTAATATGCAAATTGACCATCACTCCAATAAACAAGATGGCTGCCCCCATGTGGACACAAGATGTCCACCACAAGATGGCCTGCAGGGAAGGCAGTTGTGGGCAGTTAGGGGTGACCAGGCCAGCAGAGGAGGGCAGTTGGGGAAGACTAGGCAAGGAAGGAAGGGCAGTTAGTGGGGGACCCAGGCCTGCAGGGGAGGGCAGTTGGGAGACACAAGTACTCCAGAGGAGGGTAGTTGGGGGGGGGTCATGCCTGCAGGGGAGAGCAATTAGGGGGACCGGGCCTGCAGGGGATGGTAGTTGGGACCAGGCCTTCAGGGGGGAGAAATTTGGGGGTTACCAGGCCTGCAGGGGAGGGCAGTTAGGGGTGATCACACTAGCAGAGGAGGGCAGTTGGGGGAGACCAGGCCAGCAAGGGAGGGCAGTTGGGGGGGACCCAGCCCTAAAGGGGAGGGCAGTTGTGGGGACCAGGCCTGCAGAAGAGGGCAATTGGGGGGGACCAGGCCTGCAGGAGAGGGCAGTTGTGGGCGATCAGGCTAGCAGGGAGGGCAGTTAGGGGGGACCAGGTCAGCATGGGAGGGCAGTTGTGGGAGACCAGGCCTGCAGGGGAGGACAATTGCGGGGGGGGGGGGGGTAGAGCAGGACAGCAGAGGAGGGCAGTTGGGGGCAAAGGGGACTGGGTCTTCAGGGGAGGACAGTTGAGGGGAGCCTAGGACTACGGGGAGGGGAGTTAGGGGTAACCGGGCCTATAGGGGAGGGTAGTAGGGGGGACAGGTCTACAGGGGAGGGCAGTTAGGAGTGATCAGGCCAGCAGGGAAGGGAAGTTAGGGATGACCAATCCAGCAGGGGAGGGCAGTTGGAGGAAACCAGGCCTGCAGGGTAGGATATTTAGGGGTGATGAAACTGGCAGGGGATGGCAGTTAGGGGTGACCAGGCTGACAGGGGAGGGCAGTTAGGGGCAATCAGGCCAGCTTCGGAGCAGTTAAGTGTTGATCAGGCTGGCAGGCAGAAGTGGGTTGGGGCAATCAGGCAGAGGCAGGCAAGCAGTTGGGAGCCAGCAGTCCTGAATTGTGAGAGGGATGTCTTACTGCCCATTTAGGCCCGATCCCACTTGTCCATTTAGGCTCGAGATCAGGCCTATACTGGCGGTCAGACATTCCTCAAGGAATCCCAGATTGGAGAGGGTGCAGGGTGGGCTGAGTCACACACACATACACACACATACACGCGCGCATAAATTTCGTGCACCAGGTCTCTAGTAATGTCTTAAAACTAAAATAAAGTACATTCAATGTAAAACAAAACCTGTTATGTTGAAATGGAATTAGAATCACAACTATTGTGGTTTACTGCTTATATTCTTAATTGAAGGAAATTCTAAATTCCTGTTTAGAAAATAGTTAATGAAGATAACGATGTATTTTTTTCCCTCATTCAAGTTTACAGGTCCCCTTTTTTTCTTATGATGTAAAAGTGAAAATACCACATTTTAAAAAGTTTACAGTGATTTATTTAGAGCACTAGTAATTAGTAACTATAAAATTTATTTGCACAAAGAGGTCACTCATACTCTTTTGTAGACATTTGGACAGCCTGGCAAATGTAATACTAAGCTACTGAAGAGAAATGAAAGTACGGAAGTCTCAGAAAATCAAAAGGTTAGGACTGGTTATCTAAATGCCGTTAATAAGGTAAAAGGCCATTTATCTAGCACATGGTTAGATGATTGTTGAAAATTATAAACCATTTTTGTACATACAACTCGTAGCTTTTCCTTTGTCCTTATACTTTCATCTTCATGCACAAAGTATTATTCTTTTAGCCTAACACTGGATTTGAGGACTTTTTAGCATCCTTGAATATCTCCAAAGCAAATGAAGCACAGTCATCTCATCCTGAAGAGCGTCCAAGTGAAGAACATTTGTCACCACAGTCATTTGCTATGGTTCGTATTTTGTAGGAACTTTTGTACTATTTCACCATTAATGACCATGAATACCCACCCCCTGCAACCGATTAAACCCTTTTCTCTCATCTCGTGTGTTGCATCTTTCTTGTCATCCCATGAGAAAAACCAGGCTGTCCTGGGCAATTAAGCCATTTTCTTGTTTTTTTTCTCTTTAGATCATACATAGCTCCCTTGCTTTTTAAACATTGCTGCTTGGTCAAAATTTATGCTGAGCCAAAACTGGTTTGGCTCAGTGGATAGAGCCAAGGTCAGGACTGAAAGGTCCCAGGTTCAATTCCAGTCAAGGGCATGTACCTTGGTTGTGGGCACATCCCTAGTGGGGGGTGTGCAAGAGGCAGCTGATCAATAATTCTCTCTCATCTATGTTTCTAACTCTCTATCCCTCTCTCTTCCTGTCTGTAAAAAATCAATAAAAAATATATATTTTTTAATTATGCTGGGAAATGTTGGGTTTTGTTGTTATTGTTGTTTTCAACTCCAGACTATTGATTTTCCTTATTCTCTATCTCAGAGAAGTTACTGTTTTAATTTTTAACAATGTAACTCATTAAAAGAAGGAACAGTAAGTAAGGGCTGTAATTCTGTTAACTTTTCTCCTGCTACCCTCACTATCTCCATATCACTCATTTTTAAAACAGAAGGGAACACGGATGCTTAAAGAAATTCTAAAAATTGATGGCTCTGGCACTGTGGACCATAAGAACAAAATGAAACAGTTTGGTAATGAAGTCATTGTTTCCTGTAACAGAAGAGATGAATATGGAACTTCCTCACAGCCTAAACAAAATGAGAAATTGAGTAAGTAAACTAAGTACAACTACTAATAACCAGTTTCATTTCAGAAATTCAGATTATTTTTTATCATGTGCTTTTTAAAGGTAAAACTACTTTTATTTTAAAGGAATATAATTAAAAGTAACAATTAGGAGTGTAATTTTTATAACTATGTAGCCAATAGTAGATATATATAATAGTTCGGGTTTGTTTTTTTTGTTGTTGTTTTTTTGTTGTTGTTTTTTGCCAGGACACAGGCTTTATTGAAGAGAAGAGTATACTGCTGGCTGCTTCCAGAGAGAGAGAGGAAAAGAGCGAGGGCTGGGGTGCACCACCTTTTAAGCGGAGGAAAGAGAGGGGACGGGACTTAGGGCACTCAGCACAAGCTGATTGGTGGTTTCATGTAAGGCCTATGATTATGGACCTAAGGACTTAGGAATCCGGGGCTTAGGGTATTTGGCAGGTGTTGATTGGCGGTTCAGTGCTCAGGAATGTCCGGTGGAGTTTAGTCATTCTCCGTCCATCAGTTGGAGGAAGGGAGGATCTATCATTCCAGGCTTCTGGTAATATTTTAAAAAATTGAGAGTCTAGGCAAGGTCAGGGAGCGAAGGTCAGTCTTCCGTAACTGCTTTCAGCAGTCTACCCAGGGTCTCAAAGATTCTGGTGTTCAGTTCTGAATTCAGTGCCAGATAGATCTCTCCCACCTTCTGGTTGGCGAATGCCTTCATTTCGTTCTGCAAGAAACTAGTGAAACAACGCATGAGACAGAGGCCAAAGAGCAAAATTAAGAGTATAAATGCCAGTGGGCCTAATAGTGGGAGGAGCCATGGGTAAGTGAGCAAAAAACAGGTAGTTTTTCCATGCTGGATGAGGGATGCAGCAGCATGATTTCTCCAAGAGACTGGTTGGTGAAGTCTTGAGAGCGATCCTGTTGAGTCACTTAGGAGGTAAAAGCTGGTCCTGAGGCTGCCACAGCATCACTTGTCTGGTTTTGGCTGCTTTTCTGGGCCTGGAGCTGAAAGACAACCTGGGAGTGAAGTTCTTGTTTTCCCAGTTTTGCCCCT
The DNA here is from genome assembly GCF_014108245.1 of Pipistrellus kuhlii. Classification (NCBI taxonomy): domain Eukaryota; kingdom Metazoa; phylum Chordata; class Mammalia; order Chiroptera; family Vespertilionidae; genus Pipistrellus; species Pipistrellus kuhlii. Next base: position 100,699,723 of record NW_023425515.1, read on the forward strand.
TGCTGGGCATTCACATGTTTCTTGTAGGTCTGGTAAGAAAGCGACAAGATTCCGAGGTGTCCTGGTACAGCAGGGTTCGAGAGGTATTCTGAACGAGCCAATCAACTCAGGACCATGCCACCAAGCAGGGCCAGAGGATTTTCCACGTTCACCCGGGTCTTAGGCACCAGTATGTTTCAGCACCAATATAAAAGATGAAATAGAGAGGGCTGGAGGCCGGGATGCCAGGACACAGGCTTTATTGAAGAGAACAGTACCACTGCAGCTGCTTCCAGAGAGAGAGAGAGGAAAAGCAATATATAGTTCTTAAATGTCCATTGTGTATACTGAAATTGTACTATTACATACCCTCCTTCTGCAGATCTCAAGCCTAGAAAGGATTTCACAGTCTAGCCTTTCCCCCCCCCCCCAGCAATTTAAGAATGATTATATAACTTAAATATATCACTTAACTTTTCTAAAATTCCTTTTTTCTATTTACAGAATGAGAGTAACATTTTAAATGACTTGTGATGATTATATGGCATATATAAAGCAGTTAGCACTGTGTCTAGCACATTGTAGGTGCCAAAAATTAATGTTAGTGTTTTGTTAAAATAAGACCAACATAAAAATAAAAGAATCTTTATATCATTAGAAATAGTTAATGGAGGCAGACATTGGAAAGTGGTTACTTACTTGAAATCTACAAAGCCTGTAGCACAACATCTGGCAGGGAGCTGGATTTTAGTAACTATCCATCATTGCTTTTGCTCCTTATTTCTTTATACTTTAGTATTTTGTCTATGTAATTATCTGCAAATAATTACATAGGAAGAATCACTAGGGCAAAAGTTGGTGGGATAGAAGTTTCTCAAAGAACTAAAAAACATTTTGAAATAAACATATCTGAATTTATTGAGGAACAAAATATGGAAGAAAACTAGAGCCTTCTCCCATTTATACTCCAATTAATATTGGGATAAATAATTAAAATTTCAATAACTATTAGGAAACTAGTTATTTAATATAGTGACAGACATGCTCTTAAAATAGAGCAAAATTTAAAACAAAATCGGATAAAGATGGTCCCACTGCCAAAAACAAGTAACTTTTTCTTTGTTTCAGTAGTGAAAAAAAACATACCTGAGAGTCAGGAGTTCAGAATCCAGCCTACGTTGCAGAACTAACACCATTGGTGGCTTCGGGCAAGCCACTTAACCTTTTTTTAGTCTAAGATAGGAAGAGATTTAGATTCATTCTTCACTGAGATATGCTCTTATTCTATTAGTGAGTTTATTGATCATAAAGAATGTGAACTTTTAGAATTTTAAAATTATTTTCTATATAAAAGCTCTTTAAAGACTTAATTTCAGAAAAAAAAATAATTCTAAGAAGCATCATTTGAAGAAACAAAAATGTTCACCTATGGTATCTTAGAATGTAAGATGAATTTCTAAAACTAAAGCCAAAGCCTCAAAACTTAAGAATTAATTATAAATCAGCTCAAGAGAGCCATTTGCTTGTTTAAATTTTGCCTGTAACATAAGTATATAGTCATTAATATCTCAAGATGTTCATTTTTGGCTGTCAGCTACTTATTGTATTTTAAAATCTTTATTTTAATCATATATCATTAATCAGTTACAATCACCTAAAAAATCTTTACTGAACTTTTAGTAATTTTAGGCAGTATTGAATAGTTCTTACATTTGTTTCATGGAAGATTCCCCTCTCTACCTTTTAACAATTTTTTGCTATTATTCTGTGAAACCTTACAATAATTGCCTAATTTGAGATATCATTTAATACAGATATGTCCTATTCTCTGTTTTGGTAGCATCTTATGTGAACAAGCCTCAAAGTGCTAGAGAGTACCATCATGTTCAGTCCATAAACAATGTGTCCTGGCCTGCTTCAAGCCAGATCCCTTCTGTGTCCACACCAGTAACTGAACTCTCGAAAATTTGTTCCCTTATTGGAATGCCACAACCAGACTTCTCCTTTCTTAGAACACCACAGGTATAGTATACTACTGTTCCATTTAAATGTGTTCTTTAACACTGAGCTTAAATAAATTGACTAAAAGTCTTTGGCTAGAAAAAATACATTTTTTAAATTAATTCAACATAATGCCTAGGGAAGGTCAGACCAAATGATGTCTCAGGCCTTATACAACCCTCAGGCCAGAATCTGGTCTAAAAGAATCTTGGTTCAAACTTTTTGATCTTAGAAACTACCCACTTAAAAACAAAAAAACCAAAAAAAAGAACTTTTGTTTACTTGTGTTATATCCATATTTACTATACTATAAATTAAAACTAAAAAGTGTTTAAATGTTTATTTAAAAATAAGTTTTCAAAAAAATTTATAAAATGGTCTTGCTTCACATTTTTGCAAATCTTTTCCATGTCTAGCTTAATAGTAGAAGCTAGATTCTCTTATCTTCTTACTCTCAATCTCTTGTGATACATTGTTTTGGTTGAAATCTATCACATAAACCTATCCTCACACAGATAGTTGAAAAACGGAGCCGGTGTGGTTCAGGGGGAAGACTGGAAGCGGTGCCAAGGTTTGATTCCCATGCCCAGGTTGCTGGCTCAATCCCCAGTAAGGGATGTGCAGTAGGAGGCCAAATCATTGATTTATGTTGTTGCAGAAATTACCAAGCAACTGGAAAACACACAATGGGCACTCCAAAGATTCAGAAAAATCCCTTTATTTGCAGATGCACTAGTGTGGAATCTCAGGGGAGCCAGTCTCCAAAGCCTGAGTATTGGATGTGGGGAGGGAGCGGGGGAAATTTCCCCTTTATCCCCTGAGTTTCTTTGTCTCCCAAATATGGACCAGTCTTCCAGACTTTTCACTGGCTTTGCAAACCCCCCCTACCTCCCCACCCCTGTGGGGTTAGAATGGGGGAAGTGAGATTACTGTATATCCAAAGGTCTGGCCTGGCTGGCGCCAGCACTGTCAACCCCCTCCAGGGGTTATGTATGGTTCATGGTTTATGGCCTCTGTACAATGGAAGTATTCTGGGAAACAGGTTCTGCAAGGCTGGAGAATGGGGCTTAATTATTAGGTGTGCCAGTTACTAATGCAGATTTTGTAATCAGAGAAAACATGATAATTTCAAGAGAAACATCAAAAGTACTTTATTCAAAGTAATGTCCATAGCTAGCTACACATTTCCCCATCTTTCAGGTATCATTCCAATAGAACTGTTCTTGTTTTGAGGCAAACTATTTAGAGACCCAAATTTCCACTTCTTCGTACGTTCTGAAGTGCTGCTTAGAAAGTGCATGTGCCATAGATCAGAACAAGTGGTAATCTGAAGGAGCAAGGTCTGGTGAATACGGTAGGTGGGTTAAAACTTCCCAGGCAAGATCTTTTAACTGGGGTGTGCAGGAGGAAGCTGATTAATGATTCTCATCACTGATGTTTTTACTTCTCTGATTTAACTGGTTTTGAATTGTATGATTGTGCCTCATCATGAAGCAAAATTATTTTGTCCTGTCTTCTGGAACATTCTGGTAGTTTCACAATCAAAGCATGGTTCAAATTGATTGTTTTTGCTACTGACAATAATTAGTTTCACCTGATTTTAGAAGCTCATAATTCACACCTTCCTGATCACACCAAATGCAGAGCATTGTCTTCTTCCCAAAGCGATTTGGCCTTGCAGACCTGGGTCAACCCATGATTTTGTGCCATCGGGATTCTCAAAATACATCCACTTTTCATTACCAGTCACAATTCGATGCAAAAAAAGACTTTCTTTTGTGCCCTTGAATCAACATTTTATTGATAACTTTTTGGTTTTCCATTTGTCTTTTGTTCAGTTGATGTGGCACCCATTTTCCTTCCTTTAAACTCTTTCCCATTGCTTGTAAATTATCAGAAATTGTTTGCTGAGCAATGTTTAATCTTTCTGCAAGTTGTTTTTGAGTTTGACATGCATCTTCATCCAATAATGCTTGTAATTGTTGGTCCTCAAACTTTTTTGGTTGACGTTCTTTGTCTTTCACATCAAAATCATCACTTTTAAAGCATTTAAACCAGCATTCACAAGTATCTTGAGATGGAGTATGTTCAACATAAGCTTCCCGAAGTATATGATAACTTTTAGCAGCACTTTTTTTTCAAAATAAAGTAATGAATTAAAACTTCCTGCAAATGCTCTATTTTGGGCATGAAATTCAGCATTTTTAAGTGTAAAAATATCCATGATGTTAACACCTTCACAAAATTTTAACATTTGAAGTTTTTAAGCTTGCTGTCAATACAACAAAGTAGCATCCATATCAAATCACATATATATATGTGTACTGTAACTCCATCTATTGAAAAAAAATCTGCATTATTAACCGGTATACCTAGTACCGTATTTTTCGGACCATAAGACGCTCTGGACCAAAATACGCACCAGTTTTTAGAGAAGGGAAATGAAGAAAAAAAGATTCTGAAACAAATAGTGTCCTAAAATATTTTATGTGCATTAAAACCCAACATCACAGTCATAAACACATGTAATCAACCCTGTAAAGTAAACAGCAGCATTTAGAACCATTTTAGAGCCGGGCAAGCACACAGAGACCACACAGAGCCGGGCAAGTAAAAAAACTTTTTTTTTTTAAGTATATGTGTAGGCTATATTTGGACCATAAGACGCAGGGACTTTTTCCCCCCACTTCTGGGGGGGCGAAAGTGCGTCTTATGGTCCGAAAAATACGGTATATTGGGTCTAGTAATAATTAATGTCGTTTTAAACATTCGTTTAAAATCTTGCTTGGCGTTGACTTGTATTGACATAACCTTCAAACACGTGGTATCTACAGAACGTGTGAAGTGCAATTAACAAGTTTTGCTTGAAAAAGTTTGTGTTTGGTTTGGTTTTTGTTGCAAAACTAGGGCTAAGAAGATGGCGAATGAAGAGCATATTCAGCACTGCATGCTTTACGAGTTCCAATTAGGAAGAAAAGCAAGTGAGGCTGCAAAAAACATCTGTAGTGCTCTTGGTCAAGATGCAGTTAGCGCCAGAAAATGCCAGCGTTGGTTTGAGAAATTTCGCGAGGGAAATTTTTTGTTAGATGACAAGAGTGGTGGAGGCCATGTGTCCAATTTTGATCAAGAAGCTCTTCAAGCTCTTTTGGTGCAAAATCCTCAAATTACCCAACAAGAGCTTGCGACAACTTTAAATTGTACACAAAAAACAATTTCCAATCAATTGCGTGCACTTGGCAAAGTCCAAAAGTTTGGAAAATGGGTTCCTCCTGAGTTGACCGACAACAACCGTAATCAAAGAGTCACAATTTGCAGTTCGCTCCTCTCTCGTCAAAACCATTTGCCGTTTTTAGAGCAAATTGTTCCCGGAGATGAAAAATGGGTGTTGTATGTTAATTTGAAAAGGCGGCCGCAATGGTTGGACAAAAATGAGGCTCCGCAGCCCACGCCAAAACCTGACTTGCATGCGAAAAAAGTGATGTTGTGTGTTTGGTGGAATTTTAAAGGAATTCTTCATTATGAACTTTTACCATCTAACCAAACCATTACAAGTGCAGTGTATAGTGCCCAATTGGAAAGGTTAGCCCAAGCTTTAAGAGAAAAAGAACCCGCGCTGATTAACTGGAAGGGCGTAATTCTTCACCAGGATAACGCACGACCGCATACTGCAAGAATCACTGCTGAAAAACTGCTCCAGTTGGAATGGGAAGTTCTCCCTCAACCTGCATTTTCTCCTGATATTGCCCCTTCCGATTACCATTTGTTTCGTTCTTTGCAAAACTTTCTTCTTGGAAAAAAATTTAATAATGAAGAATGCCTCAAAAATGCATTGACTGAATTTTTTGCATCAAAATCACAAGAATTTTACAACAGAGGGATTAAAATGCTTCCTGAGCATTGGGCACAAGTAGTAGAAAACAACGGCAACTATATTGTTGATTAAATTTTGTTGTATTGTTTAAATAATTCGATTTTAAAAAAGTATTAGAAAACGACATTAATTATTACTAGATCTAATAGCAAGAATGTGCATCAGAATACTAGTTACTAAAACAGATTAAGATTACTAACCCTCAGTTGTCTTATATTCCTTCTCTCTGAAATCAATAAAAGCAAATCTTAAGGGGAGTTGGAGATTTTAATATCCTTTTCATATAACTGTGGAGATTTGATACTACAATAAAAGGTAGTTTTTCTTGAAAGTTGGTTACAGTGTAGAATCTGAAACTATATCAATGAACTTTATGTCTTATGTGTACTTGAGGGAAAATGAGAGTCCCAAGGCAAATAACATCTTAAAACTATCATGAAAATAGTTTTGACTTTAGCAACCCCTTGGAAGGTGTCTCAGGGACCCTTAGTCTCTCCAGACTGCAATTTTTTTTTAATCAATCTTTATTGTTCATATTATTACAAAGGTTACTCATTTCTTCCCCCCGCACCAGGTTCCCACCCCACCCTCTGCCCTTTCCCCACCCCCCATTGTCCTCATCCATAGGTGCAGTTTATGTTCAGTCTCTTCCCACATCCACCACTCCCCTTTTCCCGGAGAATTGTCAGTCCACTCCCCTCCCATATCTCTGGTTCTATTATAATCAACAGTTAATATTTTTCATCAGGTTTCTTAATTTCCTTGGTTTTTTTTTTTTTTTTAATTAATAAACTTTTATATTTTTAAGAATAAATTTTAAAATCTAATAATTTTAAACCTTGTTTTTTCTGCCCTGGGGACTTTTACTTGTTTACATGTAAACGTGCCCTTAGGCTATCAAAAGGCGTAGCCATTCAAATGTAAATGGACACATTGTTTAAAGATAGCTGCTGGCTGGAATTGGATTACCTGTTCTGGGTAGGAAGGGCTTGTCCTCCCCTTTCTCCATTGAAATTAAGGTATTAGCTTTAAAACCTCTTTTTGGGAAGAGACCTTAAACTTTCAGAACTTTAAATTTTTCAGGTAGTAAATCAATTACTTAGTATTTTCTCAAATCAATAATACCTCCACATGCCCAAGGATACACTTCACACAAAAGTCACTTCCAAATAGATCAACCAACCTCATCCAGACCCCACACAAGGCACTCACAGATCAACACCCCAGCGCTATAATAACTCAGCACATCCAGATTTAAGCCTTCATCACTTGATTCAGCAGACGCTCAACTTCCCCCAAAAGTTTCCAGCCATGTCTGAGAAGCAGCCCTGGGGCATGGGCAGGCGAGGAGCGAGCTGTTCTGGGCCCGGCTGCTTCGGGCCTAGCCTCTGTTGCTCTGGTCCGCTCCACAACCAGCTGCTCCGGGTCTGGCCGCTGCCACTCCGGGCCTGGCTGCTGCCGCTCTGGGCCTGACTGCTCTGGGCCCAGCTGCTCCGGTCTTGGCCACTCCCAGCCTGGCTGCTCCAGGCTTGGCTGCTGCTGCTCTGGGCCTGGCTGCTTCTGACCCAGCCGCTCCAGGCCTGGCCGCTCCTGGCCTGGCTGCTGCTGCTCCGGGCCTGGCTGCTCCGGGGCCGGCTGCTCCCAGCCTGGATGCTCCGGGCTTGGCTGCTGCTGCTCCGGGACTGGTCGCTCCCACCTGGGTGCTCCGGGCTTGGCTGCTGCTGCTCGGGCCTGGCCACTCCCGGCCTGGATGCTCCATGCTTGTGTGCTGCTGCTCTGGGCCCAGCTGCTCCGGGTCTGGCTGCTCTGGGCCTGGCCACCCCCGCCCCAGGCCTGGCTGCCACTTCCCCAGGCCTGGCTGCTCCGGGCCTGGCTGCTGCTGCTCCGGGCCCAGCTGCCACTGCCCTGGACCTGGCCACTCTGGGCCTGGCCGCTGCTGCTCCAACATTCTGTCTTTTTTTTTTTTTTTTTTTAACGCATTTATGTTGCAATGTTGGCTGCTGAGTTGAGTTCTGTCTTAATCTTCGATTTTTCAAGATCTTCTTTGTATTCTTTCTTATGTAATTTTACTATCTTTTGCTATAACTTGATTTCTTCACATTGAAAACTTCTTCAGTTTCTTCCTCCTCGTCCTGGAAGCTCAGCAGGCTGGCCTGCAGTGCCCCTTTGTTTTCCGCTGCCTTCTGCGCGGCTTCAGCCTATTGCAGGGGTCGGCGCCGCCCAGGAAGCAGCCGCCGGCCTCGGCTCCAAGGCCCGTGATCCGCGGTCGAGAGCCCAGCTGCACCTCCCCCCCAGGGGCCCTGTCGCCTGGCTCCTTGCTGGCGCCCTGCTTGCCAGTGACCGGCAGCAGCTACCGCTCCTCATTGCGTTCTTTTCAGACTGGAGTTTTTGTCTCCTCCCCGCTAGGGCAGTCTAGCATCAGAGTCAACATTCCGTCCTCTGCATGCAATGTGCGCAACTGCCGGGGCTCTGCTTTTCGCCGCTCCCCTGGGATTCCACCTCACAGCCCTGTCTCCCTTTGTTTGAGCCTGGGTCCCCAGGGTCTGGCCTAGAACTGGGGTTCAGCCCAGTCCGGGGCTTTTATTTCCTTCCTGCTAGGGAACGCCAGCAAGGTACTCAGCCTCCCCCTCCTCTCCATGCACATGCAGCATATCTCCATACCTTAGGCTTTTTCAGCTCCTCTGATTTTCCTTCTGGTTTTCTCTTTCCTTTTTGTTGTAGAATTTTCAGTCAGTCAACTTTCTGTAGCTCTGGGAAATGTCCATTTTATATTTTAGTTGTATTTTATTGAAACTGTTGTGTGCGACTGCGGTTAGGTGTTTACCTGTGCAGCCATCTTGGATCCTCCCTCTGCTCATTTTTTAATCAAATTCTCCAGCTTGCATCTTGAGGACCACTAGCTACAAGAAAGGTTGTTTTGCTGAAACCAGTTTGGCTCAGTGGATAGAGCATCCACCTGCGGACTGAAAGGTCCTGGGTTCGATTCCAGTCAAGGACATGTATTATACCTTGGTTGTGGGCACATCCCCTGTACGGGGTGTGAAGGAGGCAGCTGATTGATGAGTCTCTCATATCGATGTTTCTAACTCTCTATCCCTCTCTCTTCCTCTCTGTAAAAAATCAATAAAAATATATATTTTTTTAAAAAGGTTGTTTTATCCTTTTTACATCTGAGTTTCTTTTGTTTTGTTTTGTTTTTTTTTTTTTGCTTAAAACAGCATTTTTTTTTTAAGTATATTTTATTGATTTTTTTTGGCCCCCCCTCCCTCCCACACATACCCTCTCTCCCCAGAGTTTTATGTCCATTGGTTGTAATACTTATATGCATGTATACAAGTCCTTCGGTTGATCTTTTATCTCCCCCAGATCTCCCTCCCCTCCCCGCTGTAATTTGACAGTCTGCTTGTTGCTTTACTGGCTCTATACCTTTTAGTTCATCAATTTATAATGTTATTTATTATCCATAAATGAGTGAGGTCATGTGGTGTTTCTCTTTCATTGATTGGCTTATTTCACTCAGCATGTACATCTGAGTTCTTGATACGTTCTTGCCTAAAGCAGAAAGCAGAATTAAATTCTACCTTTTGAAACTGTAAAAGAAAGAATCCCTTTTGTAAAATAAAAAAAAGTATGATGTAAAGAGTTATAATTTAAATGTGAATATAAATCCAGTCAGGACCTCTGAGTTTTTTAGATTTGGGTAATTAATTCATATTGGCAAAAAAACTATTGTTTGGAGGATAGTGTAATGGAGGGGCCAGCAACACATTTTGTTCTGTAAAAATGCAGATAGTAAATATTTCAGGCTTTGCAGGCCATGTGCTCTCTATCACTACTCAGCTGTGTAGCTATAGTATAAAACACCCATGGAAGATACATAAAAGAATAGACTCAGTTGTGTTCCAGTAAAACCTTACAAAAATAAGTACAAGTCCTAGTTTCCCAGGACTTAGTATAAAGAAAACAGTTTTGCTGGCTTTCATTTGCATTAGGATGCTTGACCCTTCAAGTAGCTTAGAAGGCTTTTTTTTTAAATATTGAAAGGTAAGTAATAATTCTAAAGGTTTTGCATGCTAATGCAAAAAAAAATTTTTTTTAATATATTTTACTGACTTTTTACACAGAGGAAGGGAGAGTGATAGAGAGCTAGAAACATCGACCAGCTGCCTCCTGCACACCCCCAATGGGGATGTGCCCGCAACACAGGTACAGGTACATGCCCTTTACCGGAATAGATCCTGGCACCTTATAGTCTGCAGGCCGACGCTCTATCCACTGAATTGAACTGGTTTCGGCCAAAAAAAATTTTTTTAATATATTTTTCTTAATTTCCAAGAAGAAAGGAAAGAGAGAGAGAAATAGAAACATCAGTGATGAGAAGAATCATTAATCAGCTTCCTCCTACACACCCCACACTGGGGATCAATCCTGCAACCTGGGTGTGTGCCCTGACTGGGAATCAACCGTAATCTTCTGTTTCATAGATCAACATTCAATCACTGAGACACGCTGGCTGGGCCTAATGCAAAATTTAAATAGTCCTCTTTTGAATTTCTGAGAGTTTTTTTTTTTTTTAACAGAATGTTAAAATTATTCTACTTGTTTAAACTAAGCTTTGGGGGAAGAAGTTGGTTTCCTAGCCAGATGACTTCAATGACATTTCACATTCTCTTTTTCAGACAATGATAGTTTGCCAGGTGAAATTGCCTAATGGCTTGCTGGTGCATGGGCCACAGTGCCATTCTGAAGAAGAAGCCAAGATCAAAGCTGCACTTTTTGCTTTACAACAATTGGTGAGAACTATTCATGACTTCTCTACTAAGTTTGAATTAATTACTAGAGCTGTTATTGTTGCACTGTCATACAACTTTTAAATACTTCCACAGGGCTCCTTAGGAGTGAATTTCCCTTTGCCTCCACCGATATTTGCAAATTATCCTCCTGCTGTACCACCTGGAACCATTCCTCCAGTTTTTCCCCAATCTACTGGTAAGATAATGTTTGGAGTTGATATATTTACCATAGAAAGATGCATCATTTAAAAATATATATATAAATGTCTAGGGAATAGAAGAAGGAATTGTGAGAAGGTAGCCTGAAAACAGAGCCTGCAGATTCATTTAGTAATGTCATTTCCTTCCTACATTCTCTAGTGTGGCTAGAGTAGAAGAGCATTTTGTTTTGGGCAACCCCATATTCCCCAGAAGCTGCCAACATGAATTTTGGTTTAAGGTAGACATTAAAAACCTTTGGGAGAAAATAGAGATTAAGAGAATAAGAATAGGCTTTGAAGCTGTGGATGTGGAAGACATTGTCCTTCATGATGAGGGAAATGGAGAGTAGAGAGGTTTTTAAGCTAATTGTGTTTCTTAATATTCTCTCATAATTCTCTTTCTCCTTCAAATGTGATGCCTGAATTAGCTCCATGTAGCCAGTGGTGACCTCCTTGTGTGCTAGGGCCTGGGAAAGATCTCTGGGAACTCAGGCTCTTTTGTCCAGGCTCTTTCATTAATGACTTTGAAAAAATAATGGAACTTCTTTGAGACTCCATTTTCTTAATTATGGTAGATGTGCCTAGGATCTCTTTGAGACTAACATTTTACAATTTTTATTATTCTAAATCTTAAGTTCATTAAACATTTATTTTATCACCCTTTTTTCCCAAATGACAGTTGGCTTCTTCATATTCTAATCATTATCATTTTAAAATCAATAACTTATTCACTTCATATTTAGAAAATTACTTTTCTGAGTCTACTATATGCCAGGTATTATTCCAGGAGTTCTACATATATAATCCTCACTAAAAACATTAGAAATGTGAATAACGCTGATTAAACAAGTTATCTTTTCTTGCCTAAACTCCATTAGACTAAAAAATAAGTTATTTTAAAACTGTAAACCTAGGACAGTGGTCAGCAAATTCATTAGTCAACAGAGCCAAATATCAACAGTACAACAATTGAAATTTCTTTTGAGAAACAAAATTTTTAAACTTAAATTATAGTACATTGTTATTAACTTAATTAGGGTACTCCTAAGGTGGTCTTTGCTAAAAACTTAAGGGGCCAAAGAGCCGCATGTGGCTTGAGAGCCGCAATTGCCAACCACTGACATAGGATAAAGAGATGAGAGAGAAAATATCAGCAATTTATAGAATTGAAAAGAATTTGTAATGAGGAAAGCATGTAAAGGAGTAGTAACCAGCATAGTGTAGTATATAGTAGATTTAGGCTATAAACTTCAGTGTCTGTAGAAGAGGATACAAATGAGCTGGGTTGCTGGGTCATCTTGTGCTTTCCTATAAATAAACTGGGAGATCCTGAACATTTTAGGAAAAGAGAATCTCTAAAATCAAAAGAGAATCCAAAACAAAGAGAAAAGAAAGTGACCTAGAAAGAGAGATAATGTAGGAATTAACAATATTGCAACCAAAAAATAAGAAAGTATGAAAAATAATAATTGGAGAACAAGAATCAAATATTGAGCTAATTTTTCAGTAGAAAAAGCCCAAGCAAAGCCATGGAAATCTCAGGAAGAAGAAGAATAGGACAAAATGTGGAAAATAAGAAAGAAGGAACAGTGCATAGATCCAATACCCATGTAATTAGAGTTCCAGAAAAAGAAACCAGAGAGATGGAAAGGAGGGAAAGTATCAAAGAAATGAATAAGAAAGCTTTCTGGACTGAAGGACATGCATCTCTAAACTGAAAGAGCCACCTAACACTTAGCACAATGAATGAGAAGAGATACAGATTGCTTTGAAATTCAGAATAAGAGAGGAGTGGAAATACATTTAAAAGATCAAGAATCAGGCCATGGCATTGATTGGTATGGCTCAATGGAAGAGCATTGGCCTGCTCACCAAAGAGTCACAGGTTCAATTCTCAGTCAAGGACACATAACTGTGTTGCAAGTTCATTCTCCAGTTGGGGTACATGCAAGGAGGCAGCCAAGCGATGTATCTCAGATTAATTCCTCTCCCCCCCTGTTCTTTCTCCTCTCCCTCTATCTCTTCTCTCACTTTCACTCTCTCTAAAAATCAATGGAAAAAAATATCCTTAGGTGAGGATTAAGAACAATCAGGCCCTAGCCAGTCTTTCTCAGTGGTTAGAGTGTCAGCCAGTGCACTTCTTGGTCATGGATTCAATTCCTGTTCAAGGGCATGTACCTGGGTTGCAGGTTCGAACCTCAAGTGTGCATTCAGGAGGCAACCAGTCAATGTATCTCTCTCATATCAATGTTTCTCCTTTTCTCTTTTCTTCCTTCCCTTCCTCTCTCCCTCCTCTCTCTCTCTAAAAATCAATAGAAAAAATATCCTTGGGTAAGAATTAACAAAAAAAATTTTTGAAAAAAGAAAGATTAAGAATTAGAATGGTATTTTATTGTTTAGCAGAAGGTCAAAGCTAGAAAGCAGTTGAGCATTGAATCCTGAGGCAGAATTAGTTTCATCTGATTTTTCTGAATAGCCAAACTGAATCATCTTAATATTACAACTGCTACCAAAGTTCCTTATAGGTATTATCAAGACCTAGTTTTCTCAACCTTTTTAGTTTTCTTCATCAGAATTTGTGTATGTATAATTCAGAACACTGTATTATGATTCCCCTAATACAAAAATGTCTTAAAGGGCTTAATTTTAATTAAGTTATGCTATGTTATAGTTCTGCCTTTATCTCTCTGAAAAGGAAGTTTGAACACAATATATATCTTCTTCAATGGCAGTGTACTGTGTAATACAGGGGTGCCCACATGCTGCACTGACACTGCCTACATAAGAATCACCTGTGGAGCTTGTTAACAGTACAGATTCCTGGGCCTCTCTGACTGGTTTATTAAATCTGAGACTTTGCCCAGGAATTTATATTTCACAAACTCCCGAAGTGATTCATTATACAACCTTAAATCAGGTTTGGTTCAGTATACAACCTTAAATCAAGTTTGGAAACTCCTGGTTCAATGTGCTTTTAACCCTTTGCACTCTGAACCATTCTGGACATTGGCTACCAGCTACTCGACGCTCCTTTGCAGCGGACACATGTGTTGAATTAACTCAATTCCCGTAATCACTAATTAACTGCAATGTCCCCCCTGAGAGGGGACATCCGAGTGATATGCTAGAATTCCGATGTCCCCTGAGAGGGGACAGCGGAGTGCAAAGGGTTAATAAGAAACAAGATATAGCCGAGACCGGTTTGGCTCAATGGATAGAGCATCAGCTTGGGGACTAACGGGTCCCGGGTTCGATTCCGGTCAAGGGAATGTACCTTGGTTGCGGGCATATCCCCAGTAGGGGGTGTGCAAGAGGCAGCTGATCGATGACTCTCTCTCATCGATGTTTCTAACTCTCTATCTCTCTCCCTTCTTCTCTGTACAAAGTCAATAAAATATATTTAAAAAAAAAAGAAACAAGATATAATTTTTTTTAAGAGAGAAAGGAAAGGAGAAGGACGGAGGGAGGGAAGGAGAGAGAGAGAGAGAGGAGCATAGATGTGAGAGTGGAACATCAGTTGGCTCCCTCCTGCATGCCCATTACTGAGGATTGAGCAGGCAACCCGGGTATGGACCCTGACCTGGAATCACACCAGGAACCTTTCAGTGCATAGGACGATGCTCAACCAATTGAGCCACACCAGCCAGGGAAGATGTAAATTTTTTTAAATTCCTGAGTTAAAAATATTAGAATAAAGAAAAGGAAGATTGTACATGTCATGAAAGTGACCACATTTGAACACTTGGGCTTTTGAGGACGGTTTTGTAGGCTGGGAACACTATGGAAGCAACTTAGCATTGGGGGCAGGTGAGATCCTTAAGATTTCTCTCTTTGTGTCCTGGCTTTTGTCCCCCAAGCGACAGCTTCAGTAACCCTTTATTATTTTTAAAGTATTGCTACAGATATTCTTAAAGCTCACATCAATATATATTGTTCTTGGCCATTATAGGCTAGACAGCATAATGATAAGCTGACTTATGTAAATTGTTCATAGTCCTAGGAGGGACTTCTGATGTTGAATGTTATAAGCAAGATTAATCTTAAGTTAAGCCAAAACTGGTTTGGCTCGGTGGATAAAGCGTCAGGCCTGACTCAAGGGTCCCGGGTTTGATTCCAGTCAAGAGCATGTATCTTGGTTGCGGGCACATTTCCAGTAGGGGTCGTGCAAGAGGCAGCTGATGGATGTTTCTCTCTCATTAATGTTTCTGACTCTCTATCCCTCTCCCTTCCTCTCTAAAAAATCAATAAAATATATATATTAAAAAAAAAAAAAAAGATTAACCTTAAGTGTGTGCCTCTTTGCCCAAGTAAAAAAAAAAGACTAAGAAGCATAGCACAAGGAAGTCTTACATTTCAGGGCTTTGATGAATCCATTTTACTAAAATAGAAATTTTCTGTGATTTTTAACAGCTAATATAATGCCTTCATCATCTCATTTCTTTGGCTCAGTGCCATGGGGAGCACCAGTGACAGTTCCTGGAAAGCCCTTTCATCATACTTCATATTCTGGGGCCATGCCCATGGCTGGGGGAATGGCAGGTGGTTTGCACAATCAATTCATACCTCTACAGGTGAGACCTGGAAATAAAATTATTGTGTTTTAAGAGAATTTCTTAGTGCTCAAAGATGATTGATGATAGAATAATGTGTTTATTCAATAACTAGAGGCGCGGTGCATAAAATAGGAAATTCGTGCACGGGGAGGGGCGGGGAGTGTTGTCCCTCAGCCCAGCCTGCACTCTCTCCAATCTGGGACCCCTCAAGGGATGTCCAACTGCCCATTTAGGCCTAATCCTAACTGGTAGGATCTGGCCTAAATGGGCAGTCGGACATCTTTCTCACAATCCAGGACTGCTGGCTCCCAACTCTTTGCCTGCCTGCCTTCCTGATTGCCCCTAACTGCTTCTATCTGCCAGCCTGATCACCCCTCCCCTGCCAGCTTGATTGATGCCTAACTGCTCCCCTGCCAGCCATGTTGCCCCTAACTGCCCTCCCCTAAAGGCCTGGTCACCCCTAACTGCCCTCCTCTGCAGGCCTGGTCATCCCTAACTCCTCTCCCCTGCAGGCCTGGGTCCCTCCATCTGCCCTTCCCTTCAGGCCCAGTCACCTCCAACTTCCCTCCTCTGCTGATCTGGTCACCCTTAACTGTCCTCCTCTGTAGGTTTGATCGCCCCCAACTGCTCACCCTTGCAGGTCTGGTCCCTCCCAACTGCCCTCTCCTGCTGGCCATCTTGTGGCGGCCATCTTGCGTGTTGGAGTGATGGTCAATTTGCATATTACTCTTTTATTAGATAGGATTACCTTCACTGCCAACTCAGAAGCTGAGTATTGGTTTGGGTCCTGAGATTGTGACCAGTGATACCAGTCTGGCCGAGTCCCTGCTGTCTGAATTTATGTTCTAATAAATAATAATAATTGCTGCAAATAATGATATCCTTTTCAAGCACAAAGTGATTTAAAATCAGGAATATAAATTTTATTTATATTCACTGTATGAAAATTTTTTAGATATTTTATTTCTTAACTATAAATTCTTTTAATTTCTAAAGTCTCGGTTTGGAAATTTACAATTAGAAGTTACAAGTCAGCAATGATCAACAAATATTACCAGCATGATTTATGATATTTTCTGACACTAGTTTTTTTTAGCCTACATTGTTAATCGATGATTCCTTTATTTCTTAAAGGTCACTAAAAAAAGGGTTGCAAACAAAAAGAACTTTGAGAATAAGGCCCAGAGTTCTCAAGCCACCCCACTTCAGACTAGCCAGCCAGAGTCTTCTGATGTCACCAAAGTGATTCCACAGGAGAGTTCATCAGCTCCCTTCAAATCCTCTCAGATTACTCAGCCTGCATCTTCCTTTCAAGTTGAAGCTGCCTCTCAAGGCCATAGTATGTCTCACCGTAAGTCAGCACCCAGCTCTTCTTCAAGAAGAAAATCAAGAAAACTAGCTGTCAATTTTGACATTTCTAAATCTTCTGAATAAATGTGGTACTTGGAGTTAAATTAACTTATTTTCACCCATCTTTTTATAAATCTATATCGGTGTCTCATAAAAAAAATAGAATGCGCAATTTTAAAATAATATGTTTCAATTGAAAAATTTTAAGTTGTGGAGCACTTTTCATGCTGTTTAAAAGACTATATATCAAATTGTGCATCTTAAATATGTGCAGTTTGCTTTATGTTAATTATACTTCACTAAAGCTATTTTTTAAAAAGAATAAATTTAAAGCTTGTGTGAAAATAATACTAGCAGACTAAGCATTAAAATGGACGACTCTGACTACTGAGTCCTGCACTATGAATTAGACATCATATTGCAATAATAATAAACATTTTTTACACCATCATTGAGGGATAATTAAATGGAGCATGAAAATTGGGCCCCAAGTACAATTTACTGGATATGAATTTCATTTTTTTTAAATGATGTAACAGAATTGTCAGGAGACTGCCTCTTATGTACATGTATTTTAATGTATCTTCTATTGTCTTTGTGAGTCTGGTAGACCTGCTCTGAACTGATTACACTGCATGGTGCTGCCAGTTTTGCTTTATTCCAAATTTTGTACCAAAGCAACTTTAGAATACTGGTCAGAATATTTCACTTAGCTACTTACAATTATAAATAGCAATCTAGATTTAAGCAACTAATTACTGTATTTGTAGATATTCAATAACCAGCATTTATAATTTTGAATAAAATTAAGTTTCAAAATTTACAGGGTACAATGATTATAAATTAATCTTCCAGTAGAATCAAGTAGAAGCTATTAATCATGATAACTAATGATGTTGCATTATTATTTTGTAGAGCTCACTTGCACAGCTGCACTAAATGTTGGTCCCCGTTTAGTGCTTCCTGGCTGAGGGAATTCTAGTTCTAATATCCAAGCACATGTATTACAAGCACAATACCATTGTGGTGTGCATTATTTCCATTGTCTCCCTGCTGCCTGGTCAGCACCAGCACTTGGTCTTTGCATGTCTTGTCGGGGGTATTGTTCAAGCTCTGGCTCTTAGTATTCTTTTAAAGTTTTTGAAAATTTATCAGTAGCCCTGGGACTGAATTTTTATATATATTTTTATCCTTTAGTTTTTATGATGTGCTTATATTTTTAAGGAAATAAGTTATCTTTTTTCTTTTTAAGTTAGAACCACAATTTTTATATGGAGTTGCTTCTTATATCTAACTTCATTGAGTGCATTGGACACTCTGCCATGAGTCTTAGAGTGGTCTCTCTGTTTAAAGTGCTGGCCTTGACCAAGTGGATTCCTTTAACTGCTGGTTTCAGAGTTTCTCTAAATGTGTATAAGCTATTTGTATATTAATAGTGCCTTTAGTATAAGAGGTAAATGTTCATTACCTATCATTTGTTATGGTCATGTGAGTCTGTGATCTTAATTTCTTTCCTAGATTTACACTTCAGCAGGGTCCAGCAGTTCCTTTTTGAGAGTGTTTCTTTTATCTCTAGTAGGATCTTGAATAATTATGTTCAAATAATTCTCAGCATTTGTCTTTGTTGCCTCACAAGCTATTTGTTTTAAAAGGAAATATCTGTTATGGGAATACAATACAAAAAAGTTAAATTGTGACAGTAATGTTCTATTTAAAGTATATAATGTTTTTCACCTTCTGTAACTATACAAACTCCAGCATTCAATAATTGCCTCCCACATCACTTCTGTGGGACCACTCTATAAACAGTGCACAGCTCACAGATTTTTTTAGATCACAGAGCAAGGAATGCGCACCAACTGAAAACTCCAAGAAAAATTTCAGTAAGCATGATGCCACTGAACTAGTAAGGATATTCCCGTATCTGAGCAAAAAGCAAATTGATAGTTCTATATGGATAGGCAGTAAACATGTTTCTCTTTGTTCCTTCTTCTCTTTTTTTAAAAACATATTATCCTAAAGGTCAACAGTAAAGAGATTATGGAAGGGAGCTCTGTAATGACTAGGCATTGCTCTGTATTCTTTTCCCCATGTAGACTTACTCTAAATGTGGGCCCAACATCCATAGGAGATGTGCCCTCCCTGTGGGGATAGGCTGTTTTATCTCATGAAATTTTGAGGAGAGTGGACCCATTGATAGTTTGGGAAACTTACAGTTTTTTTCTTTTTGGGTGGGGCCGACTCAACCACCCCAAAGTTTAGTTATCTGTTTGTTCCACAATTGGATCTGCTGTGGAGCGTTGAAGATGCCGAAGAGCAGGGTCGCCAGAGGCTCTCATGTTTCCACATAACTAACTGGAGCAGTTAATTTTAAGTATTCTTGTTCAGTAATGTTTCTTTTCCTTTCTTTTTGAGTGAAGTAAGTGAATTTAGAAGCTTGATCTTCCCAGTTTCGTTGTTTCTGTTCACAATTTCTGACATTACCTGAGCTTTATAATTTGGCAGAAAGAATGTACTAATTGATTTAAACATTGAGTAGACCAAAGTCTTAAACATCTGATGATAAAAAGATAAAGAGATCCTTTTTACTCCCTATTGAGAGGAAGGACGAAGAACTTGAGGCAGGTTTTTTGTTGTTTACTTCTTTTTCTCTGATCAGGTATTTGCTTTAAATTTAGACTGATACTTTCAAACTTATCTTAGTTTTTAAAATACTGGGGAGAGAGAAGGTGGTTGGAATAAGGAAACCAGTTAAATAAGACATATCCAATCACTGCTTTGTCAGACTATTTTATATCTTCTAGCTCAAGGAAGCAGATAAGCTTTAGGATCTGTTTCATTTACTTTTTAAGCATCTGTTTTATTTCTGTGAGTAAATCATACATTTGCATAGTGGTTGTCTTCTTTTTACCTGAAGATAGAATTGGAGATCCATTATAGTTCTACCATGCTTCATCTCATTGGTCCACAATTTTTAAAACAACTGTGTACAATAGCCCAGCTTTTTGAGCTTGGTGTTTACCTGTAAACATAATTTTTTCCAATAGTTTCAGCAGTTGGTATGCTGCCTAGGCCCACCAGTTAAGTTTCTATAGATGTTTCAGTCACTTGAAGCCAAATCCCTTTCCCATTTCTAATGAAATAATATAAGAGAATTTGGTCCACAGTTTGCTTTAAGTTCTTTTCTTTCTTTCTTCTCTTTGTCTTGGGGTTTTTTTGTTTTGGTTTGGTTTGGGTTTTTGCCTCTCATCCCTTACATTTTATTTTGCCTGCACATAGTTGCTTTGTAGAGTGTTTTCATATATTTTGATATATGAGTAAGAACGTGCTGTGTCATCAAATGTTCCACAGTTTGTTCATTTAAACAATATGATTAAGTATAAGTCATACATGTATATTTTAATTCCTTTCTTTTCTCACATAACTATTTTATAAGTAACTAGAATTTTTCATCAGATCTTATACAGAGCAATATTTTATTAAAAACTCAAAAGGGAAGAAACTTTTATGCTCATTTTGTAGTTTTTTTTTAAATATCTTTACATTATCTGCAATTAAAGTGTTTTAAACTTGCATTAGAATGGACTTCAAATGTATTATTGTGTTGTTCATTTGTAAATTTATAGCATGAAGTTAGCCTCAAAACATTGTGCAAAAAGATTTTTAAGTGTAATAATCACTGAAAGAGTTTAAACATTGTACATGTTAAATGCTATATGGATTTTAATTAAACACTTGAGAATGATTTTATAAGCTGTTTATTCTTGTATGTTTGCATTAATATCAGAAGCGGAAATATTGCACTTGTCATTTAAATTCCATATCCTTTTATACCTGTATTTTGGATTTACATTTAGTGTAAACTAGCCAGCATGTTTGGTAGGAAAAGTCTAAATTGTAGACTCAGGTAGCCACTCTTCTGATCTTAACTCTACTGCTTACTAGTTGTAAATGGGTCAGTATCTATTAACATTGACAAGTTAGGTAAGGTTTATGTACAGTTTCTTTATCTCCTAAGTAAGAAAACAACACCCTTGTATGGTTAATATGTAGAAGGCACTAGGAACATAGCAGGCATATTACAAATTTTAGTGAATGAGGCTTTGTCACATGATCTTTTCTCTGAGTCCCAAACACAAATCTTCTGGACCGTGGTGGGTACCACTTTGTCTTTCCCACGGAGTTCCTCTGTAGCGTCTAGCTCCTACAAAGTCCCCTGCTTCCCCAAGCATTAGGAGCCTCTTCCCTTTATGTTATTGTTTTCCCTGACATAATCCCCTCTATCTTTTCTACATGCAGGGGAAGGTTCTTACCAGCCACATAGAAGGAGGCTTTAATTCCTACTCATAAGACCAGGGAATCTACTGGTACAAGACTAACATATATACTAATAAAAGGGTAATATGCTAATTAGACCAGATGGACCGGACATATTCCGGTCATCCTTCCAGACAAAGTCATGGTGGCAGGGGCCAAGGCAGAGGCAGTAGGGGCAATGAAGCTGAATGGGGAGAGCAGTTAGGGGTAATCAGGCAGGCAGGCAGAGTGGTTAGGGGCGATCAGGCAGGCAGGCGGGTGAGTGGTTAGGAGCTAGTGGTCCCGGATTGCAAGAAGGGTGTCCAGCTACCAGTTGCCCAATCCCGATGGGTCCCGGATTGGAGAGGGTGTAGGCCAAGCTGAGGACCACCCCCCACCCCATCCCTGCCCTGCACAAATTTTGTGCACTGGGCATTCAGTCTTGCTAATAATGGCTGTATCTCACACTAGAACTCTTATGCATAATTTTACCAAAATCTCCATGATAGGGGTGGGTGTGAAGGGGTTAAGGAGGGAAGACAGTTTCTTCCTGCTACATCTGCATCCAGCTCTGCCTTATAAATCTGAGGCTGTTTGTAAGATTGTACTTTACTCAGGAACCCCAAGGAGTCACATTCTGATTTGTTTGGTTGCTTGATCCAGAGAGGCATGAGGCCTGGGACCACCACTGGAGTCTCAGCTACCTGCTTTTCTACTACATTCCCCATATTGCCAGCTTCCCACACTGAGAGTCTTGGTAACCAAATTTCTTCACCCTAATCTAGAGCATTTTTGGGCTTCCTTAATCTTGGTGAAGCAAAACTAAAACCAAAACCCATTCAAACCACCTTAAGAAAGGGAAAGTTGTAAGAACATGGGGCAATATCAAAATCCAATCCAGGAAGTACAACGAAGCTTTTAAGAAACAGAACTTAGGGTATTACCTTCCAATTCACTCTGTCTTCCCTCCATGGGGTGGCTCACTCATCTGAAGTGTGGATGGGTAGGCAGGTGACCTTCAGGGGCTGCTCCTCCTGGGATGTGGGTTGATAAGGAAATGCCAACCTCTCAAAGGCAAACGAAAACAACCCATCCTGGACCCACAGTCAGTTCATGTAAGTTTTTAGTTTATTTTGTTTTTGTTTTTAAATATATTTTTATTATTGATTTTCATAATGAATGTGTGAGCCAAGGGTTTTTCCCCCAGGGTCGTGTCTCATGATGCTGAAGAATGAGGTCCTCGGACCAGAACATTTAAGCAAAAGTGTGAAAAATGTATTACAAGCAGATTCAGACTCCCCTCAAGGGGAGGGAAGAGGCACTAATGGGCTGCCCATTAAAGACTTGTAGTCCAGGGGCATATATATTTGCTACAAGCCTGCTTCTATATCTTTCCGTGTCGACTTCCTCAATTGTTCTTGTCCAGCAACAGACCTGAACTTTCCCTGTTTCTATGTGTTCTTTCTCTGTTCCTATGCTGAACTTTCTCTGTTTCTGTGCATTTATATACCTGTTGTTTCACGTCCTTCCTTGTTCTCACCTGCCTCTCTCTTTGAGTCCAGAAACATTTTATTATTTCTGCTTGGTTGGTTCCTGTGGTTAGGCTGCTCAAATTACAGTGTCTGCCCCTGCCTATGTACTACTTGCCTTTGTTTTCCACTGGACCCCTGCCCTATCAGCATGTGTTTCAAGTTAACCCTCTCAGTCCCCACTCCAATTAGGAGACCCTAACTGCTGTTGGGAGCAGGGGTGATGACCACTCTGGCTACTTCCTCCTGAAAAGGAATGTGGATTAAAAGCAGCCTTTAGGGTCCCATCGGAGGAGGCTGGTCTAGGGGTCCATGGTAAAGGGCAGTTGTCCACCTGGGGCTGCATTTGGAGTTTTATAGCCTCTATCAAGATTAAACAAAACATATTAGAATGTTTAATAAGCAAGGGTCAAAGATAAGTAATAGAAATAGCTAAACAAAGGGCTGAGAAGCCAACCAGCTTCTTAGGGATAGGACTATTTCTTTAATTTGTTTTAAGTACTGTATGGAAAATGATACCTGTACCCAGGTGGGTCAAAACTATCCTCTGCAGAGGGCAGGGGGTACTTAGGGCCTGGATGGCTGAGTCCCCTTGGGTCTTGGTGGGACTTGTCCTTTCAGGGGTCTTGTATTATAAGGAGGACAAGATGGCTTAAGTGTATTCTGTGGGCGACTAGGTCCCATCACCTTCTTAGGGGTTTTTGACTCTGGTATTGTTTTGGGTCAATGATGTCAAGAACTAGGCTTCAATTTTGCATTACTGACATAATTGTTTATTGTTTCTTAAGGTAAATAAAGCCTGCCTATAAGAGAGCTTAAACTACTTCTCTTCCCTTCTAAAGAAAAGATCTATTTGTAAGATGGTATTGTAATTAATACTTGTAAGATGGGCCATGTCTTTCTATCTTCCATGTCTGAGTACAAAAGAAAATCAGGCATTTCTTAAGGGTCTGAAGGTCCAATGTGTCCCATGTTTAAAAATACAGCCCAAAAGACTATCTGTATGGGATATGGAAGAAGTGCTTCCCATCAGTAAGAAAACACACAAAAGGATGCCCAGCATCCTGTGTGAACTTCCCTTCTCTGTTTGGGGCATCCCTTTCCTAGATAAGGGATGTGAAATGGGTGTCTTTGTGTGTGACCACAAAAGAGGTTCTGCTGGACTTAGTCACACTTACTGGCGAGATCTAGGGCGAGAAAACCTGTTAGTGTACGTCCATTAACAGAAATGACCTACTGGACTGTGCACATTAGGTACCAATGAGGTCCTGCCAGACACTCATCCTGCTCCACATGCTGACCAGTATCCCTGATTGAAAGTGTCTAAGATGGTTCCAATATTTCTGAAGTTTTTTTCTGAAACCCATCAAGTTTCCCAAAGGAGTTTCAAAAGAAGTGACTCTAGTCCAAGGGCTTGAAGAGTTTGGCCAGTACCTGGAGCTCTGGACTGGCCAGTATCCAGAGCCCCAGGGAGAATACAAATAGCTCCAGCCTTATTCCTGTGTATGCCCTCACTATCAAAAGATCTATCCTCTTCACCCAGGTCTCTCCAGTCTGTCAGTAATGTGGGACTTACTACCATGTTTCCCAAAAATAAGACATCCTCCAAAAATAAGACCTACTTACAGGTTTCCTTCTGAGTGAAATATAAGGCATCCCCCAAAAAATAAGCCCCCCCCCCCCCAGGCTAACCATGAGAGATTTGGTCCACTGATTCTGAAAGAAATGGAGTCACCAGGAAATTCAGGAATTGGATTGTTATGATGATGTTCCAGAAGATGATGACATGATTGTCATTGAATAAATGAGTAAATTCTTGATACTGTAGCATTCACAGTTTGTCTGGTTTGTGTTGACAACTACCGAACTACCGTACCGTATACAGGTAATAAATTTCCTTTATTTTCATTTAACAATAAATATGTACCGTATTCTTCTTCATGGAAAAATAAGATACCCCATGAAAATAAGATCTAGCACATCTTAGGGAGCAAAAATTAATATAAGACACTGTCTTATTTTCGGGGAAACAGGGTAGTATATGAAAAGGGTGGAACCCTACTTCTGTTAAGCCTAGGACTTTACATCCACTAGTGAGGAAATCTCCTTGATAATATAGGTGTCTAGTATGTGATTTACCTGGGAATATGGAGGCACACTGCAAATAATGTTGGAGAGCTTGTTTTAGTCTCTTTTGGTCCTTCTCTTTCCAGTCCTCTGCTCTATTTGTGTTTGCATGAAAGAAAAAGTTCCCAACTCAAGGGCCTATATGACCTCTTACATGTGGGGAGATGTAGTTATCAGAAGCATGCTATGTCTCCCGAGTATGGATACTTTCTTCTAGGCTTTCCTATAATTATGGTAAGAACTAAGACTCTGATTCCCATAAGCCTAAGGCTAGTTTCTTTAAAATCCCTGGAAAGAACTGAACAATCTGGAGGAAGTGGACATATTCCTAGAAAAATACAACCTTCCAAAACTCAATCAGGAAGAATCTAAAAATCTCAATAGACCAGTGACTTGGGAAGAAATTGAAACAGTCATTAAAAAGCTTCCAGCAAACAAAAGCCCAGGGCCAGATGGCTTCATAGGAGAGTTTTACCAAACATTCAAGGAAGAACTAAAACCTATCCTCATCAGACTATTCCAAAAAAATTCAAGAGGAAGAAACAGTTCCACACTCCTTCTATGAAGCCAGCATCACCCTAATATTAAGGCCAGATAAAGACAACTCAATGAAAGAGAATTACAGGCCCATATCCCTCATGAACTTAGATGCCAAAATCCTCAACAAAATTCTAGGAAACCAGCTCCAGCAGAACATCAGAAAGATCATACACCATGACCAAGTAGGATTTATTCCAGGAATGCAAGGATGGTACAATATCCGCTAATCAATAAATGTGATACATCACATAAACAAATTGAGAGATAAAAAAACATATAGTCATATCAATTGATGCAGAAAAAGCATTTGATAAAATCCAACACCCTTTCCTGATAAAAACTCTCAACAAGGTGGGAGTACAGGGATCATACCTCAACATAATAAAAGCTATGTATGATAAACCCACAGCCAACATCATACTCAATGGACAAAAACTAAAACCATTCCCTCTAAGAACAGGAACAAGACAGGGATGCCCACTCTCGCCACTCCTGTTTGACATAGTACTGGAAGTACTAGCCATTGCATTTAGACAAGAAGAGGAAATAAAAGGCATCCAAATTGGAAAAGAAGAAGTAAAGTTATCCTTATTTGCAGATGACATGATATTGTACATAAAAAAAAGACTCCATTAAAAAACTAATTGACTTAATAAATGAATTTGGCAATGTAGCAGGATACAAAATTAATGCCAAGAAATCTATGGCATTTCTATACACCAACAGTGAACTTACAGAAACAGAGACTAAAAAAGCAATTTCATTTACTATCGCACCAAAAAAATTAAGATACCTAGGAATAAACTTAACTAAGGAAGTAAAGGACCTATATGCGGAAAACTACACGACACTGAAAAAAGAGATAGAAGAAGATATAAACAGATGGAAGAACATACCATGTTCATGGATTGGTAGAATCAACATCATCAAAATGTCCATACTTCCTAAAGCAATCTATAGGTTCAGTGAACTCCCTATTAAAATACCAACGAAATATTCACTGACATAGAAAGAACTCTCCAAAAGTTCATTTGGAACAATAAAAGACCCCAAATAGCCACAGCAATCCTGAGAAAGAAGAGTAAAGTAGAAGGGATCTCAATACCATATTTCAAGCTGTATTACAAAGCCACTGTTCTCAAAACAGCATGGTACTGGCACAAGAACAGACATATAGATCAATGGAATGGAATCGAGAACCCAGATATCAACCCAAATCACTAAACAACCCTCATTTCTTTTTTTATAGTATCACATAATTGTCCTCATCCCCCCATTCCCATCCCAGCCCCTCCCTACATATTCCCTCACCCCCCTGTTGTCCATGGCCACTGGCTAGGCCCATATGCATGCACACAAGTCCTTTGGTTGATCTCTTCCCCTTGCCCCCACCCTCTCTTCCTTTCCCTCTGAGGTTTGAGTCTGATCGCTGCTTCTCTTTCTCTGGATCTGTTTTCATTCATCAGTTTATGTTGTTCATTATTTCTTCTAGATGTGTGAGATCATGTGATCTAAGAAACACCCTTGCAAGAACCTAAACTGAGGCCAGCCATAATGGTTATGCTGAGAGGCAAATGAATTAGTCTGTAGTGAGTTCCTTTCTGGGCCAACAGTTCTTTTGAGTCCCAATTTCAATGTCAGATAGTTCCTTATGTGTACATGTCAGCAATGATATTTCAGATCTGGTTGGTGGACAAATGGTGGTAATGCAGGTCCACTCATCTCTGGTTTGGTCCTGGGCATCCTTCAGCAACACGCAGCTGCTGTCTGCTGGTATGGCAAGGCATCATCAGCATCTTCCATCTCTGAATTGTTTCTCTTCTATCTTCATGGCTGGAGCACTTCTGTCTATTCCTTTCTGTTACAGGATTCCTGATGGTCTCGGAGTTGTTTTCTGAAAATACACAAACATATTCTCGACCAAAAGTTAATAAAGGGATATTTTCTATAAATATGACTTGGGATCCTTTTTCATTCCCCCCCCCCCCCCCAAATGATTTTCCTCTGGCTTGTTTTGACACCATGTGTGTATTTTCATGGGTATCTTGCTGTTAGCATTTCGAATGAAGGCAACCTTCATTCCTTACCAAGAAAGATGGTCATGAACCATGTGACCAAGAGCGGCACCAGGCTGTTCTCTAAGGTGCTTATGTTGGCTTCAAGACTTCTGGTGACATCCGGAGTCCAGACATGTCTCTCTCAGACACGACACTACAGCAAAAGTTTTAGTTAATAAAACTATTATTGGAAACTGGTTTTATTGATTCATACAAAAAAAAAATGCATTGCCATGACCTATTGATTATGGATTGCCAAAATCTGGAGGGATTAGGCAGGGAGAAAAATATAATTTACCAAATGTTTTTGTTTCCTTGTATCTGAAAAACAAAGCCCAAAAATTAAGAATACTTTTAACAAATTCACAAAACCTTAGTTTTGTCTTCTGACATAAATACATTTATACAAGAGACCTTGACTATATTGTAAAAAGCCAATCAATTAAAGCAATTAAAGTATGTATCTTTATTGAAAAAACAAAGTAAATAAACCTATACATCTGGCTCATGAAGTATAGATGGGCTCCCAGCCAATCTGAAGAACAGGCTGATGCAGGTCCAAGGCATCATACACCCTCCTGTCTGTAGGTCTTAAAATTGCTCTGTTGAGTACTCTGGTACAGATTAATTCTTAAGATTCCCTGTTATTTTGTTGTAGTCTTTTTAGAAATCATGAGAAGTACCTGGCAACCTGACAACTTTACCTTGCCAAGCCTTGACACTGCCAGCCACTGCATAGGAAATAAAACAGCTCTTTTTTCCTTTCCCTTTCCCCCCTCCCTTTCTGTACAAGGATTTTTTTTGTTTTTTGCTTTTTGTTCTTAATCATTTGCTCTGTGTACTTGGCTGGGGAAGGTAATGGTTTGTTAGTTACAAGCTGGCTGCAAATTGCCCATATTGTTTAGTTTGGTTTTTATTTTTATTTTTTTACATTTTTTATTTTTTATTTTTATTGATTTTACACAGAGAGGAATTGAGAGGGATAGAGAGTTAGAAACGTGGTTGAGAGAGAAACACCAACCAGCTACCTCCTGCACAACCCCCACTGGGGATGTGCCCACAACCAAGGTACATGCCCTTGACCGGAATCGAACCTGGGACCTTTCAGTCTGCAGCTGACGCTCTACCACTGAGCCAAACCGGTCCCGGCTTTTTTTTTTTTTTTTTTTTTTTTTTTTTAACATTTTTCTTTATAAATCTTCTATAATTTTCATAAACCTTTGTGCAACTTTTAGGAATAACTAGTTTTCAAAATGCATCTCTATGCACCATGCCTTTTTTTTTTTTTTAACCAAAATCACATAATTTCCAATTAAAAATTCTTAAGTCTCAATCCTCAATAACCAAAAAAAGCAAACAACCAGCATTCCTTAGATTGACCCTTGTGAACATATTTTAAACATACTTAGTTTCAAAGCACATTCTCAATAAAGCATAAGACATTATAACAGCTCCAAGTCCATTTTACAGACTTTATGGAACAAAGATAAAAAGTGATCTAGCAATCAAAGATGTAATGAGTTCATTTGACCTGCACACGTAGCTAAGTTTTTAGCAGAAACTTGTACCTTTAATGGTGGCCAGACTAGGGTTTTTGACCAGGTACTTACCGTATTTTTCGGACCATATGACGCACTTTTTTTCCCCCAGAAGTGGGGGGAAAAAGTCCCTGCGTCTTATGGTCCAAATATAGCCTCCACATATACTTTTAAAAAAAAGTTTTTTTACTTGCCCGGCTCTGTGTGGTCTCTGTGTGCTTGCCCGGCTCTAAAATGGTTCTAAATGCTGCTGTTTACTTTACAGGGTTGATTACATGTGTTTATGACTGTGATGTTGGGTTTTAATGCACATAAAATATTTTAGGACACTATTTGTTTCAGAATCTTTTTTTCTTCATTTCCCTTCTCTAAAAACTGGTGCGTCTTATGGTCCGGAGCGTCTTATGGTCCGAAAAATACGGTACATTTCAGAGCTCTAGGAACCCCCAGGGAGCACTGTAGAAAGTGCTGAAGGGCCTCGAGCACGGTTGTAAGTCCTAACCATGGAGTCCTCCATTCTGTCTGGGGATCTAATGCGCTAAGCCCTAAGGTATGGAATATGCCCTGATCTACCTCCCCATCTTACTTAAAATGCTCTCCAGACATGGTGCGTTGTGAACACTAGGGGCAGGCTCTGCCCTTCAGGCAAGGGCATTCCCTCCATAACATTCTATTGAAGACCCAAATCCCCTCTGATCCCCACAAGGAAACTGCACGAAGCTGGACAAAATCAGGTTTGTGGGTGTCAAATCCAAGGAGGCATTGAGGGAATGAGGGAATCCTCTGCTCACACATGGCTTGGTCCATCTGTGGTAGGGACACCAAGAACGGTAGATCAGCCGGTCTGAGGCAGGATCCAAAAAACTTAGCATCCCTCTACCCCAACAGCGGGCAAGAGGAGGAAAAAGGCAGGAAAGTTTGAACAGATCTCTGGCAATAGAAATCCTAACAAGGGAACAGACCAGGGTTGGGCTATATGTAGTGGGTTCAAGTGCGCTGTTTGTGGAGGGAACTCCAAGAAGTGGTGAAACCTCTGGTCATTTCTCTCCTTTTATGAGCCTTAGTTTCTCTGGCTGTCTAAAACAGCCTTGAGGACCTAGAGTGTTGAGTGACCAGCTCTATGTACACTCCCTGGACAAGTCAGAGTTTAATTATAGTTGTAACAGAGGCTCGGTGCATGAAATTCATGCACGGGGGTTGGAGGTCCCTCGGTCCAGCCTGTGCCTCTCACATTCCAGTAGCCCCACAATGGATTGCCCCAAAGAGGTAGACTTTTGCCCTCCTGGCTGAGTCTCCATGACAGATTGCCCCCACCGAAGGAGGCCCAGGCTATCCACTGCAGTGCTGTTGCTCAGGTAGCCTGGGCCTTCCTCTTTGGGGTGATTGTGGAGCCCCCCGATTGATCAGTAACCCCACCAACCACTGGCCTGAACCTTTCTCTTCAGGGCAATCATTGGGCACCTGCCTTGGCTGGCCTGGCGCCAATGGGCGTCATAGCATGGTCATCCAGAAAGTCATCCAGATGGTTGTTCAGTTCATTTGCATATTACCCTTTTATTATTATAGATTCTGGAGACCCTATGAGGCTCCTGCATGTCTTAGGGTTCAGCTCCAGACTCCCCTGCAAGGACCTTACTCACAAAAGGACATTTGAGATTCTTGAACCAGAGGGAGGAATTTGCCTCTTTGATATTTGGAGCCTGGGTAAGGACCCAAACACTCATTTAGTCACTGATTGGACTTTATCTTACAACTGGTGTGAAGCCTATTGCTTTCTAATGCAATCTGACTACCAGTTTATTCTTCCATGGGAGTGTTTTTATGCAGCATCTACCCTAATGGCTTTTAACTGCTGACCCATGCCCACTTTTAAATGGTCCAAGGTCTGGAGACCGCATTTGGAAAGAGAAAAATGTCTGCTGGAGATGACAGCCTTATTAAATGGCTGATGGGCACCCAGCAATGCCTCCAAAATTCCAAAGGAAACATCAAAAGAAGTGATAGGGATCATAGGCTGACTGTTTGATGTGGGGCGGTTGGATCCTGGACTGAGCCCTAAAGCTGATAACCTAAACAGTGAGCCTAAGGTTTTTCTTGGGGTTGTGTCTTGTGATGTTCCTCAGACCAGAAGATTTAAGCAAAAGTGTGGAAAATGTATTACAAACAGATTCAGACTCCCCACACAGGGAGGGAGCCCAATAATGGGTTTTCCAGTGAAGCCTTATAGTCCAGGGGTATATATTTGCTACAATCCTGCTTTAATATCTACTAGTGACTGAAGCACGAAATTTGTGCATAGGGATGGAGGTTGGGGGTTGTCCCTCAGCCTGGCCTGCACCAGGTCTACAATCTGGGACCCTTCAGAAGATGTCCGACTGCTGGTTTAGGCCCAATCCCTGGGACCACTGACTTCTAACCACTCACCTGCCTGCCTGCCTGATTGCCCCTAACCACTCTGCCTGCCTGCCTACTCACCCCTAATTGCCCTCCCCTTCTGGCCCAGTCACCTCTAACTGCCCTCCCCTGCTGGCCTAGTTGCCCCTAACTGCCCTCCCTTGTCAACCTGGTGACCCCCAACCTCCCTTCCTTGCATGGCTGATTGCCCACAACTGCTCTCCCCTGGGGCAGCCATCTTTGACTACATGGGGATGGCCATCTTGTGTGTTGGAGTGATGGTCAATTTGCATATTACTCCTTATTAGATAGGACTAGTAGCCTTGCCCATGAATCTGTGCACCAGTAGCTCTCTGCAGGGCCTGGCTGCTCCACACCCACTGCCCAGAGGCCCATCTGCGGCTGGGCACAGAACACTTGCCTCATCGCCATGGTGACAAAGCAAGCATTTTGCGAGGTCGCTCATGCTGTCCAGGGACTGGGGAACTCCTACAGGGCTGAGAGGACTGGGCACCACCATCTTGTGGCTATGGGCGCTGCTATCTTTGTGATGGAGTGATGGTCAATTTACATATTGCCCTTTTATTATATAAGATTGCTCACAGGCAGAAGTCCTGTCACCCATCATGGGTGACAGGACTTCTGCCACCATAAGGATGGGAAGTTGTGCTGAAGGCTCAGCAGTAGGAACAGTTACTGCCTGTAGGCTACCTGTAGGTACCAGTCACCTTATTTAACACTCTCAATCTCTGGACCAGGCGTCTTCAAACTACGGCCCGCAGGCCACATGCGGCCCGCAGAGGAGTCTGATCCGGCCCGCCAGGTTTTTTGGGCAGTGAGCGCAGCCGAGGTGTTACAGTAGGAATTAGTAGTTCATATAGTCCGGCCCTCCAGCTCTCTGAGGGACCGTGATCTGGCCCCCACTTTAAAAAGTTTGAGGACGCCTGCTCTGGACATTAACAATCTATATATATAAAAGCCCAGCAACCAGAATGGCAGAATGACCAGAACGACTGGAAAGACTGGTGGCTATGACACACACTGATCTGGGCCCCAATAGGCCACCCCCAACCCCAGCTGGTCTGGCCCCCACTTGGCCCCCACACTAGATCAGGGGTAGGGCCTGCTGGCCAACTGCCCAAAGCCCCTCCCCCCCTATCTGCCTGGCCTGATGGACCCCCATTAGGGTGCCAACTGGACCCCACCCGTGCACAAATTCATGCACCAGGCCTCTAGTATTAAATATTAACTAGTTTCACAAATGAGGAAATTAAGACACAAAAGGGTTATCTTGCCCAAAGATAGAGTATTTAGCTGACCTGTAACACAAAAGAGGTCAAGAGGTCTTTTGGATCCCCGAGCCCATGGTCTAGCTTACTTTATCTAAGTTAATTTTGAATATTGCAACACATGACTACATTTCCTACAAATTTTAAAGCATGGCAGGTAAGAATAGAATCTTTTGATCATCTCCTAATCTCTGTGAGCACATGATATGTGTCCATCAGCCCTTTTGGAATTGTACACACTATCTACACATTTAACTACTTAAAAGTGTTTTATTGTTTGTATTTTACACAAATGGCGACATTCTTTATGCAACATTCTGAAACTTGCCTTTTTACCTCAGCAAACATCTCTGAGACTTGGCATGCTGTGCCCATTGTTTTCTGTCCCTTTCTGGCCTGCCAGCTTCTCCAAACGCTTGGTTGAACAAGCTGGTGGTGACCATCTCAGCTCATCACTGACAGCTCCTTTAGGGAATTATTATTATTTTTATTTTTTTCAAACTGAGAGAGGCAGGAAAAGAGCTCCATCAAGAATCCAGATTGAGCCCAGCCATGTGGCTCAATGACTGAGTACCAACCAGGAGGTCACAGTTCGATTCCTGGTGAGGGCACATACCCGAGTTGCAGGCTCAATTCCCAGTGGGGGGTGTTCAGGAGGCAGCCTATCAATGATTCTCTCATCATTGATGTTTCTATCTCTCACTCTCCTTTCCTCTCTGAAATCAATTAAATATATATTAGAGGCCCATTGCACAAAATTCATGCACGGAGGTTGGGGAGATGGCTATCCCTCAGCCTGGCCTGCACCCTCTCCAATCTGGGACCCCTCAAAGGAAGTCCTACTGCCAGTTTACAGGGATTGGGCCTAAACCGGCAGTTGGACATCCCTCTCACAATCTGGGACTGCTGGCTCCTATCAGCTCACCTGCCTGCCTGCCTGATTGCTACTAACCACTCTGCCTGCTGGCCTGCTTGCCCCCAACTGCCCCCCACTCCTGCCAGCCTGATCACACCCAACTACCCCCCTGTGCCAGCATACTCATCCCCAACTGCCCCACTGCCAGGCTGATCACCGCCACTGGCCCCCCAACTTGCTTGATTATCCACAACTGCTGTCCTCTCTTGTCCTCTAATCACCTCTACCTCAGCCCTGCCCTCAACTTTCCTCCTCAGCCGGCCTGGTCACCCCTAACTGCCCTCCCCTGCAGGGTTGATCACCCCCAACTGCCATCCAGGGTTAATCACCCCCAACTGCCATCCCTTACAGGCCTGGTCCCTCCCAACTGCCCTCCCCTGCTGGCCATCTTGTGGTGGCCATCTTGTTTCCACACAGGGACAGCCATCTTTGACCACATGGGAACAGCCATATTGTGTGTTGGAGTGATGGTCAATCTGCATATTACTTTTTTATTATATAGGATAGAGGCCTGGTGCATGGGTGGGGGCAGCTGGTTTGCCCTGAAGGATGTCCTGGATCAGGGTTGGGTTTCCCTTGGGGTGTGGGGTGGCCTAAGCGAGGGGCCTGTGGTGGTTTGCAGACTGGCCACACCCCCCAGAGACCCAAGCGGAGCCCCTGGTATCTGGGATATATTTACCTTCTACAATTGAAACTTTGTAGCCTTTTTATTTTTTTTATTGATTTTTCACAGAGAGGAAGAGAGAGGGATAGAGAGTTAGAAACATCGATGAGAGAGAATCATCGATCAGCTGCCTCTTGCACACCCCTACTGGGGATGTGCCCGCAACCACGGTACATGCCCACAACCACGGTACATGCCCTTGACCAGAATCGAACCCAGGACCTTTCAGTCTGCAGGCCGACGCTCTATCCACTGAGCCAAACCGGTCCCCGCAAAACTTTGTAGCCTTGAGTGTAGGCTTAGGCCAGCAAGGGCAGGGGAAAGCTTGGCTTCCTCCGTTGACAGGGAAACGCCTCCCTCCTGCTCTCTGTGGCTGTA
Organism: Pipistrellus kuhlii; assembly: GCF_014108245.1. Lineage (NCBI taxonomy): Eukaryota > Metazoa > Chordata > Mammalia > Chiroptera > Vespertilionidae > Pipistrellus > Pipistrellus kuhlii. The sequence goes on from NW_023425515.1 coordinate 100,734,198, forward strand.
GCCATCTTGGTTGGGTTTATTTGCATATCTGGCAAGGAAACATCACTGCAGGAGAATCTTCAGGAGCACAGCTGAGATTAGGGAGCAGAGCCAGGAGCTAGTCTGGGACAAATGCTGCTGCCTGCAGCAAGGATCCCAACCAAGCTCAACCCTGCACACAGGGCAGCATCAGTTGTGAGGCAACTACTGACTACTGTTCTGTGGTCCTTGCTTTTTGTTAGGGTTTATTATCATTTGGTACCACTTTGTTGCTAATATGAGACAACTCTTTTCTGAATTGAACACACACAAACCACTCTCCTCACCTCAATAGCTGAATCAAATACAAGTCAAGTCTTGGCCAGCAATGTTTGGGTTTATCTGTGTGGTTTTCTAGTTACACTTCCTTAGGGCCGGTAAGTGAAGGAAGTCATGACTTTCTGCTGAAATGTCATGTGGTATTTATACACTTATTACTAACAAATAGTGCAGGTCAGTTATATGAGTTGTCTGTGCTTCTGCTTCCTCCTTCCCTGTACACACTGGTTCTCACTTCCTGGTGCATTCATGTCCTATAGCCGTCCTCCTTTCTCCACCCTCCTGGTCACTGTATTCAGACAGGGCCTCTTCTTCACCAGTACAAGGTCTTCCATCTTCCCCACTTAGTCCTGAATCACTCAGTCCATGAAAACAGAGGCAAATGTTTTTGCCTAGTGCTTTGTAACATGTTATTTACCTCACCACAGTATGGCAAGATAGGCATTTAAAATTATTTTACTGGTGTAAGCACACAGCATAAGATGTACCCTCTGCATATATAGGCACAATATTTCATAGATCTCTAGAATTATCCATTTTACATAACTGAGACTTTATGCTCATTGAGTAGTAACTCCCCATTTATCCCTCATTCCCACTCCACAATTACCTCAGATTGAAGTTTATTCTGAGATTTCTTTAGATTGAGGTTTTCCTCAAGTACCCAGCAATGGAAAAAAAAAAAAAATACTGTACTAGGAGCTCTGGCCAGGTGGCTCAGTTGAAGTGTCAATCCGTGCATTGAAAGGTTTCAGGTTTGATTCCCTATTAGGGTACATGCCTAGGTTGAGAGTTTGATCCCTGGTCAGGCATATCAGGAGGGGACCAGTCAGAGGAGATTGTGTTTCCTAGTGTGAAGACTTGACAGTCACTACCTCAAGAAGTAGTCAAGCTTGGCAACAATTGCCAAGAGCAGCAGAGAAAGTCTGACATATATGCTTCTTGATGTGATGCAGAGGGAAGAACACACATTTCCAATGTAGTGTTATGACCAGAAATACGTGTCCTATTCTATATAATAAAGGGAAACAGAAAAGTGTGAGATGTATAACTCAAATCCAGGCTAGGCAACCAGCCAATCTCTTCAAAGGGAGGTTGGGGTTAGGGAGACTGGGAGAGATTCAAGAAACCTAACAGTCAAATACAGTGTGTGAACTTTGATTGGATCGAGTTTAGGGGGAAAATAGCAACTACTCTAAGACATGTTATGGAACAATGGACACCTTTCACATGGATGTGTTCCTGAATTAGTGTCCTTTCCCCATGTAAGGCAATGATGTTGTAGTTTGCAGATGATCTTATTTTTGGAAGATGTTCTTATTTGCATGTGGAAGTGTTGTCATATCTGCTACCCCCTTTCAGAGTGTCTGGAATAAAGGAATGAAGAAAAAGATGGCATTTGTGTGATGAGATGTCAACAATAGCCCTTTAGATGAGGATTTGAGTACGAATACCTGAATACTGTTCTTTCAACTTTTTTGCAGGTTTCAGAAACAACTTGCTTTAAATTACCTCTGAAGAGGAACAAATGTGGGGATAGATTGGCTGATGTTTTCCATAATAACCCTTGTTGAGTAATTGGCACTGTAAACTTCATGTGGGTTGTAAATGGAAATTTCCCAATTAAGTCATTTATGTCAAGGGAACTTAATGGAGCCCAGAGGTCACAAAGATATATTCCCTTATGTTGACCCCACCTATGAACTTGTTCTAAAACAGTAATTTAAAAAAATATTTTAATTTTTCAATTACAGCTGACATTCAATACTATATCAGATTGAGGTGTACAGTATAGTAGTTAGACATTTATATAACTTGCAAACTTTTGAACTAGCTGTGAGACCACATTCTGAACTTTGCTTCCTCCTCACTGTGGCAGACAGAACCTCCACACTCTTCCTCCTGACAGGAGCCAATCTGCTCACCATGCAGTGTCCGGGTGCATCAAGGACCTAAGGGAGGTTTGAACTCTTGGGCTTTTGTACTGACCCCAGGGATATATCCTGGAACTCACTTACCTCAGAATCTCACCACTCAGACCTGGCCAATCCTTTTAAAACTACATGCTAGATAGACATCCAACAGGAGAAATTTCCTTTATTACAAACTTTGTGGATTTTACCTTAAGAAACACTGCCTTTCTCTGTTCTCTGAAGAGCAGCACCATTTGGGTTATCACCTGAATCTTGTCTGTTATATCCAAATCCTTTAAGATCCCAAAATAGCCTTTTATTTTACAGCCTCAAATCTTTAATGGTTGACAATGTTTAACTTGATAAGAATAAAAACTAATAAAGTAAAATAAGTGAAGGCCAATAAGAGAAACATTACATTTTTGAGAAATGTACAATAACCAAATCATATATTTAGAAATTTGTATTTTTTAAATTTGGCAGCTGAGTTTTGGGGGAATTTACCTTGGAGAACCTTTCAGCCTGCTTCCTCCTCTGCAGAGATTAGTCAAATGAGGTGCAGAGGTCTTTAGTGACTTGCCCAAGGTCATACACCTGTGTAGCAGCAGACCCAGGTCCAGAAACCAGAAGCTGCACTGCTATTCTAATCACACTTCTTTTATGTGGTGGCCTTCTATTGCATACCACTATGGCATGATGAGCAAGCAGCTGCTCAGTGCTCTGTGCTCATTCTTAAGAATGATAACATCAGTGGATGATAGGGTAGAAAGAAGGAAAATAATGAAGCTAAAAAAAAAAAAAACATGATTAAGTATCAGTTGGAAAGGGAAACTGAGACTGACATTGCAGAATGGTTACTCTCAGGCAATAAAGAATTTTTTCTTCCAAATTAGAATTTCATTGGTTCACATTGTAATTGGCTATTAAAGTTTAGTAATCGACACTAGGAAGCTTCTAAGCCTTTGGCAGTCAACCTTTTGCCTTGCTGTCAAAAAGGCAGTGTAGGAACTAAGATGGCGGCATAGGTAAACACACCTAATCTGCTGCCGTGCACAATAATTTCAAATATACAACTAAATAATAAAACGTCTACCATCCTAAACCCAAGGGAAATCTGGCTGAAAGGAAGCCCTACAACTAGACTGAAAAAGAAAGAGGAGAATTCAGGACACAAGCACTGAAACACTGAGGTAGGGGGTGCGGATGCGATACGGGCTGGCGGTGGATCCCAGCTGGTGCAGGGCTTAGCTTTCTTCAACCCAAAGAGAGACAAGCTCCTGATCTCTCTGAAATCCAGTTTCTGGGGAGAGGCTAGACTGTCTGCCATCGGGTCAGAAAGTGAGGGTGGCTGGCTTGCAGAGCTTCGCGCAAGAATATTTGTTTGCTGTGCTGTGGTGCGAGATGTGGACGGAGATGTGGTGATCAGAGAGGCAGCTGACAGACAGCCATCGCTGTTAGCCACTCCCCAGCCTAGTGATGCCCTGAGACTCCGCCTTGAGACCCTGCCCCTCACAACACATCCAAGCTCCAAGCAGCAGCTTTTGCATACGAATGGCCCTCTCAATTGCAATTTAACCTAGCAAAGGACAGGGGTGCAGTAGCTGATCCCTACCCCATTGGAGATCCAGAAGCCAGTGTTCCTAGTGCTCAGTTTTAACCCCTCACACCCATGGGAGGCGGCCTCAGTGAGCACCAAAGCCCCACTGAAACAAAGCATGTCTCCAGTGCAGCAGTTCTTCCTTTATAAACACAGCAGGTCCTCACAGACAATTGGCCTGGAGTCAATTCCTCCCAGTGTACCAACAGCAATCAAGGCTTAATTACACCAAGACTTTGCACTCAGCCCACAAAGGGGTGTACCAAGAGCAACCACCTCAGGTGATTGGGGAAGCTGAGCTACTGATCCCTATAAGTCACCGACCACACAAAGCCACTCCATTAACACAAGGAGGCAGCCAAAATGAGGAGACACAGAAGCATGTAAAAAATGGGATAGATAGAGGAAAGTAAACTACAGGATGACACAGAGTTCAGAATCACATTTATAAGGTTACTCAAGAATCTTCTAAAAACCTTTGAGAAACTTGATGAGACCTCAAAGAAGCTTGATGAGACCTTCAAGGACCTTAAAGAGAATACTAAAAATATGGAAAAGGACCAGCCAGAAATTAAGCATGCACAGTCTGAAATAATATACAGAATATTATTTGAAATATATATATGAAAGAATATACAGAAACTCAACTATAGATCAACGTGCCCCAAGAATCAAACCAAAGATCTAAAATATAAGGGAGCAAAAATCACCCAACCAGAGAGGCAAAAAGAAAGAAGAATCCAAAAGTGTCAGAATAGTGTAAGAAGCCTCTAGGACAGCTTTAAGTGTACCAATATTCAGATTTTTGGGGTGCCAGAAGAAGAGGGTGAGCAGGATATTGAAGGCCTATTGAAAGAAATAATGACAGAAAACGTTCCTTACCTGGTGAAAGAAATAGACCTACAAGTTCAGAAAGTGCACAGAACCCCAAACAAAAGGAGTCCAAAGAGGACCACACCAAGACACATCATAATTAAAATGCCAAGGGCAAAAGACAAAGAGAAAATCTTACAAGCAGCAAGAGAAAAACAGCTAGTTACCTACAAAGGAAAACCCGTAAGACTGTCAGCTGATTTCTCAACAGAAACTATGCAGGCCAGACGGAATGACAAGAAATATTCAAAGTGATGGATAGCAAGAACCTACAACCAAGATTACTCTATCCAGCAAAGCTATCATTTAGAATTGATGGTCAGATAAAGAGCTTCACAGACAAGAAAAAGCTAAAGGAGTTTATCAACACAAAACCAGGATTACATGAAATGTTGAAGGGTACTCTTTAAGAAGAGGAAGAAGAAGAAAAAGGTAAAGGTAGAAAATTATGAACAACAAAAAGACATCAAATACATACCTACCAACAAATGAATCTAAAAATCAAGTGAATAAAAAATCTGAAGAACAAAATGTACTGGTGAATACAATAGAATCAGGGATATAGAAAGGGATTGGACTAACAATTATCAGGGGGAAGAGGGTCTGAGGGGTACAGGAAGAGATTGGACAAAAATTTTACACCTATGGATGAAGACAGTGGCGGGGGTAAGGGCATGGGGTGGGGTTGGGAATCAGGTGGAGGGGAGCTATTGGGGGGTGGGGGAGAGGAACACCTGTAATAATCTGAACAATAAAGACTTATTATTAAAAAAAAAAAAAAAAAAAAAAAAAAAAAAAAAAAAAAAAGGCAGCACAGCCGCACAGCCAAGACTGACCCAGAAGCTTTGGTGCTGCTCAGAATGATTACAACAATTATCAGGGGGAAGAGGGTCTGAGGGGTACAGGAAGAGATTGGACAAAAATTTTACACCTATGGATGAAGACAGTGGCGGGGGTAAGGGCATGGGGTGGGGTTGGGAATCAGGTGGAGGGGAGCTATTGGGGGGTGGGGGAGAGGAACACCTGTAATAATCTGAACAATAAAGACTTATTATTAAAAAAAAAAAAAAAAAAAAAAAAAAAAAAAAAAAAAGGCAGCACAGCCGCACAGCCAAGACTGACCCAGAAGCTTTGGTGCTGCTCAGAATGATTACTGATATTTTTGACAAAGAAAAACAGTTCTTAGAATTTGGGGTACTTGGCTTATTAAAAATTATATCTATATGAGTATCTTGTCACATTTTAAAATTCCAAACAATAAGAAGGGTAGGTTTGATAATGTGTGTTTTTACTTTCCATCTACATTTTATTCTAAACACACATGAAAGGTAAAAACAATTACAATGAACATCCATATATGCACCACCTAGATTCTATAATTAGTACTTTACCATTCTTACTTATTATATATCTATCCCTCTCTCCATCTCTTTCCATTTAATAATTCAATGTATTATTTTTTAATAAATCTTTATTGCTCAGATTATTACAATTGTTTCTCCATTTTCCCCCCATAGCTCCCTGCCACCAGGTTCCCGCCCTACCCTCTGCCCTTACCTCCTCCACCCTCTGCCATTGTCCTCATCCATAGGTGTATGATTTTAATCTAGTCTCTTCCTGCACCCCAACACCTCTTTCCCCGATAATTATCAATCCACTCCCTTTCTTTGCCCCTAATTCTATTATATTCACCAGTTTATTCTGTTTCTCAGATTTTTAATTCACTTGACTTTTAGATTCACTTGTTGATATATATGTATTTGTTGATCATAATTTTATCTTTTTTCTTCTTCCTCCTCTTCTTAAAGAATACCTTTCAGCATGTCATATAATACTGGTTTGGTGGTGATAAACTCCATTAGCTTTTTCTGATCTGTGAAGCTCTTTAACTGCCCTTCAATTCTGAATGATAGGTTTTCAGTGTCTTGCTCTCTCTCTTCTTCTGGCACCCCCATAATTCTGATGTTAGTATGCTTGAAGTTGTCCCAGAAGATTCTTACACTATCTTCAACTTTCTGGATTCTCTTCTCTTCTTGCTTCTCCGGAAGAGTGTCCTTTGCTTTTTTGTATTCCAAATCTTTGACTTGATTTTTGTGTTCTTCTAGTCTGCTGTTGGATCTCTGTATAATATTTATTGATTTGTTGATGGTATCCATTCTGACCAGAGTGAGGTGAAATTTCATTGTCGTTTTAATTTGCATCTCTCTGATGATCATTGACTTTGAGCATTTTTTTATATGTCTCTTGGCCACTTTGAAGAAGTGTCTATTTAGATAGGTCCTTTGCCCATTTTTAAATTGGATTGATTGTCTTCCTTTTGTTAAGTTGTTAGAATTCCTTTGGATATTAACCCTTTATCAGAAGTATCATTGCCAAATATGTTCTCCGATATAGTGGGCTCTCTTTTTATTTTGTTAATGGTTTCTATTTTATTTTTTAAATTACTTTATTGAGTAAGGTATCATATATTTGTCCTCATCCTCCCATTCCCATTCCAAAACCCTTCCCATGCCCTACCCCAATGTTGTCCTTGACCACTGGTTAGGCTCATATGCATGCACACAAGTCCTTTGGTTGATCTCTCCCTTATCCCCACCTTCCCCTACCTTCCCTCTCAGGTTTGAAAGTCTGGTTGATGCTGTTCTTATCAGTGTATATTGGTCATCATTTCCCCTAGATGAGTGAGCTCATGTGATACTAGAAATACACTTATAAGAACCAAAAATGAGACAAGCAATAATGGTTATGCTGAGAGGCAAATGAATTAGTCTATAGTGAGTTTCTTTCTGGGCCAACAGTTCTTTTGAGTCCCAATTTCTATGTCAAACAGTTCCTTATGCGTACATGTCAGCAATGACCTTTCAGTTCTAGATGGTGGACAAATGGTGGTGATGCAGATCCGACCCTCTCTGGTTTGTCCTAGGCAACCTGCAGTGACACACAGCTGATGACTGCTAGTATGGCAAGGCGTCCTCAGCGTCTTCACTCTCTGGACTGTTTCTCTTCTGTCTTCATGGCTGGAGCAGTCCTATCAATTCCTCTCTGTTGCAGGAATCCACATGGTCTTGGATTTGTTTTCTGAAAATATACAAACACATTCTCAACCAAAAGTAAATAAAGAAATCTTTTCTATAAATTTGACTTGTGATCCTTTTTCATTTTTTGCCCAAACGATTTTCATTTGGCTTGTTTTGACATGATGTATGTTTTACACGGGCGTCTTACTGTTAGCATTACAAATGAAAGTTAATTTTCTAAAGTAAAAATTTTCTAGATGTAATTTACTTACAGGATATTTTTCCTTACATGATATTCTTCTATCCTCCATTTTGTTAATTTAAATATTAGGAGGCTTTTGGAAATTTTATGACGTAATCTTGATAGCTTTTAAATTTTAATTTTTTGCACTAAAATGTGACAGCTTTAGGTTCATTACATGTTACGCAATTTTACCATGAGATGAACTACCAATAAAAATCTTAGTTAACACTTTAGAAACAGCTTTTTGTCCAGTACAAATACTTTTTCTAGAATATTCGCATATTTCAAACACACAATTTAAATTAGTCTGAAAACTTGACTACTATTTTACTGTCAAACTTAATACTCTAATAACCATCTTATTTTACCCTATAATTATTAGTGGAAAGGATTATTTGCCTTCTTGTGTAGGCCCTGAGCATTCCTGGTGCTAGGTTGGGTTTAGATATCCTAGTATATGTAAAACCCCTGTTCCCCACATCATGGGTACAAGACATCTCAAAAAAGTCTTGCAGTGAAAGGGCAGCTTTTGCTGGCCAAGTCTCTGTCTGTTACTTGGGTCCCAATTTGAGCTGGGCATGGGAAGCTAAGCAGCCACGGGGTCAGGAGACCTCCCTCAGCAGGGGTGAGGGTTAAGGCCCCTACAAAGTTGGGGGGGGTAGATCTGTGCCCCACCTCTGTTGACCCTCAAGTTCTCTCCTGATGGCCCCTCTGCGACTGTGCCTGTATTAGGTTGTTCCTTCACTAAGGAATCTTACCTGTCTCTGGCTAACCAGCCATCCTCTGGGGCCAAGCAGGGTGATATGAGGCTCAGTTCTGCCTCCTCGGTAGCCTACACCATCATGACATCCATGCCCAGCACCTGCCTTGGGATACCCTCGCCTACTGGAAGGGCCCCAGCATTGGTCACATATCTTGCAAACCCAGGTATCTTCTCCAGGGAGAGCCCATCTCACTCCACTGGGCGAGGGACAGATCCATGGTACCAGCCACCATGAGGCTTCAACCTCGGCATGAACAGAAAGCTCAGGCAACAGCTGTGGACAATTGGACTTGGAGAAGAGGGTCCAATATAGAATGCTCAGGTGCCTTCCCAGGGGCTCTCTACACAGTGGAAGGGATTAAATCCTTTCATGTCCTTTTTAAATTGCTGCCAGACATTAAAAAAAAATGGATTTGTAAGTTTGTTTGGGATAATTGTACTTTATGCTGTTGTAATTCTAAAATATCTAGAGATGTGTTATCTTTTTCTCCAAGCATCAAAAAGATTATTTTTTTTACTGATTCCCAAGGGTATGAGGTACTATTATAGGTAATGGGAGTAACACAAATCTGGGAAAAATTATAATGACATTATAGAATAATATCATGTAAGGGTATTCTTTGCTTTGGGCCATGGCAATTCCATTTCAAACCGGCTGTCAATTTCTTTTTGTATAGAAAAGGTCTTAAGTTACATTTTCTACAACTCTCCCAGGAGCAAGTAGTGATAATCCCTTTCTTTGATGTCCATGCAAGCCAAAAACCTCTCTTTAATTTTACATACAAAGGAGCAATGGTTTGATTTTGTGTCATACAAAAGGGATGCTGAGTGGAGACCCCTGTGTAATTATACTTCCTTGCCCCAACCATGTTCCTCCTGGATGACCAAGGTGTTTGGTATTATCGATGACTACATTAGGAGGGCGAACAGCCACATAAAGGCTTTTACCCATGAAGGGTCCAAAATACTTTCCCATTTGCCCCAGGTATTATTACCCTACAGCTGATGATTGCTAGCATGGCAAGAAAGATGTTCTCAGGCAGGGACCGGTTTGGCTCAGTGGATAGAGCGTCGGCCTGTGGACTGAAAGGTCCCGGGTTCGATTCCGGGCAAGGGCATGTACCGTGGTTGCGGGCACATCCCCAGTAGGGGGTGTGCAAGAGGCAGCTGATCGATGATTCTCTCTCATCGATGTTTCTAACTCTCTATCCCTCTCTCTTCCTCTCTGTAAAAAATCAATAAAATATGTTAAAAAAAAAAAAGAAAAGAAAAGAAAGAAAGATGTTCTCAGGTATCCTTGCGGTTCTGGTTACCTTACAATTTCTTTTTTTAAATTATTATTATTATTATTATTATTATTATTATTTTATATATGTCCTTATTCCCTCATTCCCCCCTATTCCCAATTTATGCCTCCCCCCATATGTCTGTGTCCATTGATTAGGCTCATATCCATGCACACAAGTCCCTTGGTTGATCTCTTCCCCTTATTCCCACTGACCCCCTCTTTCCCTGAGGTTTGAGGTTCTGATCAACAGCTCTTAGTCTCTGGATCTGTTCTTGTTCATCAGTCTATGCCATTAATTATATTCCACAAATGAGTGAGATCATGTGATATTTATCTTTCTCTGACTGGCTTCTTTCACTTAGCATAATGCTCTCCATCTCCATCCATGTTGTTGCAAATGGTAGGAACTCCTTTTTACCACAGGGTAGTATTCCATTCTGTAGATGTACCAGTTTTTTAATCCACTCATATGCTATTGGGCATTTAAGGTGTTTCTAAATCTTAGCTATGGTGAATTGTGCTGCTATGAACATAGGGGTACATATATCTTTTCTGGTTCGTGTTTCTAGTTTCTTAGGATATATTCCTAGAAGTGGGATCACTGGGTCAAATGGGAGTTCCATTTTTTAGTTTTTTGAGGAAACTCCATACTGTTTTCCACAGTGGCTACACCAGTCTGCATTCCCACCAGCAGTGCAAGAGTTCATTTTTTTCTCCGCATCCTCGCCATCACTTGTCGTTTGTTGATTTGTTGATGATAGTCATTCTGACAGGTGTGAGATGGCTTTGTTGTTTTGATTTGCATCTCTCTGATGATTAGTGACTTTGAGCATGTTTTCATATGTCTTTTGGCCTTCCTTCTGTCTTCTTTGGAAAAGTGTCTATTTAGATCAGTTGCCCATTTTTTTATTATCTTTTTTTTTTTTAAGTTGTATGAGTTCACTGTAAATGTTGGAGATTATACTCTGATTATTGATATCACTGGCAAATATGTTCTCCCACACAGTGGGCTTTCTTGTTGTTTTATTGATGGTTTCCTTTGCTGTGCAAAAGCTTTTTATTTTGATGTAGTCCCATTTGTTTATTTTCTCTTTAGCTTCCATTGCCCTAGGAGCAGTATCAGTGAAGAAGTTCTTTCGGCATATGTCTGAGATTTTGTTGCCTGTGGATTCCCCTAGTATTTTTATGGATTCCAGTCTTACGTTTAAGTCCTTTATACATTTTGAGTTTATTTTTGTGTATGGTGAAAGTTGGAGATCTAGTTTCATTTTTTTGCATGTATCTGTCCAATTTTCCCAACACCATTTGTTGAAGAGATTGTCTTGACTCCATTGTATGTTCATGCTTCCTTTGTCATTTATTAATTGGGCATAGTGGTTTGAGTCGATTTCTGGGTTCTCTATTTTTTGATCATGTCTCTTCTTGTGCCAGAACCAGGCTGTTTTAAGAACAGTGGCTTTGAAATACAACTTGAAATCTGGTATTGAGATCCCATCTACTTTGTTCTTCTTTCTCAGGATTGCTGCAGCTATTTGTGGTCTTTTTTATTCCAGATGAATTTTTGGCGAGTTCTTTCTAGGTATGTGAAATATGCCATTGGTATTTTAATTAGAAGTGCATTGAATTTATAGATTGCATTAGAAAGTATGGACATTTTGATTATGTTGATTCTACCAATCCATGAACATGGTTTGTTCTTCCATTTGTTTATGTCTTCCTCTATCTCTTTTTTTCAGTGTTGGGTAGTTTTTCACATATAGGTCTTTTACTTCCTTAGTTGTTTATTCCTAGGTATCTCAATTTTTTTTTATGGGATTGCTTTTTTAATCTCTCTTTCTGTATGTTCACTGTTGGTGTATAGAAATGCTTTTGATTTTTTGGCATTAATTTTGTAACCTGCCTCAATGCTAAATTTATTTATTAAGTCTAATAATTTTTTAATGGAGTGTTTAGGGTTTTCTATATACAGTATCATGTCATCTGCGAATAAGGACAGTTTTACTTCTTCTTTTCCAATTTGGATGCCTTTTATTTCTTCTTGTTATCTAATTGCAATGGCTAGTACTTCCAGCACTATGTTGAACAGGAGTGGTAAGAGTGGGCATCCCTGTCTTGTTCCTATTCTTAGGGGAAATGGTTTTTGTTTTTTCCCATTGAGTATGATGTTAGCTGTGGGTTTATCATACATAGCTTTTATTATGTTGAGGTATGATGCTTCTATTCCCACCTCGCTGAGAGTTCTTATCAGGAAAGGGTGTTGGATTTTGTCAAATGCTTTTTCTGCATCAATTGATATCACTATGTGATTTTTATCTCTCAATTTGTTTATGTGATGTATCACATTTATTGATTTGCAAATATTGTACCACCTTTGCAATCTCGGGATAAATCGTACTTGGTCATGGTGTATGATCTCTCTTATGTACTCCTGGAGCCAATTTGCTACAATTTTGTTGAGGATTTTGGCATCTATGTTCATGAGGGATATTGGCCTGTAATTCTCTTTCATTAAGTTGTCTTTATCTGGTTTTGGTATTAGGGTGATGTTGGAGTCATAGAAGGCGTTTGTAAGTGCTTCTTCCTTTTGAATTTTTTGGAATAGTCTGAGGATAGGTTTTAGTTCTTCCTTGAATGTTTGGTAAAATACCCATGTGAAGCTTTTTGGCTCCAGGCTTTTGTTTGCTGAGGCTTTTTGATGATTGCTTCAATTTCTTCCATAGTTACCAGTCTATTGAGCTATTTAAAATCTTCATGAGTAAGTTTTGGAAAGTTGTATTTTTCTAGGAATTTGTCCATTCCCCACAGGTTGTCTAGTTTGTTAGAATAGAGTTGTTCATAATATTTTTTTATTTTTTTATTTTTTATTTTTAAATAAATCTTTATTGTTTAGATTATTACTCCCCCCCCCCAATAGCTCCCCTCCACCCAGTCCTCACCCCACCCTCTGCTCTTACCTCCCCCACAACCTCGCTGTCCTCATCTATAAGTATATGATATTTGTCCAGTCTCTTCCCATACCCCCCACACAGACACCCCTTTCCCCCTGAGAATTATCAATCCCCTCCATTCTATACCCCTGATTCTATTATATTCACCAGTTTATTCTGTTCCTCAGATTTTTAATTCACTTGACTTTTAGATTCACTTGTTCATAGATATGTATCTGTTGTTCACAATTTTTATCTTTACTTTTTTTCTTCTTTTTCCTCTTTTTAAAAAACACCTTTAGCATTTCATATAATACAGGTTTGGTGGTGATATACTCCTTTAGCTTTTTCTGATCTGTGAAGCTCTTTAATTGCCCTTCAATTCTGAATGATAACTTTGCTGGGTAGAGTAATCTTGGTTGTAGGTTCTTGCTATTCATCACTTTGACTATTTCTTGCCACTCCTGTCTGGCCTGCATAGTTTCTGTTGAGAAATCAGCTGATAATCGTATGGGTGCTCCCTGGTAGGTAACTGCTTTTTTCTTGCTGCTTCTAAGATTCTCTCTTTGTCTTTTGCTCTTGGCATTTTAATAATGATGTGTCTTGGCGTGGTCTTCTTTGGATTCCTCTTGTTTGGGGTTCTGTGTGCTTCCTGTACTTGTAAGTCTATTTCTTTCACCAGGTGGGGAAGTTTTCAGTCATTATTTCTTCAAATAGGTTTTCAGTATCTTGCTCTCTCTCTTCTTCTGGCACCCCCATAATTCTGATGTTGGTATGCTCAAAGTTGTCCCAGAAGTTTCTTACACTATCTTCAACTTTCTGGATTCTCTTCTCTTCTTGCTTCTCCAGAAGAGTGTCCTTTGCTTCTTTGTATTCCAAATCTTTGACTTGATTTTTGCATTCTTCTAGTCTGCTGTTGGGTCTCTGTACAATATTTTTTATTTCAGTCAGTAGATGTTCAATTTCTAGTTGGTCCTTTTTCTTATCCTTGAGGATCTTGTTAAATTTATTGGCCTTTTCTAGGTAATTCTTGAAAAAACCTTATAGCCGTGGTTTTGAACTCTATATCCTGTCTCATGTTCTCCTCCATTTCTTTTGTTTGAGATCTATTTCCTTTTCTCAGCATTTTTGCTGCTTCCCTGAGTTAGTAGCTTTGTGAGCCTGGATGTCCTATATGGTTCAATGGGTCAGCCTCCCAGTTGCCTGATGTAGATACTCTTGGTGCACTCCTTTGTGGACTATGTGTACACCCTTGTTGTAGTTAAGTATTGACTGCTGTTGGTGTCACTGGGAGGAATTGACCTCCAGCAGGCCATTTGGCTGTGAGGATCCCCTGTGTCTATAATGGAAGAATTGCTGTGCTAGAGACACATTTATGGGGCAGGACTTGTATTTGTAGGACTTTGGTGCTCACTCAGTTTGTCTCTTGAATGTGTCCCTTATGAGAGTAGTTGAAATCTGGTGTCATCTCACACTGACCACTAGATACACTAGTTTCTGGATCTCTAATGTGGTGCAGGCCAGCTACTGTCTGAGGCCATCCAGCAGGAACTACCGCAAGAACTACAGTTTTTTCCTCTTTGCTTGGGATTTAGAGGTTTTGGAGCTGGAGCTGCAGTTTATTTTTTTAAGCTGCCACAATAGAGGTCATTTATATGCAAGAGCAGCTGTGTGGAGCCTGGACGGGTTTGTAGAATGTGGGAGAGGGGCCTCAGGGAAGGACAGGGCCTCATGGTGGGGTGGGGTCTCAGGATGTCACTATGCTGGGGCATGGCAAACCAGCAATGGCTACTGTGAGCCATCTCTGTCTTTCTGGTTTTCAAGTCTTTGCATTTTAAATTCCCTGTATCCCCACGTTCCAGTGCAATAAACAATGATTGCTGCGTGCACCTCTTCAAAAAAAGTACTGGTAACCCTCACTTTCGGACCTGATGGCCAACAGACCAGCTTCTACCCATAGGTGTCTGGATCCCCGGCATGACCCCAGAAACTGGATTTCAAAATGATTGGGAGCTTGTTTCCCTTAGGGTTTAAAAAAAGTCACACGCCCAGTCTCCTGCCACAAGCCCAATTCTCATGCCTCCGTAACTAGGATTTTCAGCTTTTCTGCGATCGTGCTCCTTTCTCTTTCAGCCAACTTTCCTTTGGTTCTGGGTGATAGACATTTTGTCTTTTAGTTGTAGTTTTGAAATTGTTGTGTGAGGCGGCAGATTAGTTGTTTACCTATGTCACCATCTTGGTTTTCCCTGCTCATAGTATTTTTAAAAAATCTTTTGTATTTCAGTGGGGTCTGTTGTTATTTCACTTCCTTCATTTCTGATTTTGTTTATTTGGGTCCTCTCTCTTTGTTTCTTGGTGAGCCTGGCTAGAGGTTCATCAATCTTGTTTAACCTTTTTGAAGAACCATCTTTTGGTTTGTTGATTTTTGTATTTTTTTTTTCTCTATGTCATTCATTTCTGCTCTGAACTTTATTATTTCCTTTCTTCTGCTCATTGTAGGCTTTTCTTGTTGTTATCTTTCTAATTCTCTGAGTTGCTGAGTTAGATAATTTATTACCATTTTTTCTTGTTTTTTTTTGTTTGTTTGTTTTTGTTTTTTTGCGGTAGGCCTGTAGAGCCTACTTCCCTCTCAGGACTGCTTTCTTTGTGTCCCATAGGATTTTCAATGTTTTGTTATTATAGTCATTAGTCTCTAGGATATTTTTAATTTCTTCTTTGATCTCATTGATAACCCAATCATTGTTTAGAAGCATGCTATTCAGCTTCCAAGTGTTTTGTTTTATTATGACTTTATTGTAGTTAATTTCTAATATTATGCCATTGTGGTCTGAGAAAATGCTTGATATGACTTCAATCTTTTTGAATTTGGAGACTTTGCTTGTGACACAATATGTGGTCTATTTTTGAAAATATCCCATGTGGACTTGAAAAGAATGTATATTCTGTGGCTTTGAGGTAAAATGCTTTGAAGATGTCAATTAGGTCCATCTGATCTAGTGTGTCATTTAGAATTGCTGTTTCTTTGCTAATTTTTTTTCTAGAGGATTTATCCAGTGATGTCAGTGGTGTATTAAAGTCCACTACTATGATTGTATTGTTGCTGATCTCTTCCTCAATATCTTCCAGAAGATTTTTTATGTACTTGAATGTTCCTGCATTGGGTGCATATATGTTTACCAGAGTTTTATCTTCTTGTTGAATTGCTCTTTTTAGTGTTATGTAATAGCCTTCCTTATCTCTTATTATGGTTTCTACTTTGAGATCTTTTTTATTAGCAGAAAGTATCACAACCCCACTTTTTTTCTCACTTCCATTTGCCTGAAAAATGTTTTTTCATCCCTTCCCTTCAGTCTGTGTGAATCATTTGCTCTGAGTTTGGTCTCTTGTAGACAGCAAATATATGGGTCATGTTTTCTTATCCATTCAGCTATCCTATGTCTTTTGATTGGTTTATTTAATTCATTTACTTTTAATGTTATTATTGACAAGTACATGTTTGTTGCCATATTTTTCCTTAGTGTTTGTGTTGCTTATTGAGTTTCTTTTTCCTTTTTTTTTTTTTTTTTTTTTTTTTTTACAGCAGTCCCTTTATCATTTTTTGCATTGCTGGCTTGGTAGTGATAAACTCTCTTAGCCCTTTTTTGTCTGTAAAGCTCCTAGTTCCTCCTTCATTTTTGAATGATAGCCTTGCTGGGTAGAGTATTCTTGGATTCAGACCCTTGCTTTGCATCACTTAGTATATTTCATTCCATTCCCTTCTGGCCTGGTGTGTTTCTGTTAAGAAATCAGTTGACATTCCAATAGATCCCTTGTAGGTAACTTTCTGTCTCTCTTTGGAAGCCTTTAAGATTCTTACTTTGTCAATTTAATTATGATGTTTTCCAATTAATTATGATGTGTCTTGGTGTCGGTCTTTTGAGGTTCAACTTGTTTGGGACTCTATGTACTGCTTATACTTGCATGGTTTTTTTCTTGCTAATATCAGGAAAGGTTTCTGTCATTATTTCTTCAAACAGGTTTTCTGTTCCTTGATTCTCTTCCACTCCTTCTGGTATCCTTATTATGCGAATATTGTTCATTTTGTGTTGTTCCTAAGCACCCTTAGGCTCCCCTCTTGCTTTTTAAGTCTTCTTTCCAGTTGCTGCTGTGTTTGTGAGTTTTTTTCTTCCAATTCGCTGATGCGGTCCTCAGCCTTTCTATTCTAATGATTAAGCCTTCCATTGTGTTCTTTATTGCAGCTATGTCGTTCTTCATCTCCTGTTGGTTTCTTTTCATGTTGATGACATTTTCATTCAGCTGCTTATAATTCTCATTGAGTTGTGTGTATTTGTCATCCATTCATTTAAATATCCTTATAACCATTACTCTGAATTCTTTCTCTGATAAGCTGCTAGCCTCAATTTCATTTAACTCCCTTTCTGGTGATTCCTCTTTTTCTTTCCTTTGGAGATTGCTTTTTTTTGTCTTCCTATGTTTTCCTGTAATTTTTAATTGTAGATCCAATTGCTTTGCTACCCAGGTTCTTTTGGGGATGGTGCTACTGGTATAATCTCTCAGTTCTCCTGGGCTTGTTAATATAGTGTAGCTCCCTACTTGAGCTACTTGGGTTCTCTTGATGTAGGCCTGCCATCTTTAGAGGTACAACTGTGGTGTCAAGAAGTCAGCAGCTATGGAGGGAGTATCCCAATTTTTGCCGTCTTGCACCCTTAGTTGAAATCACCTGTGTCCAGCAGGGACTCACAGTGGCAACCAAGAACAGTCTGTTGGGAGAGCTCACAGTGGCTCCCACTAGTGCCCTGTGTGTAAATGGGCTCAGGAAATTTGCATCTGTGGAGGTGTGTTTGCAGGCGCAGAGCTTGATGAGCTCTGAGGGGTCCTGGCACTGAGGTTGAGCAGCTAGGGTGAATGTGGGCAGTTATTTAGGAAAATGGGATTCAGAATTTCTGCTGTGGGGCAGTGCGTCCCTGTTTGTCCAAGATCACACCCAGCCTGGATTCACAGTAGCTCCCACAAGCTCCCTGTGGATAGATGGGCTTTGGAAGTGCGTGCTTGGACTTTGGATGTGTCTGCCCTTTGGAAGTGTACGTGCGAAGTGGGAGTTATTTTGCTCTGACAGGCTTTGAGCTGCCATGACACTGAAGTTAAATAGCTATGGTGTATGTGGGAAGTTATTCAGGAGAAAGGAGTTCAGAGTTTCTGCTGTGGGGCCATGTGTCCTTCTCTGTACAGAATCACACCCAGCAGGGGCTCAAAGTAGCTCCTCTATGAATATATAGGCTCATGGTGCCTTCCCTTGTCTGTGGTTGCAAGTTTGCAGGCTTTGGAAGTGTGTGCGAACTTTAGAAGTGCCTGCCCTTTGGAAGTGTGTGCGCGAACTGATGATGTGTTTGCCTATGCAGAGCTCTGACGCATTCTGAGGGGCTCTGGCACTAAAGTGGCACAGCTCGAGTGTCTGTGGGCAGTTATTTAGAAAGAGAGAATTCAGAATTTCTACTGAAGGGCCACGCACCCTTATCTGTGCAGATCACACCCTTGGGGGCTCTCAGTGGCTCCCAAGTACTGCCTCGGTAGTAGAGTGCCTGGCTGCCTAGGGGGCTGGGAACATGGGGAATCCTGAGTTCCAGTGCTGGGTAGGGGAAGGTTTTACTGCTGTCAGGCAATGCACCTTTGGAGGTGGAGGTCCCAGGGTCCGCGGGTCTTCCCAGAAGGTTTTTATTTTGACATAAGTCCCATTTGCTTATTTTCTCCTTATTTCCTTTGTCCTAGGAGATGTATTGGTAAACATATTTCTATGAGAGCTGTCTAAAATTTTATTTTTTTAAATATATATTTTATTGATTTTTTACAGAGAGGAAGAGAGAGGGATAGAGAGTTAGAAACATTGATGAGAGAGAATCATTGATCAGGTGCCTCTTGCACAACCTCTCCTGGGGATGTGCCCGCAACCAAGGTACATACCCTTGACTGGAATCGAACCTGGGACCTTTGAGTCCACAGGCCAATGCTCTATCTACTAAGCCAAATTAGTTTCTGCTGTCTGAGATTTTCTTGCCTATGTTTTCTTTTAGGATTTTTATGGTTTCCTGACTTACCGTATTTTTCGGACCATAAGACGCACCGGACCATAAGATGCACCAGTTTTTAGAGAAGGGAAATGAAGAAAAAAAGATTCTGAAACAAATAGTGTCCTAAAATATTTTATGTGCATTAAAACCCAACATCACAGTCATAAACACATGTAATCAACCCTGTAAAGTAAACAGCAGCATTTAGAACCATTTTAGAGCCGGGCAAGCACACAGAGACCACACAGAGCCGGGCAAGTAAAAAAACTTTTTTTTTTAAAGTATATGTGTAGGCTATATTTGGACTATAAGACGCAGGGACTTTTTCCCCCCACTTCTGGGGGGAAAAAAGTGCATCTTATGGTCCAAAAAATACGGTACATGTAGGTATTTTATTCATTTTGAGTTTATTTTTATATATGGTGTAAGTTGGTGGTTTAGTTTCATGTTTTTTTTTTTTCATGTATCTGTTCAATTTTCCCAACCACATTTATTGAAGAGACTGCCTGGATTCTGTTGTATGCTCTTATCTCCTTTGTCAATTATTAATTGAGCATAAATGGCTTGGGTGGATTTCTGGCATTTCTGTTCCGTTCCATTGATCTATATGCCTGTTCTTGTGGCAGTACCATGATGTTTTGTTTACTTGATATCTGGTATTGTGATTCCTCCAACTTTGGTCTTCTTTCTCAAGATTGCTGCAGCTATTTGTTTTTTGTGTTTTTTGTGTGGATCCAAATAAAATTTTGGAGAATTTGTTCTGGATCTGTGAAATATGCTATTGGTATTTTAATAGAGATAGCATTAAATCTGTAGATTGCCTTGGGTAGTATAGACATTTTAATGATGTTAATTCTACCAGTTCATGAATATGGAATATTCTTCCACTTGTTTACGTCTCCTTATAACTCTTTTTTCAATGTAATGTAGCTTTCCAAAAACAAGCCTTTCACCACCTTGGTTAAGTTTATTACTAAATATCTTAATTTTTTTGTTGTAATGATGGGATTGTTTGTTTTTTTGTTGTTGTTTGTTTTCTTTTCTGAGGAATCATTATTGGTATGTAGAAAAGCCATTGATTTTGGGGTATTGATTTTGTATCCTGCTACATTCCAAATTCATTTATTAAATCTAGTAGTTTTTTTTTATGGAGTCTTTAGGGTTTTCTACATACAATATCATATCATCTGAGAATAATGAGATTTTTACTTTCTTCTTTCCAATTTTGATGCCTTTTTATTTCTTCTTCTTGTTTGATCGCTGAGACCAAGACTTCCAGTACTATGTTGAATAGAGTGGGGAAAACAGACATTCCTGTCTTGTTCTTGATCTTAAGAAAATGGTTTTAGTTATTTCCTATTGAGTATGATGGTCACTGTAGATTTGTCATATATGGCCTTTATTATATTGATATATGCTCCATTTTATATGTTGGATTTTGTCAAATGCCTTTTCTGCTTCTATTGATACAGTCATATGATTTTTGTCTTTCAACTTGTTTATGTGATGTAACAAGTTTATTGATTTGCAAATATTGTACCAGCCTTGCATCCCTATAATAAATCCCACTTGGTCATAGTGTATGATCTTGTTGATATATTGCTGGATCCCATTTGCTAATACTTTGTTGAAGATTTTAGCATCTATATTCATCAATGATAATAGCCTGTAATTCTCTTTTTTTGTAGTGTCTTTATCTGGTTTTGGAATTAGGATAATGATGAAAAGAGCTTGGGCGTATTTCTTTCTCTTGAATTTTTGGAACTAGTTTGAGGAGTATAGGTATTAGTTCTTGAATGTTTGGTATGAAGCCATCCAGACCTGGGCTTTTGTTTGCTGACAGTTTTGTTGTTGTTGTTGTTGTTGTTGTTGTTGTTGTTACTGCCTCTAATTCATCAGTTGGCCTATTCAGGTTTTCTGATTCTTCCTTATTCAGTATTGGAAGATAATATTTTTAAAGGAATTTTTCCATTTCATCCATATTGTCCAGCTTGTTAGCATATAGTTGTTCATAGTATTTCTTACTATCCTTTGTATTTCTGTGATGTCAGTGGTTACTTCTCCATTTTCATTTCTGATTTTATTTATTTGGGTTCTCTCTCATTGTTTCCTGATAAGTTTGGCTAACAGTTCATCAATTTTGTTTATCATTTCAAAGAAGCAGCTCTTGGTTTCATTGACTTTTTGTACTTTTTTTTAGTTTCTATGTCATTTATTTCTGCTCTAATTTCATTATTTTCTTCCATCTACTTACTTTGGGCTTTTCTTGTTCTCTTTCTAGTTCTTTAAGTTGTAGGATTAAATAGTTTATTATTAACTCGAGGCACAGTGCACAAAATTCATTTATGGGTAGTGTCCCTAGCGGCTGCTGGCTGCTGGCTGGAGCCTCCCTTCCACAGGTCAGCGCACATCAAACTCCTGGTCGATCGAACTTACACTGGTGTGGACAATTTGCATATCAGCCTTTTATTATATAGGATTTTTTTTGTCTGTTTATTTTTTTAGGTATGCTTGTAGTACTATGAACTTTCCTCTCAGGACTGCTTTTGTTCTGTCCTAGAGATTTGGGGTTGTTGTGTGTTCAGTTTCATTTGTTTCTAGGAAGTCTTTTATTTCTTTCTTGAGCTGGTTGGTAAACCATGTATTGTTTCATAACATGTTATTTAGCCTCCATGTGTTTGAATGTTTTTGGGTGTTTTACTGTGGTTGATTTCTAATTTAATTCTACTATGATCTGAGAAGATGCTTGATATGATTTTAATCTTCTTGAACTTATAGAGACTTGTTTTGTGTCCTAACATGTGGTTTATCTTTGTGAATGATCCATGTGCACTCATAAGAATGTATAATCTGTAGATTTGGGATTTCTATAAATGTCGATTAAATCCATCTGATCCAGTGTGTTCCTTAGAGTCACTGTTTCCTTATTAATTTTTTATCTGGAAGATCTATCCAGTGAAGTCAGTGGGGTGTTGATGTCCCCTACTATGACCTGTGTTGTTGTCTATCCCTCCATTAAAGTCTTATAGAAGTTTTGTTATATATTTAGGTGTCCTATATTGGGTACATACCGTATTTTCCGGCGTATAAGACGACCCCCTAATTTTACAGTTAAAACATAGGTTTAGGCCTATATTCGCTGTATAAGACTACCCCCCACTTCCGAGGCAACACCAGTTCTTTTTTTAATAGACCCCCTCTCTAACTCAGCCAATCCAAGCAGGCTTTTTATGCATACAAATTATACATGTTCTGTACCTGAAGTTACACTGTGTTCTAGTAAAAAGCCTGCTCAGATTGGCCAGAGTCATAGAGGCGTCTATTAAAAAAAGAACTGGTGTTGCCTCAGAAGTAGGGGGTAGTCTTATACAGCGAATATAGGCATAAACCTATGTTTTAACTGTAAAATTAGGGGGTCGTCTTATTCGTCGGAAAATACGATATATGTTTACCAGGGTTATATCGTCTTGTTGGGCCAATCCCTTTAGTATTATGTAGTGACCTTTGCTGTCTCTTGTGATTGCTTTCATTTTGAGTCTATTCTGTTAGATAAGAGTATTGCTACTCCAACTTTTTTTTTTGTTGCCATTTGCATGGAACATTTTTTTCCATCCCTTCACTTTCTCTCATCCTGTGTGAGTCTTTTGTTCTAAGGTCAGTCTCTTGTAGACAGCATAAACTTGAGTCATATTTTCAAAAAATTTATTCAGATACCCTATGTCTTTTGATTGGAGCATTTAATCCGTTTACACTTAAAATTATTAATATGTACTTATTTATTGCCATTTTAATTCTGTATGCCTAGGTTTCTCTCTCCATTTCTTCTTTTCATTACAGTAGTTTCTTTAGCATTTCTAGCTTGGTGGTGATGAACTCCTTTAGCTTTTTTTTGGTCTGGGAAGCACTTTATTTCACCATCTATTTTGAAAGATAGCCTTGTATAGTAATCTTGGTTTCAGATCCTTGCTTTCTATTATCTTGAGTACTTCATGCCATTCCTTTCTGGTCTGTAGAGTTTCTGATGAGAAATCAGATGTCAGTCTTATGGGAGCTCTTTGTAGGTAACAGTTGGCTTTTCTCTTGCTACCTTTAAGATTCTCTCTTTGTCTTTAATTTTTGGCATTTTAATTATGATGTGTCTGGGTGTGGGCCTGTTTAGGTTCTTTTTGCTTGAGACTTTCTGTGCCTCTTGAACTTGTGTGATTTTTTTTTTCCTTCACCAGGTTAGAGAAGTTTTCTGCCATTATTTCTTCAAACACATTCTCTATCCCCCTTTCCCTTTTTGCCTGTTCTGGCATACCTGCTATTTGAATACTGTTATGTTTCACATTGGCCCACAGCTCCCTTAAGCTGTCCTCCTGTTTTTTAATTGTTTTTTTCTTTTTCATTCTCTGATTGGGTGATTTTTTTCAACCCTGTCTTTTAATTTGCTGATTCAATCCTCAGCTTTCCCTAATCTGTTGTATATTCCTTCCAATGTATTTTTTAATTTGTGCTTGTCATTCTTTATTTCTGTTTTCATAGTTATATTTTTTCTCATACTGATGAGCATTTTTACCATCATTATTAGGAACTCTATATCATATACATTTTTTTATCTCATTTCATTTATCTCCTCTGGATATTCTCTTATTCTTTCATTTGGGCATTGTATTTTTGTCTTCCCATTTTGGCTGCCTGTTTGGGTTTGTGACTATGTCAGGTAGATGTGCTATATCTCTCGATCTTTAGTGCAGGAAAGTATCAAACACTGTTTCTGACTAATTAGATGAGGCGAAGACTCAAAGCCTCTAGAGCACATGTGTCAAACACAAGGCCCGCGGGCCAAATCCGTCCCGCCAGGCCTTGCAATGTGGCCCGCACCGCGCTGTCATCACTGCACTCCACTGCGTTTCCATCACAATGACAGTTTATGACTGTTCAGTAACCCATTCGGCCTGCAATTTAGGCTGGATTTTAGATTTTGGCCCCTTCTCTGATTGAGTTCGACACCCCTAATCTAGAGATTGCCTTTGCTTACAGATTGATAAGATTCTGTCTTGAATAGCTCTCAGGTGTGGCAAAAATATTTTTTCCAACACGGTGGGGCAATTGCTTCTACCTGGAGGCTAATTGTTATACTCAGTCTCTTAATGGGCCTCACAGTGGGGCAAAGTGTTTTCTATAGTGTGGGTCAACTATCTTCCCCCTCTGCCTTTTTAGCAAATGTCTGCCTGAGAAAAATGACCTCATTAGCATGAGGGAATGACTCAGCATAGGAAACTGGAGAATATGTCTTCTGAATTCTAACCCTAGAGTCCCTGATCCTGGCTTCTATTCACACAGTTCCAGTCCACTCAGCACTCCCTCTGCTAGAGCACAAGGTGAGTGGCTCCACAGGGAATTTTGTATGTTGGCCCTTTAAAAGGTTGCCAGCATTTCCAGCAATCTCTCCCTGGCAGATAGTACCCTCAATGCTCTTCACAGTTCTGGTGCTCTCTTGGGAGGTCCAGTTTGGGATCAGACCCCAGGGTTCTCAATACTAACCCCCCACAACTGAAATATCTCTCCGGGACTTCAGTTGCTGTCTGTGGGAGCCCAACCAGCCCTTTTGCACCTCCACCTCTCCTACCAGTCTATCTGTGGTCTCCACTTTCAGTCCTTGGTTATCAGGGTTCTCTCCGATGAATCTTTCATTGATTATTCAGGAAATTTTTCTATATTTTAGTTGTAATTCCACTTTTGCCCTGGGAGCATGTCCATTCAGTATTACTACACCGCCACTTTTAGTTCCTTCTATCCTCCTTTTAAAACTTTCTTTTTCTTTTTGCTGTTCTGATTGGGTGCTTTCTGCTATCTCATTTTCTAAATGGTTGATTTGTTATTATGGTTCATCTATTCTACTGTTGATTCCATCTAGTGTATCCTTCATTTCTATTATTGTATCCTTAATTTGTTTTCCCCCCATCTTATTTTTATGTTTTCTGTCTTTATATTGAAGTTTTCACTGAAATCACTGAACACCTTTATAATCAGTGTTTTGTATATCTGTATTTTTGTTTAGATGATTTGTCCAAAGGTGACAATGGGGTATTAAAATCTCCTACTATGATTGTATTGCTATTAATCTCTCCATTCATGTTCTCCAGCAGTTATTTTATGTATTTGGGTGCTCCCATATTGGGTGCATATATGTTTACCAGGGTTATTTCTTCTTGTTGGATTGCTCCCTTTAGTATTATGAAGTGGCCTTCATTATCTCTTGTTATGTTCTTCACTTTGAGATCTAATTTGTCTGATATAAGTACTGCTACCCCAGCTTTTTTTTCATTTCCATTCGCCTGGAAAATCTTTTCCCATCCCTTCACCCTCAGTCTGTGTGCATCTTTTTTTCTAAAGTGGATTTCTTGGAGACAACAGATATATGGGTCTTGTTTTCTTATCCAATCCATTACCCTATGCCTTTTGATTGGGGCATTTAAAATTATTGATAGGTACTTATTTATCATTTTTATTCTATACCCCTGTGTTCCTTCTTCGTTTCCTATTTCTTTTTTATTTTTACAGCAGACCCTTTAGCTGGTTTTTTTGCATTGCTGGTTTCGTGGTGAAAAGTCTAATTCCCTTAGACTTTTTTTTGTCTGTGAAGCTCCTGATTTCCCCTTCAATTTTGATTGATAGCCTTGCTGGGTACAGTATTTTTGGATTCAGACCCTTTCTTTGCATGACTTTGTATATTTCATTCTATTACTTTCTTGCCTGATGAGTTTATATTGAGAAATCAGTTGCTAATCTGATGGGGGTTCCTTTATATGTAACTTTCTGTCTCTCTCTGGCTGCTTTTAAAATTCTTACTTTGTCGTTGGTGTTTGCCACTTTAATTATAATGTGCCTTGGTGTCGATCTTTTGGGATTCATTTTGCTTGGGACTCTGCTAGCATCTTGGATTTGTGTGGGTTTTTTCTTCTCTATCTCAGAAAAGTTTTCTGTCATTATTTCTTGAAATATGTTTTCCATGTCTTCCTCAGTTTCCTTTTCTTCTGGAACCCCTATTATGCTAATATTGTTTTGTTTTGTATTGTCCCAAACTCCCCTTAGGCTCTCCTGCTTTTTAATTTTTGTTCTAGAAGCTGCTCTAATTGGGTAACTTTTCCCCCCCATCTTCTAGCTCACTGATGTGGTCCTCTGCTTCTTCTAATCTACTCTTGATGCTTTCTATTGAGTTCTTCACAGTAGCAATGTCATTTTTTATTTCTTTTTGGTTCTTCTTCATTTCCTCTTGGTTCTTAGTCACAATGTCAATTTGTCTTCTATTTTTTTTAGCCATCTTACGATCATTACACTCAATTCTTCCTCTGGTAGGTTGCTTGCCTCTAACTCGTTTACTTCCTTTTCTGGTGATGCCTGGTTTTCTTTCATATGTGGGTTCTTTGTCTCTCCATGGTCTCTCTTTTCAGGATGTCTGGTTATGCAGTTCTTTCTCTTCTGTGTTGATTTAAAGGCACAAAATATGGCACAGCCAGGTACAACACACAATGCAAGTTGTTTTCTTCATTTGATTAACTGAATTGTTGTGGATGAAAATAAATTAGTATCCTCATAATAATCTTTAATTCTTAATAGATTCCACCAATTATCAAAAACTCTTTGAAGTATCCTCTCTGTCATCAGCATTTGTGGAGCTCCCAGGTCCAACTCATGTTCTCAGTACGTACCTCCAAGTTCTTTTCCACATTCACAAGAGCACTGTTCTCTGCTCTCAGTGTGTTACGTAAGGTGTTCTCATTTGCACTTGTCTGCTTGATAGTAGATGTGAGGATCAATGCTGTTTTAGTGGGGGTTAGACAATCACACTTATATGCAGCAATAGAATCAGCCATAATAAAGTCATCCAAGGTGGATTTTATATTATTTTCCAATGTTTTTAATTGTGCTCTCTCTGGGCTTCTATATCGACCCTGGGGATGTGGCTCTCAGGGCCTGTGCTACTTCTTCCGCCAGCTGGAGAAGAATAAACCCCCTTTATGTTCTTGTCACAAATTATTCCTGTGTATGCTGTAAGTATTTTGGTGATTTTGTTCATAATGTTGCAACTTGAAGTAATTTCTTTCAGGTAAAATAACTCCCTTGAGTATTTCCTGCAATATAGTTTTTCTGGTGATAAAATCCCTCATCTTCTGTATGTCTGAGAATGTCTATTTCTCCTTTATATTTAAAGGATAATTTTGCTGGCTATATTATTTGTGGCTGCTAATTTCTCTCTTTCAGACGTTTGAATATCTGGTTCCACTCTCTTCTGGTTTGTAGAGTTTCTGCTGAGAAGTTGGATGGTATTCTGCACATGATCTTAGCCAAAAGGCCAAGAAGCAATTGGACGGTATTCTGGTTGATTTTTCGTTGTAGGTCACTTCCTTGTTTTCCCTGATTGCTTTGAGAATTTTTTATTTGTCATTGTTTGACTGATTTAATACAATATATCTTAGAGTTAGCCTCTATGGATTGAGGAAAGTAGGTGTTCTATTTGCTTCTTGGATTTGAGGATCTAGTTCTTTACATGGGTTTGAAAATTGTCATCACTATTTATGCATTATTCTTATATTGCTTTTTCTGATAAGAGTCACATAGTTCTCATAGATATCTTTCCTTATTATGTTCAGGTCTCCTTTTTCTTCCCTCTGCATCATTGCTAGATTACTATGTTCAATGTCACTATTTTTTCCCTCCATCAGATTGGCTGTTTCCTATGCTATGTAGTTCACTCCTAATCTCCTTAATTACATGCCTGGTTTCTAGGACTTCTGATTGGTTCTTTTTTTAAAGTTTCAATCTCTTTGGTAAAGTACCAATTTTGTTCATTAACTTGGTTTCTGAGTGCCTTGAATTTCCTGTCTGTATTTTCTTATTTTTTTTTTATTTAATAAATCCTTAGTATTCAGATTATTACAATAGTTTCACCTCCCCCCCCCCCCATAGCTCCCCTCCACCCGGTTTCCATCCCATCCTCTGCCCTTACCTCCCCCACCACCCACTGTCCTCATCCATAGGTGTACAATTTTTTGTCCAGTCTCTTCCTGACCATCATATCCCTTTCCCCGAGAATTAAAAGTCCACTCCCTTTCTATGCCCCTGATTATATTATATTCACCAGTTTATTCTGTTCATCAGACTTTTAATTCACTTGGTTTTTAGGTTTACTTGTTGATAGATATGTATTTGTTGTTCATAATTTTTATCTTTACATTTTTTTCTTCTTCCTCTTCTTAAAGAATACCTTTCAGCATTTCATATAATACTGGTTTGGTGGTGATGAACTCCTTTAGCTTTTTCTTATCTGTGAAACTCTATCTGACCTTCAATTCTGAATGTCAGCTTGGCTGGGTAGAGTACTCTTGGTTGTAGGTTCTTGCTATTCATCACTTTGAATATTTCTTGTCACTCCTGTCTGGCCTGCATAGTTCCTGTTGAGAAATCATCTGACAATTGCATGGGTGCTCCCTTGCTTCTCTTGCTGCTTTTAATATTCTCTCTTTGTCTTTTGCTCTTGGCATTTTAATTATGATGTGTCTTGGTGTGGTCCTCTTTGGATTTCTCTTGTTTGGGGTTCTGTGTACTTCCTGAACTTGTAAGTCTATTTCTTTCACCAGGTGGGGAAGTTTTCAGTCATTATTTCTTCAAATAGGTTTTCAGTGTCTTGCTCTCTCTCTTCTTCTGGCACCCCCATAATTCTGATGTTGGTACACTTGAATTGTCCCTGAAGCTTCTTACACTATCTCTAAATTTTTGGATTATTTTTTCTTTTAGATTTTCCAGTTGGGTGTTTTTTCTTCTTTGTATTTCAAATCTTTGACTTGATTCTTACATTCCTCTAGTCTGCTGTTGGGTCTCTGTATAATTTTTATTTCAGTCAGTGCATGTTTAATTTCTAGTTGGTCCCTTTTCATATTCTTGAGGGTCTGGCTAAATTTATTGGCCTTTTCTAGGAAATTCTTGAAAAACCTTATAACCATGGTTTTAAATTTTACATCCAGATGTTTGCTTTCCTCCATTTCTTTCATTTGTGATCTGTTACTTTGTCTCTGCATTTTTGTTGCTTCTGGGCCTGTCAATGGGGCATGATCAGAAAGGTGGAGCTGATCAGCATTCCTGGGGAGGCCTAGAGAGAAATGGAGTGTGGCTGCTGGCCAGACTGGGAGAGAAAGAGAGAGGCAAGTGCTGATCAAAAGCTGACTCAGAGGCAATGGATCAGTCCCTCTTATTTCTTCAGGCCTCTCTCTGGCCCTGATTTCTAGCCTCCTTAGTAGTCAGTGCTGGGGCACCGTGCCTGCAGTGGAAGCAGTCAGCACTGAGCTGACTGCAGGACTGACTTTCGGTTGGTCGAGCCTTGGTTATTACTGGTCACTAAGACTCAGAGTTTTTATATATTAGGATTGTTTTTTAGAGATTTTTTTTCTTTCTGAGCTTCCTTAGTACTGTGATTATACATGGGAAACAAGTTTTGGGAGCCCAAAGGGTAGCAGGGCTTTGTGGTTCCATTTCTTTGTCTGAAACACAGACAGCCATGTGGCAGAACCCCTGTTCTATGTGCTTACACAGTTGTCTTTGTTGGCTCAATCACTGATAGATTTCTTACCCTGATAGACTGCCTACTGAGACTCTGTTCTTCCTGCCCAGTGGAAGTGCCTGGTAGCCCCAGCTTCATCCCCTCTCCAGGCTGACCTAGCTGCCAGCTCCTGACTGCAGGGCTGCATTCATGGCTGTCCAAGTTGTCCTCCTTGGTCACCTCCCCATTTGTTCCCATTTGCCCACCTTTAGATGCTTTCATGCATGGGTCTCTCAGATGTGCCTCTATTCAGCAGGAAATCTTTTATTGAGTTAAAATTGATTAACTTATTAAAGCTTTAGGAGAAGAGCCCAAGAGATCTCTTATGTCACCATTCCTCTCAGATTGGTAAACCTTTAATCATAACTCATCAAGAAAAAGAGAGAGAGAGAGAGAGAGAGAGAGAGAGAGAGAGAGAGAGAGAGAGAACCCAAATAAATGAAATCAGAAATGAAAAAGAAGTGATAAGTAATATTGGTTTAGTAATAATTAATGTCGTTTTCTAATACTTTTTTAAATCTAATTTATTTAAACAATACAACAAAATTTAATCAACAATATAGTTCCCGTTGTTTTCTACTACTTGTGCCCAACGCTCAGGAAGCATTTTAATCCCTCTGTTGTAAAATTCTTGTGATTTTGATGCAAAAAATTCGGTCAATGCATTTTTGAGGCATTCTTCATTATTCAATTTTTTTCCAAGAAGAAAGTTTTGCAAAGAACGAAACAAATGGTAATCGGAAGGGGCAATATCAGGAGAATATGCAGGTTGAGGGAGAACTTCCCATTCCAACTGGAGCAGTTTTTCAGCAGTGATTCTTGCAGTATGCGGTTGTGCGTTATCGTGGTGAAGAATTACGCCCTTCCGATTAATCAGCGCGGGTTCTTTTTCTCTTAAAGCTTGGGCTAACCTTTCCAATTGGGCACTATACACTGCACTTGTAATGGTTTGGGTAGATGGTAAAAGTTCATAATGAAGAATTCCTTTAAAATTCCACCAAACACACAACATCACTTTTTTCGCATGCAAGTCAGGTTTTGGCGTGGGCTGCGGAGCCTCATTTTTGTCCAACCATTGAGGCCGCCTTTTCACTCATTGTTCATCTCTGGTAACAACTTGCTCAAAAAACGGCAAACGGTTTTGACGAGAGAGGAGCGAATTGCAAATTGTGACTCTTTGATTACGGTTGTTGTCGGTCAACTCAGGAGGAACCCATTTTCCAAACTTTTGGACTTTGCCAAGTGCACGCAATTGATTGGAAATTGTTTTTTGTGAACAATTTAAAGTTGTTGCAAGCTCTTGTTGGGTAATTTGAGGATTTTGCACCAAAAGAGCTTGAAGAGCTTCTTGATCAAAATTGGACACACGGCCTCGACCACTCTTGTCATCTAACGAAAAATTTCCCTCGCGAAATTTCTCAAACCAACGCTGGCATTTTCTGGCGCTAACTGCATCTTGACCAAGAGCACTACAGATGTTTTTTGCAGCCTCACTTGCTTTTCTTCCTAATTGGAACTCGTAAAGCATGCAGTGCTGAATATGCTCTTCATTCGCCATCTTCTTAGCCCTAGTTTTGCAACAAAAACCAAACCAAACACAAACTTTTTCAAGCAAAACTTGTTAATTGCACTTCACACGTTCTGTAGATACCACGTGTTTGAAGGTTATGTCAATACAAGTCAACGCCAAGCAAGATTTTAAACGAATGTTAAAAAACGACATTAATTATTACTAGACCCGATACATAGAAAATACCAAGGATTGTAAGAAAACAAACCATTACATGCCAATAATTGATCAATTTGGAGGAAATGGTGACATTCCTAGAAACATAGTATGTTTCAAGACTGAATCAAGAAGAAACAGTATCTAAACAGATTGATTACTACTAATGAAATTGAATCAATAATAAAAAAGTTCCCATCAGACAAATGTTTTGGACCATTCAGCTTCACAGGTGAATTTTACCATATAGTCAAAGAATAATAAACATCTATCCTTCTCAAACTATTTCTAAAAATTGAAGAAAAGAAAAGGCTCTCAATCTCATTTTATGAGGTCTGCATTACCCTGATTGCAAAATCAGACAAAGAAGAAAAGGATCTGCCAGTATCTCTAATGAACATAGATGCAAAAATCCTCAACAAAATACCAGCAAACCAAATTTAATAATACATTAAAAAGACCATACATCATGATCAAGTGGTATTTATCCTAGGGATGCAAGATTGGTACATGATATACCACAGAAACAAAATAAAGGATAAAAATCACATGATCATATTGATAGATGCATAAAAAGTGTTTGACAAATTTCAGCATCCATTTATGATAAAAACTCTCAGCAAAATGGGTACAGAGGGAACACAACTCAACATAATAAAGGCCAACATAACAAACTCACTGCCAACATACTCAAGAATGAAAAGCTAAAAGTGTTCTTTTTTAAATCAGGAATAAGACATGGGTGTCTGCTTTCACCACTTCTATTTAACATAGTATTGGAAGTCCTGCCCACAGCAATAAGGCAAGAAAAAGAATAAAAGGCATGCAAATTGAAAGGAGGAAGTAAAACTGTCATTGTAGATGATGGGATACTATATATACACGGAACCTTAAAAAATTCCCTCCAAATTATTAGAATTAATAAATGAATGCAGTAAAGTAGCAGAATATAAAACTGATATTCTAAACCAGTTGCATTTTATACACAAAAACCATACTATCAGAAAGGAAATTAATTAAAAAATCCCATTTATACAATAATTGCATAAAAATAGATAGGAATACATTTACCCAAGGAGGTACAAGACCTGTATTTGTATTTGGAAAATATAAGGCAATGAAGAACAACATTGAATGGGAAGAATTAACATTGTTAAAAATTTCCATACTACCCAAAGCAACTTACAAATTAAATGCAATCTCTATCAAAATATCAATGATAGTTTTCACATAACTAAAATATATAATCCTAAAATTTATATAAAATGGCAAAAAATCTCATTAGCCAAAGCAACCTTAGGAAAGAAGAACAAAGTTGGAGGTATCATGATACCTGATATAAGACTACACTACAAGGCTATAATGATGAAAACATCATGATAAAACAGACACATACATTAATAAAACAAAATAGTCTAGGAATAGTCCCATATCTACAAACAGTGCGTGGGGATGACATTCTCTGAGTATGCCTTTTTCTAAAGTTCTCATTCTTAGAAACATGTTAATATTTTATACACTAAAAATAAATCAATAAGCCTAGGAGGATAACCTAAAGTGAAATGCAAGCCAAAAATAAAAACAAATAAAAACACCTGAAAGATATTTCAAGTGAATAATGCAACCACACAGAAAGCAGGAATGGGGGGTGTGGAGGTTGGATTAATTCACATAATTTTTCACTGTCTGCCCTCAGGCTTAGCAAATTTTGATCTCTAGATAGTAGACATCTTTTTTTCATACAGACATGGGTTAACAATCATAAAATTAATTAATTTATATCCTAAATTTGATTGAATGTGTAAGTACATATGGATGATGGAAACAAGGTCTCAGAGTGTTATAAGTACAGAAAAAGGGAAAGATGAAATGAATCCTGAGGAATAGGTATAAACTTGTGGTTTTACAATAGATAGATGGATGGCTACATAGATAAATGTAGAAGTGAATAGATATGTATGATAGGACTTAGAGCAAGGCTAATCCAGTAGCAATTAGCATATGTATCACAGATTTTTTAAAAACATGTTTTATAGATATTTTAGAGAGAGAGGGAAGAGTAAAATATCAATGAGAGAGAAACATTGATGGGTTGCTTCCTGCCAGGCTGGTTGTGGGGGGGGAGGTAAGGTGGGGGTGACCAGGCTGGCTGGGGGCAGTTGGGGGCAACTAGGCCAGCAGGAGGGGCAATTTGGGGTGACCATGGGAGCAAGGGGGGCAGTTAGGGTTGATCAGTCAGGCAAGCAAGTTAGGAGCCAGTGGTCCCGGATTGTAAGAGGGATGTCTGACTGCCAGTTCAGGCTCTAAACTGGCAATTGGACATCCCTCCAGGGGTCCCCGAATTGGAGAAGGTGCAGGCTGAGCTGAAGAGGACACCCCCCACACCCACATCCCTGCATGAATTTTGTGTACCAGGCCTCTAGTTAATTATAAAAGGAATTATAGTACAATGAAAATATCTGGTGGACACTACCTTAACCAAGTGACCAATATACATCACATGGGACCAATATATACCACAGAACTCCTAATATGTAGCAAGAAGCAAGGCTGGAACTAGGATGAAGCAAGCTAGGCACCTAGGTTTCACCTTCATGTACTTTCATTAAGCTGAGAATGAATCCCTCCTTACATTTTGTGTATGAGGTACCTCCTTTAACTCAACCTGGTGGCATGTGAAATCTTTATCAGATCTGGGGAGAGAAGTCTTGGGGGTAAACTCTCAGTTTATTAATACGTACGGCCGAATTTTATATTTCTTTTCAGATCACTTTGTATTAATTGAGATTCATAAAATATAACTAGGGTTAAGAGAAATGCAGGCACTACCTCAAGGATCGTAAGAGGGAGATCCTTAAAATTAAGGGCCGGGTTAAGGTTAAAAGCGGTTGGCCTTTGGAGAACCCGGCTGTGGGTGGTAGGACCCCGAGCTCCACCTCGTTCCTGCTCACCTGCACGCACTCGGCGGCGTCCACAGAGCCGCCTCCCAGAGCACGCACCCCGGAAAGCTCCCAGCGCCGCCTGACGTCACGGCGTCGGGGCGGGGCCAGCGGCAGGGCCCGGCCGCCTCCGGGAGCGCGGAGGGGGCGGGCCGGGCGGCGGCCTCTGGGGCGCGCTGAGTCTCTGCGGTGCCGGTGTTTGTAAGGCGCCCGCAGAGCTAGCGGCTGAGGCGGAGGCAGGCGGTCGGGATGCCTGGGCGGCCCACCATCCCGGAGCAGGGGAGCCCGGAGCGGATCGCGCCGCACCCACACACAGGCTTCGTGCTGGGGCTGGACGTGGGCAGCTCGGTGATCCGCTGCCACGTCTATGACCGCGCAGGGCGGGTCCGTGGCTCCAGCGCCCAGAAGGTGACGGGGAGTGGGCGTCGGGCCGTGGTCAGGGCAGCGAAGGCGAGCGGGCGGGCGCGTTTTTCCTGCCGTCGGGCGGCCACCTGCAGCCCAGCCCTCGGTCCGGCGGCTCGCGGGGCGGGCTTTGCAGCCCCGGGGCAGGCTGAAGCCCGCGCGCCCTTCCTGGCCCGGGAGGCCAGAGCCGCGGCGTTGGCCCCCCGGCGCCTCGCTCCACTCGTGGGTCCTGGCACCTGGGCGTTCGCCGCTCCCGCCTTACCTGGTGGGACTGCAGGGGCTGGCACTGGCAGGGCCGCTGCAGTCTCCGTAGAGGGGAGCTTTGTCACTGGGTTTTTCCTGCACTTGATAATATTGCAGCCTCATCTTCGTTTATATTTTAAATTTTCAAATCTTGATAGAATTTAACTTTATTGTTCGTTCTAACTTGTCTTCATTAACTACTCAAAGTGCTGGTTCCTCACATGACCATCTGATTTCCATGGATATGGGAGGTATTGGACAACTTTTGAAGGTTGTTTTGCCATTACTTTTCTCGTTTCTGTTTTTGAGAGTTCATAAAAATAATCTTTCCGGTTTGAGAAACCTACCAAGTCATTAGCTGTCAGTAAATCCTTAGTAAAGCAGCCAATAGACAGGTACTCCTTTGTTCTTATTTTAATGAAGAGCAGATTTCTACACTATTACCAGTTTACGGAAAATAACGTTGATTGGATTTGATGTTCTTATTTACTCGTCTTTCCAATACCAACATCTTTTTATGTTAGCAGAGTTAGGACAGGAACCATCAATCACCATTCTATCAGCATTGGACTCCCCATTTGCTCCGTTCCCACCCTTCTAACCCTGTTAGACCTGTTTTTCATCCACAGCTGTTGCCTAGGAGCAAGTCTAGCCAAATGACTACTACTTTGGGCACTTGTTTTGAAGAAACAGCGATTTCCGTTCTGGTTTGGGGACTAGGACAGTGAGTTGGGGTGACAGCAACTCCTTGGTCTCTTCGCTGGCTACGGGTGCAGAACACTGGGCACCCACCCACCTATTCCAGGCCTATATCAACCAGAAAGGATAGATGAAAGGCGGGCACTGCCTTTCAGTAACTGTGCTCCTTATCTTTGTATAAGCCTTTAGCAGCACAGTGATACTTTCAACACAATCTCCCTTGAAATTCTAGACACAGAGTACTTTGTTTTAAGCAATGATTTAAAAAAAAAAAAGAAATTGAAGTATTTGGAACCAAAGGGAGACAGAAATTGCTAGGAGATACAAAGTTTCACAGTTGTGGATAGCAGGAGACTAGAATGGTTTGCTCAGACTCTAAACGGGGGAAGGTATCTGGAAAGATATGTGAGTAAATAAACATACAAAAAGTCCCTACCTCAAAGGAGAAAGCACTGTCTTAGAGTTAATAGCAGCGCCTCTCAAACTGTAGTAGGATTTTACAACTGTGTTTCTTAAAGTGTGGTTCTTACACTGCTGGGTTGAGATAAAGAAACTAAGATTTAGAAAAGTGTGTAACAATTTTGCAGACTAATTTTATGATTATTGACCTTAATAAAACATTTGAGATTTTATTTTATATGTATTTTTTCTAGAAAGTTGTTTTGTATCTTTGAAAACTTTAAAAAATTAATTACAGTTGACATTCAATATTATATTAGTTTCAGATATACAACTAATGGTTAGACATTTATAAAACAACAAAGTGATTACCTTGATAAGTCTAGTACTCACCTGACACCATAGATAGTTATTAGAGTATTATTGACTATATTCCCAATGCTGTACTTTATATCCCCATGACTATTTGTAACTGCCAATTTGTACTTCTTAATCCCTTCATCTCTTTCATCAGTTCTCTGTATCAATGAGTTTGTTTCTATTAGTTCATTTATTTTGTTTTTTAGATTCCACATGTAGGTAAAATTATATGGTATTTGTCTTTCTCTTCTTTTTTTTTTTTTTTTTTAAATATATATTTATTGATTTTGTACAGAGAGGAAGGGAGAGAGAGATAGAGAGTTAGAAACACCGATGAGAGAGAGTCATCGATCAGCTGCCTCCTGCACACCTCCTACTGGAGATATGCCCGCAACCAAGGTACATGCCCTTGACTGGAATCGAACCTGGGACCCTTCAGTCCCCAAGCCGACGCTCTATCCATTGAGCCAAACCGGTCTTGGCAGTATTTGTCTTTCTCTTCTGTCTGACTTATTTCACTTGGCATAAAACCTTCCATGCTGTCACAAATGGTAAGAGTTTTTCTTTTTTATGGCTGAGTAATATTCCATTGCATATATGTAATACAGCTTTTTTACCTATTTGTCTATTGATGTGCACTTGGGTTGCTTCCATATCTTGGTTGTTGTAAACAATGCTGCAATGAACATAGGAATTAATATATATTTTCAAATTAATGTTTTGGATTTTTTTGTATAAATATCCAGAAGTGGGATTGTTGGGTCTTATGATAGTTCTATTTTTAATTTTTTGGCTATTATTCCACCTTGTTTTCCATAGTGCTTGCACAAATTTGCAGTCTCCACATCCTTGCCAACACTGGTTGTTGATTTCTTGATGATAGCCCTTCTCACAGGTGTGGGATGATATCTCATTATGGTTTTATTTATTTATTTATTTTAAAAATATATTTTATTGAGTTTTTACAGAGAGGAAGAGAGAGGCATAGAGAGTTAGAAACATCAATCAGCTGCCTCCTGCACACCTCTACTGGGGATGTGCCCGCAACCAAGTTACATGCCCTTGACCGGAATCAAATCTGGGACCTTGCAGTTCGCAGGATGACGCTCTATCCACTGAGCCAAACTGGTTTTGGCTCTCATTGTGGTTTTAATTTGTATTTCTCTGATGATTAGTGGCATTAAGCATTTTTAAAAATATCTCTTAAATATGTCTCTTTGGAGAATTGTCTATTCAGGTTCTCTGCCAAATTTTTAATGGGATTATTTTTCTTTTTGGTATTAAGTTATATGAGTTCCTTATATATTTTGGATGTTAACTCCTATTATTGTCAAATAATCTTCTCTCATTCAGTAAGTTCTTATTTTGTTGATAATTTCCTTCCTTGTGTAAAGACTCTTCAGTTTGATGTAGTTCCATTTATTTAATTTTCATTTTGTTTCCCTTTCCTGAGGAAACATTAAAAAAATATTACTGAGAAAAATGTCAGAGAGTTTATTGCATATAGTTTCTTCTAGGAGTTTATGTTTTCAGTTCTTACATTTAAGTCTTCAGTCCATTTTGAGTTATTCTTGTATATGCTGTAAGAAAGTGGTGTAGTTTCAGTATTTTGAATGCATTTGTACAATATTCTTAACACCATTTATTGAAGAGTCTGTCTTTATCCCATTGTGTGTGTGTGTGTGTGTGTGTGTGTATATATATATATATATATATATATATATATATATATTTTTTTTTTTTTAAATATATTTTATTGATTTTTTACAGAGAGGAAGGGAGAGAGAGAGCTAGAAACGTCGATGAGAGAGGAACATCGACCAGCTGCCTCTTGTACACCCCCTACTGGAGATGTGCCCGCAACCAAGGTACATGCCCTTGACCGGAATCGAACACGGGACCCTTCAGTCCGCAGACCGACGCTCTACCACTGAGCTGCTCGCACACACTGCTGGCACCGGCCACGATTGCTCAGCACTGTCAGTGGGTGCAAGCAGTGGCTGCCAGCTCCAAACACCCCTCAGGGCTTCTGCACCTCCTCCTGCTCCTGAGGGGCGATTGGGGCGGGCAGTTGCCTCTTGCACTTGCCCCACTCACACCTACAGCCAGTGCTGGAGCCACCGCTTGAACCTGCTACTGGTGCCGGTCCTAATCACTCTGCATTGTCAGCAGGTGTGAGCAGGGCTGGTGCCATCAGCGTGTGGGAGTAGTGGCGGCTGGAGTGGGGCTGCCAGCAGACAAGGCTGTGGCAGGAGGGGCCCGGTGGGGTTGTGGAGGATAGGTCATAGCCTCACAGTTCCTTTCAAGGTGCACGAATTCGTGCATTCAGCCCCTATCTGGTGTATAAAAATGCAATCAGTTTCTGAATATTTGTTTTGTATCCGGCTGTTTTACTGAATTCATTAACTAGTTTTAATAATTTTTTTTAGGTTTCTGTATTGTATCATGTTATCTGCAAATAATGACAGTTTTACTTCTTCCTTTCCAATTTGGATGCTTTTTATTTCTTTTTCTTATCTGATTACTATGGCTAGGGCTTCTAATACTATATTTAATAGAAGTAACATCTTTGTCTTGTTTCTGATCTTAAGAAGAACGATTTTAGTTTTTCACTATTGGGTAGGTGGTTAGGTTTTGCCATATATGGCCTTTATTATGTTGAGGTATGTTTCTCCTGTCCCCACTTTTCTTAGAATTTTTATTATACATGGATGATGGCTTTATCAAATGCTTTTCTACATCTGTTGATATGATGAATGAATTTTACCCTCCATTTTGTTTATGTAGTATATCATGTTAAGTGACTCATGGATAATGAACCAGCCTTGCATCCTAGGAACAAATCCCACTTGATCATAGTGTATGATTTTTTAAAAGTATTGCTGAATCTGACTTGCTAATATTTTGTTGAGGATTTTTGAATTTGTACTCATCAGTGATATTGACCTATAATTTTCTTTTTTATGTGTAATTTTCATTTAGTTTTGCAATCAAGGCAATGCTGGCCTCATAAAATGATCCTGTCTCTTCAGATTTTTGAAATAGTTTGTGTAAAATTCACATGTGAAGCCATCTAGTCCAGAATTTTTGTTTTTTGGGAGTTAATTGTTAATTTATTTTCATTAGTAGTTATCATTAATAGGCACGTTCAGATTTTCTGGTTCTTCTTTCTTTTTTGTTAATCTTTACCAAGGGCATTTTTTCCATTGATTTTTTTAGAGAGAGTGGAAGGGATGGGGAGAGACAGAGAGAGAGAAACATT
Organism: Pipistrellus kuhlii; assembly: GCF_014108245.1. Lineage (NCBI taxonomy): Eukaryota > Metazoa > Chordata > Mammalia > Chiroptera > Vespertilionidae > Pipistrellus > Pipistrellus kuhlii. Next base: position 100,773,791 of record NW_023425515.1, read on the forward strand.
GATGTGAGAGAGACATAAGGATTGGTTACTCCCCACACATGCCCAAACCAGGGCCTGGGATTGAACCTGCTACTGAGGTATGTGCACTTGACAGGAATCGGACCCTGGACCCTTCAGTGCTCTATCCACTGAGCAAAACTGGCTAAGGCTGCTGGTTCTTCTTGGATCAGTCTTAGAAAATTAGATGTTTCTAGGAATTTATCCAAAAATTTCAGATTGTCTAGTATGTTGGCATATAATTGTAGCATTTTCTTATAATTCTTTGTATTTCTGTGATGTCAGTTGTTACTTTGGCTCTTTTGTTTCTGATTTTATTTGAGTCCTCTCTCTTTGTTTCTTGAGGAGTCAAGCTAAAGCTGCATCAAGCTTGTTTATCTTGTCAGAGAACCAGCTCTTGGTTTCATTGATCTTTTGTACTGTGTGTGTGTGTGTGTGTGTGTGTGTGTGTTTTGTTTGTTTGTTTGTTTTAGTTTCTATGTCATTTATTTCCACTCTGATCTTTATTATTTTATTGCTTCTATATATTCTGTGTGTTTTTTTTAATGTTTTTTGTTTTTGTTGTTGTTCTTTTTAGGTGTTTTAAATTGTTTATTAGATATCCTACATAATAAAAGCATAATATCCAAATCGACAGAATGGTGGAACAACAGGTTGGTAGGGGTTGGGCTGGCGAACAGGTGGGGCCAGACCAGCCAAGGCATGTGCCAGCAGGCAAAGGGAGGATATGAGGGAGGGGGAGGTGGCAGCAACCAGTGGCGATGGTGGGGTGATTGGGAGGGGCCAGGGCTGGCCACACACCAGCTGATGCTATCCCCTGATCAGCACACCCGGTCACCTCCCGAAGAGGGAGGGAGGCTAGTGGCAATGGTAGGGAGATGGGGGATGGGGCCAGCTGCTCCCCGGCCAGTGCTGTCCCGTGATTGGCCTTCCCAGTCACCTCCCACAAAGGGAGGCCCCAGGCGGGGCAAAAGGGGGCGTAGGTGGCCACTCACTGCTGGCACTGTCCTCTGACCAGCCTACTGGTCCACGGAGAGCAGGCCTAAGCCGACTCCCCTGAGGACTCCTGGACTGCGAGAGGGTGCAGGCCAGGCTCATACCCAAAGTGCATGGATTTTCATGCACTGGGCCTCTACATTTTATAATATTTTGCTTCTTGAGGTATGTCTGTCATGCTATGAACTGTCTTCCTTCTCAGGACTGCTTTCACTGTGTCACATAGATTTTGGTTTGTTGTATGTTCATTTTCATTTGTTTCCAGGTAATTTTTTATTTTGTCCTTGATTTCATTGCTAACCCATTCATTGTTCAATAACATACTATTTAGCCTCCATTGTGTTTGAATGATTTTGAGTGTTTTTATTACAGTTGATTTCTAGTTTCATGCATTGTGATTTAAGAAGATGCTTGATATATTTCAATCTTCTTGAATTTGTTAAGACTTATTTTATGTACCAATATGTGGTCTATCTTTGAGAATGTTCCATGTGTACTTGAGATGAATGTATACTAGGTGTATTGGTTAATAATGGTGGATTTTGTAATCAAAGAAAACAATAATTTCAAGAGAAGCATCAAAAGTGCTTTATTCAAAGTAATGTTCATCACTAACTACACATTTCCCCATCTTTCAGGTAATTTGTGGATACCATCCCAATAGAACTTTTCTTAATTTATTTTATTTTTAAAAAATATATTTTATTGATTTTTCACAGAGAGGAAGGGAGAGAGATAGAGAGCTAGAAACGTCGATGAGAGAGAAACATCGACCAGCTGCCTCTTGCACACCCCCCACTGGGGATGTGCCCGCAACCCAGGTACATGCCCTTGACCGAAATCGAACCTGGGACCCTTCAGTCCACAGACCGATGCTCTACCACTGAGCCAAACCGGTTTCGGGGAACTTTTCCATTTTGAGGCAAACCATTCAGAGACCCAATTTTTCATTTCTTTGTATGTTTTGAAGTGCTGCTCAGAAAGTGTGTGTGCTGTCAATCAGAACAAGTGGTAACCTGAAGGAGCAAGGTCTGGTGAATACGGCGGGTGGGTTAATACTTCCCAGGCAAGATCTTTCAATGAGTTTTTAACTGATTTTGAAGTGTGTGATGGTGCATTATCATGAAGCAAAATTACTTTGCCTTGTCTTCTGGAACATTCTGGCCATGTTATGATCAAGGCATGGTTCAAACTGATTATTGTTGTTGATAATAATCAGTATTAATGGTTTCACCTGGTTTTAGAAGTTCATAATAGACCATATCTTCCTGATCCCACCAAATGCAGAGCATTGTCTTCTTTCCAAAGTGATTTGGCCTTGTAGTCGATGTTGATGGTTGACCTGGATCAACCCATGATTTTGTGCCTTTGGGATTCTCAAAATAAATCTACTTTTCATCGCCAGTCACAATTCAGTGCAAAAAAAGACTTTCGTGCCATTGAAACATTTCACTGATGACTTTTGGCTTTTGTTCAGTTGATATGGCACCCATTTTCCTTCCTTTAAAATCTTTCCCATTCTTTGTAAATTATCGGAAATTGTTTGCTGAGCAATGTTTAATCTTTTTGCAATTTGTTTTTGAGTTTGACATGCATCTTCATCCAATAATGCTTTTAATTGTTGGTCTTTAAATGTTTTCGGTTGACCTGGAAATTCCTTGTCTTTCATACTGAAATCATCATTTTTTAAAGCGTTTAAACCAGCATTCACAAGTATCTTGAGATCGAGCTTTCCGAAGTATACAATAACTTTCAGCAGCACTTTTTTTCAAAATAAAATGATGAATTAAAACTTCCAGCAAATGCTATTTTTTTGGCACAAAATTCAACATATTTAAGTGAAAAAATATGATGTTAACACCTTCAGCAAATATACCATATGAGGTTTTGAAGCTTGTTGTCAATACGACAAAATAGCATACATATCAAATCACACATATATCAACATATGTGTAAATCCATCTGATCTAATGTGTCATTTAAGCTCATTTTTTTTTTTTTTTTTGGTCTGGAATATCTATCCACTGATGTCAGTGGGATATTAAAGTTCCCTTACTATGACAGCGTTGCTGTCTATCTCTCCCTTAAAGTCCATCAGGAGTTTTTAAAAAAAACATAGTTAGGTACTCCTATATTGGGTGCGTGCTAGGTTATGTTGTCTTTTTGGATTGATCCCTTTATGTTGTCCTTCTTTGTCTCTTGTTATGGCCTTTGTTTTGAAGTCTATTGTGTCAGATAGGGATATTGCTACCCCAGTTTTTGTTGTTGTTGTTGTTGTTTTCTCATTTGCATGGAATATTTTTTTCCATCCCTTCACTTTGAGCTTGTGTCATTTTTTTTTTTTCCTGAGGTGGATCTCTTGTAGACAGAATATATATAGGCCATATTTGCTTATTCATTCAGCTACCCTATATATCTTTTTATTAGATAATTTAATCCTTTTATGTTAAAGGTTATTATTGATAGGTATTTATTTATTGCCATTTTTATTCTTTATTAACCTTGGCATTTTAATTGAGATGTGGCTTGGTGTAAGCCTCTTTGATTCCTTTTGTTTGGGACTCTTTATGTTTGCTGGACATATTTATCTATTTCCTTTGTCAGGTTAGGGAAATTATAAATCATTATTTCTTTAACTAGCTTTTCAATTTTTTGCTCACTGTCTTCTCCTTTTGGTACCCTTATGATGTGAGTGTTGTAACAACACTCACATCATAAGTCCCAGAAGTCCATTAAGTACCGTCATTAAAATTTTTTTTCTTTTTACTGTTTTGATTGGTTGTTTTTGCTAACCTGTCTTCCAAAACGCTGATTGGATACTCTGCTTTTTTTAAGTTGAACCCATCTAATATATGTGATAGATTAAATAGAGAAGGTAGACCAGAGACCAGGATGGCAGGACACAGGCTTTATTGGAGGGAAGGGTACCCCTGCCGGCTGCTTCCACAGAGAGGAATGGCTGCTTCCACAGAGAGGAACGGAAGAGAGCGAGCACCTTTAAGGATAGAGGGCGGGGTTTAGGGCACTCAGCACACGCTGATTGATTACGGACCTAGGGACTTAGGAATGGGGGCTTAGGGTATTTGGCAGGTGATTGGTGGTTCAGAGCTCAGGAATGTCTGGCCGCAGGTGGGGTTTACATCTGTCCATCAACTGAAGGAAGAGAGGATCTATCATTCCAGGCTTCTGGTAATATTTTTAAAAACTTGAGTGTCCGGGCAAGGTCAGGGGGCGAAAGTCAGTCTTTCGTAGCTACTTCCAGCTGTGAGGGGGCGTCATCTTTTAGGGGCGTCTACCCAGGGTCTCAAAGATTCTGGTGTTCTGTTCTGAATTCAGTGCCAGATAGATCTTTTCCACCTTCTGGTTGGCGAATGCCTGCATTCTGTTCTGCAAAAGACTAGTGAAACAATACATGGGACATGGGCCAAAGAGCAAAATTAAGAGTATAAATACCAGTGGGCCTAATAGTGGGAAGAGCCATGGGGTACGTGAGCAAAAAGCAGGTAGTGTTTTTCTGTGCTGGTCGAGGGGTGTGCAACAGCATGATTTCTCCAAGAGAATGGTCGGTGACAAGAGCAATCCTGTTGAGTCACTTGGGAGGTTAAAGCTGGTCCTGAGGCTGCCACGGCATCATTTGTCTGGTTTTGCTGCTTTTCTGGGCCTGGAGCTGAAAGACAACCTGGGGGATAAGATTCTTGGTGAGGTAAAAAGGTGGGGCTCCTTGGTGTAGCCCGGATCCCAGTTAGGACCATGGGCAGAAGGTCCAGCCAGGAGCTGTAAATTTCTAGAGAGAGAGTTTAGTTAGATGGTCTTTAAGAAAGCCGTTGCTCTTCTGGATCTTACCCAGTGAATGTGGGTGGTAGGGTATGTGCAGTTTCCAGGAGATGCCAGGGATTATGTGTGTTATCAAGGTTTCAGCCACAACCTCAGCAGTTTGCTTGCAGGTAGGGAAGGCCTCTGTATACCCTCTCAGGGTGTCTACATGGTGATAGATATTTGGTCTTCTTGTGGGGAGGCATATGGGTGAAGCCTACCTGCCAGTCCTGTCCTGGGAAGTGTTCCCTTCATTTGATGGGTAGGAAAGTTGGGGTGCATTCTTCCCTGGAGTGAGGCAGCTGCACACGTGGAGCAGGAAGAGCAGACACTCATAACTACCTCTCGTAGTATGGGAAAGGTGAAGAGGGATGAAGGCCATCTCCAGGGTCCACTCGAGTGTTACAGTCGAGTAGGAGGTTTTCCAACGTTCCTGGGGGTCTAGAAACAAACTTCTATCCACAAACAGAGTTAAATCAGGATTAGAGAGAGGAACCTGAGAGTCCTGCCCAAGGTTGAGTGAGGGCCTCTGATGACCTCGGGGCAGGAGTGCTTTGCTGCAGTTTGGGTAGAGGCAGCAGAAAGGAGAGTGGCTGGGTTCAGGGCTGGGGACTGGGTTAGGGAGACATCAGGACTCTCAAGGAACAGGAGATGGAGTTCCTGCATGCGAGAGGGGGCAAGGAGAGATCAGGATCGGTGTGACAGAAGATCCTGTGGTCTATGGGCGGATAAGACCTGTAAGGGTTGCTGGAAGCAGATCTTCTGGACCTCCTTGATGAGAACAGCAGCTGCAGCCAGAGCCCAGAGGCAGGGCTGCAGTCCCCAAACTGTGGGATCAAGCTGTCTGGACAGGTAGGCTATGGGGTGAAGGCTGGCCCTTGGGGCTGGGTGAGGACCCCATGGCTATTCCCTGTCTTCCATCAGTAAGTAGTTGGAAAGGCTTAGAGCTGTCTGGAAGAGAGAGAGAGAGAGAGAGAGAGAGAGAGAGAGAGAGAGAGAGAGAGAGAGAGAGAGAGAGAGAGAGAGAGAGACAGGGACCAGAGGGGTGTCCCGGAGTTAGAGAAAGCTTGGCGAACGAGGGAGGGTGAGGAGACCTGGTATAAGGGCTTAGCTAGGAGAAAAAAATTTGGGATCCAATGATGGAGAAATCCTACCAGTGGAGGTCAGCTGTATGCCTCTGAGATGTGTAGTGCTGGGTTCTAACAAGCATTCTTGGAGGTCTCTGGGTAAGGCTTGGCCAAACAGGTGACTGTCTCTGAACCCCTGGGGCAGGATTGTCCAGGTGAGTGGGAGACAGATCTGGAGCTGAAAGATAACTGAAATCTAGATGTTATTTTTAGGGGGAAAAGAGTAGGGGTCTTAATTGCCTCACTAGTGATATGAAAGGGGAGAATAGGTTACCGTTGGAAGTAGGTTCTTGTTTTTCCAGTTTTGCCCCTTGCTGGGCATCTACATGTTTCTTGTAGTTTCTGAGACAAGGTTTCAAAGTAGTTAGAGCAGTAGTTACTGGGACAGGTAAAGACTGATTATTGAGGCTGCATCTGCGTTGGGTGAGAGATGAGAGTACAGGTTCCTATCCAGCTGATGGGGAGACAGATGTATGAGTTTTCCCCACAGAGGAAGAAAAATCCCTGATGATGGAGACAAGCTGATAGGTATAAGGAGAAGAGGTAGACTAAAGGGTATGAGATTCCTTTTTCTAGTTCCACACTCCAAGCTGAGAGAGTAGTTACCATGACGCTACCAATAAGAGGTGACAGATGAGTGATTAAGACTATGTTGCAGTAAAAGTGGGAGGGAAAGGGGAAGGAAAGGAGTAGTGAAAGCCAGGGACCTGGGGGTTGGATAAGAGGTTAGAGACTGTGAATAGTCTGGTTTAGCTTAAGAAGTGTCCAGCAACCTTGTCCTGTCAGGCTTGGGGACTGAAGCCTCACTTTCTTACTTAGAAAAGGGGCAGGAGGCGGGGGGAGGGAGCAGGCTCCGCCCTATCCTTAAAGGTGTTTGTAAGCCCCCAGCTTGCTCTCTTTCGCACCTCTCCGTGGAAGCAGCTGGCAGGGGTACCCTTCCCTCCAATAAAGCCTGTCTATCCATCAATTGAGGGAAGGGAGGATCTATCAATATGCTTCATTTAAATTATTGCATTCATTTCTGACTGGTTCACTTATATGGTTTCTGTGTCTGTGTAAGGTCTCACTGAGTTAATCTATTCTTCTCCTAAATTCATTGAGCATCCTTTTAACCACTGTTTTGAAGTATCTGATAGATTATTTTTTGAGTTCTTGAATATTTATTGAGAACCTGCTATACACTAGGCAAAATAATAGGAACAAATTCTCTAGAGTTACTTTGAACTCTTTCAGCAATACCTAAGTCCTCACCATAAAAAAATCCATTCACTATTTGGATGTACAGTTTTCTCTAACGTATTCTGAAATATTTCATAATGTTGTATACCAAGATATACTCCAAAGACTATCTGAAAGACTAGAGGACCTTCCTCATACACCATGTGCGTCTGTAGCTGCAAACCTCACATATCAACTCTGGTCACCTAATTTTAAAATCAGACTTGTTAGTGACATGTCTGGGTTTGTAAAGAAAATTATGGTAAATTAAATTCATAAATATTCTAGGATAATGGAAGAAATTCCAATATTGATTTATAGGGCTGCCACTCAGATGCGTGCGAGAGATAAACACTGCGACACTTGAGATTTTTTTGTTCATTGTGACACTTGAGAATTTGTGTGTTATGGTTTTCACGCCTAAAATGGTAAACATGGTGTGCATTCTACATTATTTTTTTCGTCTTTGGAGCATCAACAAAATTTAGTGTTTTCGAGGCTTTTTGTGTTGACAGTTTATTTTTATTTCATGCTTGCTTTTGTTGATATTTCTGTAGAATAGAATTTTTTTTATTATTTTATTATTGAGTTTATCATTGTAATTTATTATACTTTACAAATAAAATTCAATCCCCATAAATGGCATCAGATGAAGAAATAATCGAAACAAGTACCTCAGAAGAAGAAGATGACATCCTTTATTCAACTACTAAGTCATATGATTTTTTAAATTAAATTAAAAATAACATGGCATGTGTGGATGGTTTCCATTTTGGATATGTGGCAGTTGACTGGTTAGGAATGTCCATAGCTTGTTCCAAGATCAGCTGCTTGTGAGGAGTAACCCATGAAAGCAGTTAGAGTTGGTGTATAATTTGGGTGGGTGGGGTCTCAGGGAATCACCAGGGTGGGGCAAACTGTTAGCCAAGTTGATGGAAACTGATTTGGCATCTGCCTGTGCCTATAGGCTAGGCGGTGAGAGGGCTCAACAAAGGAACAGTGGTACCTACCAGCACTTTTATCTGACACGGAGCTACTCCTCTAGTCCTTACCCTAAAGCTAGACAATTCAGTTCATCCCTATATATTCCTGATGCTTTTTGAGCTGCTGGCTCTTCCCGGAGCTTAGGGCAAGTGTTTGATAGTGAGTCTGTGCTTGGGCTATTTAAGAGGACGAGAGTTTACTGCAACCCTTGTCTGATCCAAATGGAATCTCCATTGATTTTCACAATCAAATGTTGTGGGGACTCCTCTTCCTAGAACTGGTGTCCTGGTGTGGGGCTGGGACCCCTTGTTTTTCAGGGGTGTATATCCTGAAGAACAGCTGATATATCCATCCCGATTTTAAACTGCCACACCATAGAAAAGACTAGCTTCTTTCTTAGTTTCTCTACCTCCTATCAGTCTGGACATGGCTTCTTTCTATCCTTAGTTATAGTTCTGTTCAACTAGTCTTCAGGTAGTTCTCAAGGGTAGTAGTTCTTTAATTTAGTTTTATACTTTTGTTATGGTTATGGTAATGGGAGAAAGTGAGCACATTTACCTACTCTGATATTTTGATCAAATATTTATTGTTGCTCAAAACTGTTAGAATACAATGGATTGGAAATTAGAAAGAACGAATACAGACAACAACTGGTCCCTCAGACAATTTGAGTTATTATGGAAAGAGGGTCTTGTTAACCTACATTGCTGCTTAGCATTTGGTTTATTACATCATGATTACAGAATAAATGATTGAATTGCATTTGATCAAATTAATTAGAAATTCCATTTGCTTAAGTGGGACATTGATTAAACATAGAACTTGTGTTTATTTTCTTAATTAAAATTGCACCTCTGCTAAAACTGTGATGGAAAGCATCCTATATAATAAAGAAGTAATATGCAAATTGACCATTATGCCCTCATAAGATGGAAGCCTATGGGAAGGGCCGGCTGCTCCCCACATCTGCCCTTGAAGTCCCCTCAGTGCTACCTAGGGCCTTGGGTTCTCCTGCACCCCCACTGACTGAGGCTCAGGCAAACCTCAGATGGCGGTTGCCCAACTCAGGTAACCAGGGCCAGACGAGGCTTGCACTGCTGGTAGTGACAGCAACAGAGGTGTGATGGGGGTGTTGATCACTGGGTTGCTTCCTGCTCCTGAGGGCTCCCAGACTGTGAAAGGGGGCAGGCTGGGCTGAGGGACCCCTCCCCTCCCATTTCCAGTGCATGAATTTTCATGCACCAGGCCTGTAATATATAATAAAACCCCCCAAATTCTTACTACGGTATTTGATTTATATTGCCAAATAAATAGCCTTTTTTTTTTTTTTTTTTTTTTTAAGAGAGAGAGAGAGAGAAAGAACAACTGAAAAAAAAAAATCACCATTTAGAGACAGGAACAAGATAGGCTGTGTTGGTCTTTTACTTAAAATTGAAATCGCAAAAAATGAACACTTACATTAGCAGGCTAGTAGTAGGCCTCTGAGAATACTTCAGTTTTGTATCTTTTGGCACTCACTTTTTAATAGCAGAGATACATTTGTAGTCTTTTTTCTATAATTTGTATTTAGAAAAACTTTTCATGATTTCTGGCCAGTATGGTAGAGTAGGTAAATATGGTACTCACCTCCTCCCACAACCACATTAAAATTACAACTAAACTACAGAACAACCAGCTGAAATTAAGCTGAATGGAAGTCCTATTACTAAGGAATTAAAGAAGAAATCCCATCAAGACAGGTAGGAGCAATAGAAACATGGGATGGACTGGTCCCACACCCACATCCTATTATATATAATAATGAGGTAATATGCAAATAGACCATCACTAACACACAAGATGGCCACCCCCATGTGGTCAAAGATGGCCGCCCGCATGTGGACACAAGATGGCCAGCAGGGTAGGGCAGTTGTGGGTGATCAGGTCAGCAGGGGAGGGCAGTTGGGTGTGACCAGGCCAGCAGCGGAGGGCAGGTAGGGGTGATCAGGCCTGCAGGTGAGGGCAGTTTGGGGAAATCAGGCCTGCAGGGGATGGCAGTTGGGGGGCGGAACCAGGCCTGTAGGAGAGGGCAGTTGGGGGTGACCAGACCTGCAGGGGAGGACAGTTAAGGGCATTTGGGCCAGCAGGGGAGGGTAGTTGGGGCGATTAGGCCAGTAGGGAAAGGCAGTTAGGGGTAATCAGGCCTGTAGGGGAGGGCAGTTAGCGGCAATCAGGCCAGCAGGAGAGGGCAGTTGGGGGTGACCAGGCCTGCAGAAGAGGGCATTTAGAGGTGACCAGGCCAGCAAGGGAGGGAAGTTAGGGGCTATTGGGCTAGAAGTGGAGGACAGTTAGGGGTGACCAGGCCAGCAAGGGAAGGAAATTGGGGATGAATGGGCTGGCAGGGGAGGACAGTTAGGGGTGACCAGGCCAGCAGGGGAAGGCAGTTAGGGGCAGCGAGGCCTGCAGGGGAGGACAGTTAGAGGCAACCAGGCCAGCAAGGGAGGGCAGTTAGGGGTGACAACCTGCAAGAAAGGGCAGTTCAAAGAGACCAGGCCTGCAGGGGAGGGCAGTTAGGGGCAATCGAGCTGGCAAGGGAGCAGTTAGTTGTCAGGGGAATGGTTCAGGCTGGCAGGGGAATGGTTAGGGGGTGATCAGGCTGGCAGGCAGAGGTGGTTAGGTTTAATCAGGCAGGCAGGCAGGCAGGCAGGCAGGCAGGCGAGTGATTGGGAGACAGCAGTCCTGGATTGTGAGAGGGGTCCCAGATTGGACATGGTGCAGGCTGGGCTGAGGGACACCCACCCACACACACCCTCCTATGAATTTTGTGTGCTGGGTCTCTAGTATGGCAGATAAAAATCCGGAGGGATATCTCAACTTTGGTGGTACCCTCTTGAGGAGTAATAGGTTTAAGCCTCCCAACGGGCCCCAGCCCAGGATTACAGTGCTGTGAAGAGAAGTCACCATAATTTCTGGTTATAAAAACCAATAAGGGTTAAGGCTGAGATACACTTGAGGCTGCTGGAGTCCCAGGCCTTCCCTCTTAAAGGGCCCACACACAGACTAACTGGGACTCCTTCTGTGCTCCAGTATGGGGGCAGCAGCTTGAAAGGTACCAGAGATATATGGGAAGGAACTTAATCATTCTATATCAGGGAGAGAGCTGGGGGCAGGACAGCTTTCTCTCAGAAGGGCTGGCATAAGCCATTGTACCTTGTCTGAGATCTCCCACAGAGGTGTCAGGCAGACACCATATCTGAGACTTCACCAACTTGGATCACACTATTTGCCCTATCCTAACCTGTCTGAAGTGGCTTTTCCATAGGAATGTCATAATCTTGATTCATGCTTCAGAGTTTCCTAAAATGTCTCAAACAAGCAGCATCTGGCAGCATGGAGCTCTGTATTTCTTGCAAAGTCGCTCCAGGCTTGACACCAGTAGCAGCTGCCCTTGGTTCACAGCTTGGCCTCATTGGGACACTTCCAAGCCTGACACAAGAAGCCATCTGCAGATCACTTTGCAGTTCATGATAGGTGACCCCTGGCAGAACACAGGCAGTGCCTGCACCTTCGCCTACATCTCCTGGGAGGTCCCAGAGCACCCAGTGGACAGCATCAGACCACGTTGAAGTACGACCACCCAGTCACCACCAGTGACACACTCATGGGATAGACTCAACAGGCAACAGAACCCTGCTGAAAGAAGTCCTGCTCTTTGAGTAGGTCCCTGCATAGCTAATTTTCCATAGTGGTTGGAGGTTGGTAATCAGTGGTCACAGCCAAACCTTGCAGCTGATTGACCTGGGGGTATGTGTGTAAATCACTGCTATTGATTGTGCCAATAGCAATCAAGGCTCAACTATAAGAGGAGAGTATAGATAGCCCACAGAGCAGTGTACATTGAGCTTTGGAGGTCAGGGAGGCTGTGCCATGGGAACTTACAGGATACCTAATACATTAGGCCACTCTACCAAGCATGGGAGAAGTAGCAGTTTTACCTTATATGTAGAACCAAACACGGAGGCTGCCAAAATGAGGAGACAAAGAAAAATGTCCCAAATGAAATAACAACAACACTAGGAAAATAAATCAAATATACTAGATACAGAGTTCAAAACACTGGTTATAGCCCTAAGTGGATAGAGTGTTGGTCTGTGGACCAAAGGGTCCTGGGTTTGATTCCAGTCAAGGGCACGTATCTTGTTTGCAGGCTCTTCCCTTTCCCTGGCCCTGGAGGCATTCAATTGATATGTTTCTCTCACACCAATGTTTCTCTCTCTCTTTCCCTCGCTCATCCATTCTCTCTAAAAAGCAATGGAAAAATGTCCTTGGGTGGAGGACTAACAAAAAAGTAAAAAGAAAAAACTTTAAAATAACAACACTGGTTATAAGGATGCTCAATGAACTTAGTGAGAACCTCGACAGCATAAAAAAAGCACCAGTCAGAAGTAAAGGATACACTAACTGAAAAGAATAACTTACAGGGAATCAACAATAAATGATGAAGCTAAAATCAAATCAGTGATTTGGAATAGAAAGAAGCGAAAAACACAATCAGAAGAACAAAAAGAAAAAAATGCAAAAAAAAAAAAAGATGATTGTGTAAGGAGGCTCTGAGACAACTTCAGAAGTACCAACATTTTTGTTATGGGGGTGTGGGAAGGAGAAGAGAGCAAGAAATTTGAAACCTATTTGAAAAAATGACAGACTTCCCTATCTTGGTGAAAGAAATAGACATACAAGTCTAGGAAGCACAGAGAGTTTCAAAGAAGATGAACCCAAAGAGGTCCACACCAAAGGTTAAAGACACAACAAACCTTAAAAGCAGCAATAGAAAAACAATTACAAGGGAGCCACCATAAGATTGTTGGCTGATTTCTCAACAGAAATTTTGCAGGCCAGAAGGGATTGGCAAGAAATATTCAAAGTGATGAAACGCAAGGACCTGCAACCAAGATTACTCTGCCTAGTAAAGCTACCCGTGTTTCCCTGAAAATAAGACATCCTCCGAGAATAAGACCTACTTACAGGTTTCCTTCTGAGTGAAATATAAGGCATCCCCCCAAATAAGGCCCCCCCTAGGCTAAACATGAGAGATTTGGTCCACTGATTCTGAAAGAAATGGAGTCACAAGAAATTCACCAGGAAATTCAGGAATTGGATTGTTATGATGATGTTCCAGAAGATGATGACATGATTGTCATTGAATAAATGAATAAATTCTTGATACTGTAGGATTCACAGTTTGTCAGGTTTGTGTTGACAACTACCGTACTACTGTACCGTATACAGGTAATAAATTTCCTTTATTTTCATTTAACAATAAATGTGTACCGTATTCTTCTTAATGGAAATAAGACATCCCCTGAAAATAAGACCGAGCGCATCGTTGGGAGCAAAAATTATTATAAGACACTGTCTTATTTTCGGGGAAACAGGATATCATTAGGATCAAAGTTCTTTAGGTAAAGAACTTCCCAGACAATAAAAAGCTAAGGAGTTCATGCTATGTTAAAGGCTCTTCTTTAAGGAGAAGAAAAAAAAAGATTAAATAATATGAACAATAAAATGGCAATAAGTATAATACTATCAACAATGGGATCTAAAAAACAACAACAAAATTAATAAGCAGACAGAAATAGACTAATAGATACAGAAAATGTTTTGAAGGTTGCCAGATTGGAGGGGGGATTGAATGGATGGGTGAAAAGGTGAAGGGATTTCAAAGTACCGTATTTTTCGGACCATAAGACGCACTTTTTTTTCCCCAGAAGTGGGGGGAAAAAGTCCCTGCGTCTTATGGTCCAAATATAGCCTCCACATATACTTTTAAAAAAAAGTTTTTTTACTTGCCCGGCTCTGTGTGGTCTCTGTGTGCTTGCCCGGCTCTAAAATGGTTCTAAATGCTGCTGTTTACTTTACAGGGTTGATTACATGTGTTTATGACTGTGATGTTGGGTTTTAATGCACATAAAATATTTTAGGACACTATTTGTTTCAGAATCTTTTTTTCTTCATTTCCCTTCTCTAAAAACTGGTGCGTCTTATGGTCCGGTGCGTCTTATGGTCCGAAAAATACGGTACAAATTGGTTGTTATAGAATAGTCATGGGGATGTAAAATACAGCATAGGGAATGCAGTCTATAATACTCTCATATGATGTCAGATAGGTGTGAGATTTATTGGGATGATCACTTAATAAGTTATGTACACCTGAAATTAACAATAATTTATGTCAACTAATTAAAAATTCAAAAATGATTAAAATAAATAAACTTTTCATGGACTCTCACATGTTAGTGTTATATCCTAAAATAGTATTCAGAGTTGAAAATTTCACATGTAGAATATTTGATGATTTTAGTTTTTTAAAGTGGAGAAAGTTTATCATGTTCCCTTTTGGAACAGCATGCCATTATGAAGGAACTGATAGATAAAATTTTGCTTGAAAGAATAATGCAGTAAAATGTCAATATAACAGACTAATTCAGGCAAGGGGATGTCTGTTGAAACTGAAAGTCTGTTACATAATAAAGTAGGTTTTCTGAATGCATATGTTAAATAATTGGCAAATTTATCTTTTTTTACTTATATACGTTTTACTTATACACATTTGTGTAATAAAAATTAAGTATGTATGAAAAGTTTTAATTTCACAGAAAAGTTTTCTATATGCATTACTGTAATTTAATATTTATACTGAATAAGCCTAGTGAATGCCTGCATTTACCTGTCACCAAAAGTAAACAGATGAATATGGCTGGGATGTGACAAAGTCATACCATGCAACAACAGAACCAATTAGCATACACTATTGCTGTGTGATTATGTGCTTATCATTTGCCAAACATTGTTTATGGGTGGTAACTCCTGTATTTAAATATGTAGACTCTAGTTGTAGATATGTAATATTTATTTAGTTTATGTTAGTAAAATTACTACAGGGTTTTTTTCCCCATCATATGGCTTGTTTGCTAAAATTTGCTAGAAATAACTGAATAATACAGAATAACCTATTAATTTGATTATAAACATATGTTGGTTAGAAGAATTTTAAAATTATCATCACGTATGACATAGGCACCGAAAATTTTGTCTGTTAAATCTGAAGTCCATTAAGTTGAGTTCCACAAAATCGAGGGTTTCCTATACAGAAAGGCCACTCCAGAGAAAACAGTGGAATCACCAATACTGTGTATCTTCTGTACACTCTTGAAAAAAAAAAAAATCTGATTGTCTTTGTTTTTAATCAACAAAACAAATTTTCTTCTTAGCTTTGATTATATTCTTTATAAAATTTTAGATTGGTTTGATTTCACTCTTGTGACATGTTTGGGAATGTTGTTGGAATGGGGGGAAGTGACTCTGGAGTGTCACCATTAAGTCTAAAGGTTTGTAGACTTGAAACGATGATATCCACATTGAGTGTTTTGGGGGTGAGGAAGTGTGTATTACAGTTAAGCCATTATAGTCTGTGGTCATGAAAATTTTACATGGGAAGAACAGAAATATTATTTGATAGAATGGGATATGTTTTATTAGGTCTGATTGTTTCTGATGAGCTCACTGGATTATTTTCACCCTAATGTTCCTCACATTGTCAATATTTCTTCAGGGTTCTTTTCTCTTATATTGGCCTTTCCCTTCATATTATAGGTTTTCCTTAATTGGTAACCTTTGGTTGCTTATCTGCTCATATTTTTAGTATCATGCTTTATCCCACTATACCTGGTATTAGTCCCCAGCCCCAGAGTAAACCTCGTACCTTCTGCATAGGGAGGGGCAATGAGCTGGCTAGAGGAGGGGAATTAGGGATGCTTATACTAGTAAAGACTTTGAACTATTCTTTGTTCAGCTCCACCTGACATTCCAGCGTGTGGAGATACCGCTAATTTTTAGGTTCTAACCTAAAATCTGCCAGAGATTGAACACAGATTGGTTAAATTTGAGTAGGGAATGAGATAGCAGTTTTCTCCTCTTTGCTTACCCATGTACCACTCACCCCCCACACTCACTGTTGATATTAAAAACATTTGTTACCGAAACCGGTTTGGTTTAGTGGATAGTGCGTTGGCCTGCGGACTAAAGGGTCCCAAGTTCGATTCTGGTCAAGGGCATGTGCATTAGTTGTGGGCACATCCCCGGTGTGGGGTGTGTAGGAGGCGGCTGGTCGTTGTTTCACTCTCATTGCTGTTTCTAGCTCTCTATCACCCTTCCTCTCTGTAAAAGATGAATAATAATAATAATAATAATAATAATAAAACATTTGTTAACATTTCTTGTAATAATGGTTTGATGGTGAACACCTTTAGCTTTTTCTTGTCTGTGAAGCTCTTTATCTGACCTGCAATTCTAAATGATAGCTTTTCTGGGTAGAATAATCTTGGTTGTAGGTCCTTGCTTTTTATCACTTTGAACATTTTTTTACCACTTTCTTCTGGCCTGCAAAGTTTCTGTTGAGAAATCAGCTGACAGTTCTATGGGCACTCCTTTGTAGAAATATTAACTACTTTTCTCTTGCTGCTTTTAAGATTCTCTCTTTGTCTTTAACCCTTGGCATTTTAATTGTGATGTATCTTCATGTGAGCCTCTTTAGGTTCATGTTGCTTGGGGTTCTCTTTGCTTTCTGGACTTGTATGTCTGTTCTTTCACCATGTAGGGGAAGTTTTTTGTCATTATTTCTTCAAATAGGTTTTCAATTTCTTGCTCCCTCTCTTCTCCTTCTAGAACTCAATGATGTGAATGTTGGTACGCTTGAAGTTATCCCAGAGGCTCCTTATACTAACTTCATATTTTGGGGTCCTTTTTTTCTTTTTGTTCTTCTGTTTAGGTGTTTTTTGCTTCCTCATATTCCAAATTGCTGATGTTATTCTCAGCGTCCTCTACTCTACTGTTGCTTTCCTATAAATTATTCACCATTTCAGTTAGTATAGCCTTCATTTCTGACTGGTACTTTTTCATGTCTTTGAAGTTCTCACTAATTTCCTTGAAATTCTCACTAAGTTCTTAACATTCTCATTAAGATCCTTGAAACTCTTATTTAGTTCCTTGGGCATCCTTATAACCTTTGTTTTGAACTCTGTACCTGGTAGTATGCTTGCTTCCATTTTATTTAGTTCTTTTTCTGGAGATTTCTTTTGTTCTTTCATTTGTGATATTTCTTTGTCTCTGCATTTTGGCTGGTTTCCTGTGTTTGTTTCTATGTATTAGATAGAACTGCTATATCTACTGGAATTGTAGAGTGGCTTTGTGTAGTAGGTGTCCTTTAGGCCCCAATAGTTCAGCTTCCCCAGTCACCTGAGCTTCTTTAAAGGTTTCTTTTAAGAAGAAGAAAGAAAAATAATAATAAAAATATGAATAGTAAAATGGCAATAAATGCATATCTATCAACAATTGAATCTGAAAATAAATAAACAAGGAATCTAGTTAACAAAATAAACCAATGAATAAAATAGAACCATAGGCTTGGAAACATGGAGCAGACTGATGAATCTTAGGTGGAAGGAGGGAGGGGTCAGGAAGAGATTAACGAAAGAACTTATATGCATAAATACATAACCCAATGGACAGAAAATAGGGTGGTACAGGCCTGGGGCAAGGTGGAATTGGGTAGAGGAAGCCAATGGTTGGTGGGAAGAGAGGAACAGCTGTAATACTCTCAATAATCCTATCTATTAAAAGAGTAATATGCACATTGACCATCACTCCAACACACAAGATGGCTGCCCCCATGTGGTCAAAGATCCTGCCCCCATGTGGACACAAGATGGCCAGCAGGGGAGGGCAGTTGGGAAGAACCAGGCCTGCAAGGGAGGGCAACTGTGGGCAATCAGGCCAGCAGGGTAGGACAGTTGGGAGGGACCAGGCCTGCAAGGAAGGACAGTTGAAGGCGATCAAGCCTGCAGGGGAGGGCAATTAGGGGTGACCAGGCTGGCAAAGGAGGACAGTTGGGGGCGACCAGGCCTGCAGGGAAGGGTAGTTGGGGGGATCCAGGCCTGCTGGGGGGAGCAGTTGGGGAGGGGACGAGGCCTGCAAGGGAGGGCAGTTAGGAGTGATCAGGCCTGCAGGGGAGGGCAGTTAGGAGCAACCAGGCTAGCAGAAGAGCAGTCTGGCATCAATCAGACTGGCAGGGGAGTAGTTAGGGGAAGATCAGGCTGGCAGGCCGAAGTGGTTAGGGGCAATCAGGAACGCAGGCAGGCGAGCAGTTAGGAGGCCTGAGCAGGAAGTTGGACATCCCTCGAGGTGTCCCAGATTGGAGAGGGTGCAGGTTGGGCTGAGGGACACACATCCCAATGCACGAATTTTGTGCATCAGGCCTCTAGTTCTATATAATAAAAGGCTAATGTGCAAATCAACCGAATGACAGAATGGCTTGTTGCTGTGACACACACTGACCACAAGGGGGCAAATACTCAATGAAGGAGCTGCCCCCTGGTGGTCAGTGCAACCCCAGAGTGAAAGCCTCTCCTGCCTTCATGGCAGTGCTAAGGACCCCTCGGGGGATATCTGCCTAAGCCGTCAGTTGAATATCCCCTGAGGGGCCTCAGACTGCAAGAGGGCATAAGCTGGGTTGAGGGACTCCCCCTACTCTCCCTCATGCACCAGGCCTCTAGTACAGACATAATTAAACAAAAAACAAAATATTTGTTAAAATCTGGTCTGAACTTGTTTGATCTCTTGTCCTACGTAGACCATTTTAATGTTTTTATCTTGAGTCTTGAGAGTAATTGGAGATAAAATACTATATTTAAGTTATTTTAACCTAAAGCTGTAGGTTTCTTTTATTTTAAAAATTAATATACACTAAAATTGACTTTTGTAGTGAATAAGTTTTGTGAGTTTTAGTACATGTATAGACGTATCCAATAATACTTCCTTGTGTTAGTTCTTGTAGTCATACCATCCTCCTGAACATAACTTCTGATAGCCATTGATCTATTTTCCATCACTACAGTTTTTTCTTTTTGAGAACATCATCAAGTGGAAAAATATAGTAAATATTCTTTGGAAACTGGCATTTTTTTTTCAGCACAATTCCTTTTAGATATGTCTATGTTGTTGTGTGTATCAATCTTGTTCATCTCTTTATTTCTTAGTAATAACCCTTTATGGATATATCACATTCATTTACCTGTTGAAGTACATTTTTGGTTGTTTCCATTTTCTGGTAATTTTGAGTAGAACTGAATAAAATATGAACATTTTGTACAGATTTTAATGTGAACATAAGTTTTCATTTCTTTAGGATAAATACCTAGGAGTGGGATTATTGAGTCTTAGGATAAGTGAATATTAAATTTAACAAGAAATGCCAAACTTTTCCAGATTGGCTGTCCCATTTTGCATTCCCACCAGCAATGTATAAGAGTTCCATTTGTTCTTCATGACACTTGATATTATTAGTGCTTTTTATTTTATGCATCCTAATAGATATAGTGGTGTTTCATTGTGGTTTTGACTTGCATTTTCCTAATTGCTAATGATGTTGAATATTTTTTTGTGCTTATTTGCTATCCATATAATCTTCTTCGGTAAAATGCCTGTTCAAGTCTTTTGTCCATTTTTAATTGGGCTATTTCCTTACTGTTGAGTTTTGAGAACTCTTTATATATTCTTAATATGATTCCTATAGTGGTTTATATGACTTGCATATATTTTCAATCAGTCTGTGTAGTCTTTTCATTTTCTTTTTTAAAATATATTTTATTGATTTTTTACAGAGAGGAAGAAAGAGGGATAGTTAGAAACATCGATGAGAGAGAATTATCGATCAGCTGTCTCTTGCACACCCCCTACTGGGGATGTGCCCGAAACCAAGGTAATACATGCCTTTGACCGGAATCAAACCTGGGACCTTTCAGTCCACAGGCCGACACTCTATCCACTGAGCTAAACCGGTTTCGGCATTGTTTTCTTAACAGTATCTTTTGCAGAGCAAATGTTTTTAATTTTGATGAAATACAATTTATTTTGTTTTATGAATTGTACATTTGGTGTCATCTCTAATTCTTCACCTAACCCCAAGTAACAAAGATTTTCTCCTATGTTTTCTTCTAAACATTATACAGTTTTACATTTAAATCTATGATACCTTTTGAGTTAATTTTTGTATAAGATATGAGGTTTAGATTAAAGGTAATTCAAACTGTGTTGAAAATGCTATCTTTTCTCCATTAAATTGCCTTACACATTTGTTAGAAATTAATGAGCTATCTTTGTATAGGTCTATTTCTGCACTTTATTCTATACTGTTGATCTATTTGTCTACACCTACTTAGTTACTGTAGCTTTATAATTGTAAGTCTTGAAATTGGGTAGTGTGATTTCTCCAGTTTTATTCTTTTCAACATTTTTGGCTATTTTAGTTCTATATAAATTTTAAAATCAACATGTCTATATCTACAAAAATTCTATAGGAATTTTGATATAGAATTGTGGATGACTGTTTATTTTAACACTTTAAGAATGTTGAGCTACTTCCTCCTGGTATTCATTGTTCTGAGGAAAAAAATTACACTCATTCAGATTATTGTTTTATATATATAATGTATCTGGCTGTTTTCAAGATTTTTGTTTTTAGTTTTCATCATTTTAATTATGCTGAATCTGGATGTGTATAAATTTGGACTTTCCCTGTTAGGCGTTTTCTTAACTTCTAGAATATACAGATTTGAAATCTCACTGAATTTGAAGAGTTTTAAGCACTATTACTTCCCTGATGTCATATTTTTCTGCATGAAACTCTCACTTCTTTACTAATAGTTATCTATATATATAAAGGCCTAAGTGACCGTTATGACCTGATCACTAGACGATACCACCAGGGGGGCAGAAGCTCAACATAGGAATTGCCCCCTGCTGGTTAGTGTGCTCTCTCAGCCAACCCCTTGCCACCAGCCAACCTCCAGTGGCCTCTCCCCACAGCCGGCCAGTCAACCTCCCAGTCAGAATGGTCCCAATCAGAATGGCCCCAATCAGCCCTAATTGCTGGCCAGGCCCATGGACCCCACCCGTGCATGAGTTTTTGCACTGAGCCTCTTGTGATGGCATAACTAGTGGACCTTTAGCTCTTTCCCACAGATCCCTGAGACCTTATTCATGTTTTCCAATATTTTTCTTTCTGTTATTCAAAATATATAATTTGTTTTGAACCATCTTCAAGTTTATTGACTTTCTTCTATCTGCATTCTACTATTGAGCCCATCAAGTATGTTTTTTAATTTTAATTATTTTTCTTTTTTAAGTTGATTTTTTCCAGCTCTATTGAGGTATGATTGACCAATAAAATCTGTAAATATTTTAGGTGAACATTATATTTGGTATACCTACACATTGTGCAATGATTATCACAATCAAATTAACGTATCTATAACCTCAGAATATTACCATTTGTGTGTGTTTATGTGAAGAACTACTTTCTTAACAAATTTCAAGTATACAACACATTATTAACAACCATAGTCACCATGCTGTCTGTACATTAGGTCTTCAAAACTTATAACTGAAAATTTGCACCCTTTGACCATCATCACTCAATTTCTTCCACTCCCCCAATTATTCTATTTTTCAATTCTAAAAATTTTCTTTTTATGTCTTTTATTTTTTTGTTTCAAAAGAATTTGTTCTTCTTGGAGTTGCTTTAAAACCCTTTTCAGGTATCTTCTGTGTCATCTTTGTATTGGTATCTATTGATTATCTTTTCCTGTCTGAGTTGAGATTTTATAATTTTGGATTGTATCCTGGACCCTTTGAACATCATGGTTTAATACTCTGGATCTTGTGTAAATCCTGTGATGAATGTTCGTAATTTTCTTTTAGCAGGCAATTAATGCAGTTGGGCTCAGACTAAAAATTCTGACCAGCCTTCTGTGGACTTTGGTTTCAGTGTCTGTTCTCACACTTGGAAGTACTGTTTGGAAGGCAGCTATGCTCACCACTATACCACCAACGCAGCTTTGGAAGTACTCTTTGGATATGCCCTGTGTACGTGCCACCCAGTGGTCAACTGGTGTGCCCCTAGTTCTCATCCTTAACATCTTTGCTATGCTGTTTAGGATTACATTTACAGATGTGCAGCTTTGAGATGAGTCTAGGAATTTATACACAGTTTTCTGGAATAGCTTTCTCAAAAGTTCCTTCCGCTCTGAGATCTTCCTAGAAAGCTGGAGCTTTCATTACACTATCTGGGGGTATTTCCCATATCTGGGGGTAGGCATCCCATATCTGGGGGTAGGCATCAGGAGCACACACAGAGAAAAAAGCCAGCGGAGTCAAGTTAACCTTTTGGACCCCACAGCTCCTTTGATTGGAGAGAAAGCTTTAACCTCGCAGTACTTTAGGTGCTTTTGGTTACTAAGGCAGCCACCACTACGGGTTAGCCTGGGTACAAAAGTGTGGAGGCAAGGGGTTGGGGAAAGAAAAGAAATATGGGGGCTTTCCCCCATTCCTTCTCAGGGTTAGCCAAAAGAAAAGTGCTTTCTTTGGTATTTACTGCATCCTGGTTCCCACTTCTGATTTTCAGGCTGCCTTGAGTCCAGTCCAGGGAATACCAGAAGAAAAATAGGAAACTTACCACCAGTCTAGTGGTACTTGAATTCTATCCTTTGACCCTCTCCACCTTCCCCAATATATTGTACTTCCTTGTGTCCCCAAATAGCTGCTCCATGCATTCTGCCCAGATTTATATCTGCATTCAGTGAGAGGGACAGAGTGGAGTATGTTTGCTCCAACGTAGTCTGAACCAGAACTTGGTATGTTATTTGTTAATTTTTGTTTTCTAAAGTGTCTGACTTTTTTCTTATTGCAGAAATAACATGTATTTATTGTAGAAATCTTCAAAAATAAAGACAAACTTGGAAAATAAAGATAAAATCTTCTGTAAACTCAAACTGAAGAAAACTGTTATTTTGGTGTATCATCTTTTATTATTTCGTATAAATATTTTTTCCACTTAAAAATAAATTAGATAATTTATAAAATCATATTAATGATTTTAACAAGTAATCTTAAGACCCACATACTACTGACTTGATCTTAGGTTGTTTATACTAAATCTTGTCTTTTCCATAGGTAGTAAGTCTTTGTCCTCAAATTGGCTGGGTTGAAATTGATCCTGATGTTCTCTGGCTTCAATTTGTTGCTGTAATAAAAGAATCTGTCAAAGGTAATTGGATTTATGAAAATAAAAATGGTAAAGTATATTTTGTTTGTGATAAGAATTTTCCTGTTTTGACAAGAATGTCAAGGCAAAAAAAAAGTGTTACTTCTGGGGTTGGAAGCATACATTTTGTTAGAAACCCCAACTGTGTTTCAATCATGAAAGAAAGGGAGTTTGTGAAGACTGAACAAGGTGGATTTCAAAGAGTTACATGAGCTGCTTTGAAAGAGCTGTGACTGGTGCTGGCAAGCAGACTTAACTATGCTGTACATGACTGCGTATTCTATTGCTAGGTGAAAAGCTTACTTTTTAAATTTTATTTTATTGCTTAAAGTATTACAAAGAGTAGTACACGTCTCCTTTTCCCCCTCTCTGATATTCTCCTGATCTCCTCTACCCCCAGTATCTTGTATCCATTGGTTATGCTTATATGCATGCATACAAGTCCTTTGGTTGATCTCTTACCTGCCTGCCCAACCCTCCCCAGTCTTCCCACTATAGTTTGACAGTTTGTTCAGTGCTGCTCTGCCTCTGTATCTATTTTTGTCCAGCAGTTTATAATGTTTTTTATTACCCATAACTGAGCGAGATCATGTATTTTTCTTTCATTGACTGCTTATTTCACTTAGCATAATGCTTTCCAGTTCCATCCATGCTGTTGCAAATGGTAAGAATTCTTTCTTTTTTATAGCATTGTAGTATTCCATTGTGTAGATGTAGTACGGTTTTTTTTTTTAAATAAATCTTTATTGTTCATATTGTTACAAAAGTTCCTCATTTTTTCCCCCCTCCACCAGGTTCCCACCCCACCATCTGCCCTTTCCCCACCCCCACGGTCCAGTCTCTTCCCACACCCCCTAATCCCCTTCTCCCCAGGAATCATCAGTCCACTCCCCTTCCATACCTCTTGATTCTATTATATTCACCAGTTAATATTGTTCATCAGGTTTTTTAATTCCCTTGGTTTTTAGATACACTTGTTGATAGTTACATATTGTTCATAATTTTTATCTTTATTTTCTTCCTCTTCCTAAAGAACCCCCTTCAGCAATTCATATAATTCTGGTTTGGTGGTGATGAACTTCTTTAGCTTTTTTTTATTTATGAAACTCTTTATCTGGCCTTCGATTCTGAGTGATAGCTTTGCTGGGTAGAGTATTTTTGGCTGTAGGTTCTTGCTATTCATCACCTTGAATATTTCTTGCCATTCCCATCTAGCCTGCATGATTTCTGTTGAGAAATCAGCTGACAATTGTATGGGTGCTCCTTTATTGATAACTACCTGCTTTGCTCTTGCTGCTTTTAATATTCTTTGTCTTTTGCTCTTGGCATTTTAATTATGATGTGTCTTGGTGTGGTCCTCATTGGATTCCTTTTGTTAGGAGTTCTGTGTGCTTCCTGGATTTGTAAGTCTATTTCTTTCACCGGGTGGGGGAAGTTTTCTGTCACTGTTTCTTCCAGTATGTTTTTGGTATCTTGCCTCTCTCATATTCTGGGACCCCCATAATTCTGATGTTGGTTTGCTTAAAGTTGTCCCAGAGGTTTATTACACTAACTTCAACTTTCTGGATTCTCTTGTCTTCTTGCTTCTGCAGAGGAGTGTCCTCTGGGTATTTGTGTTCCAAATCTTTTACTTGATTCTTGCGATCTTCCATTCTGTTTTTAGGACTCTGTATAATATTTTTTATTTCAGACAATGTATTCCTTCTTTCTAGTTGATCCCTTTTCATATCCTCATAGGTCTCGTTTATTTTATCGGCCTTTTCTAAGAAATTCTTGAAAAACCTTATAAGTGTGGTTTTGAACTCTATATCCAGTTGCTTTTTGTCCTTCATTTCTTTTGTTTGTGATCTGTTTCCTTGTCTCTGCATTTTCGCTGCTTCCTTGAGTTGGTAGGGTGGCTTTGTATGTTAAGGTGTCCTATATGGTTCAGTGGGTCAGCCTCCCAGTTATCTGAGGTAAACACTGTTGGTTCATCCCTTTGTGGACTGTGTGTACAGTCTTTTGTAGTTAAGTCTTAATTGTTGATATCACTGGGAGGAACTGACCTCCAGGCCAATTGACTGTGAGGATCAGCTGTGTCTATGCCGGGAGACAGCCTTATTCAAAAGACTCTGTGCTCAGCTTGGATGGGGCGGAGTTTCAGGGTGGAGCCTACAGCCTTGGCTTCCTGTCAACCCCAGCCTATGAGGTTCCTGAGTCTCAGTGTTCCTCAGTGTCCTTTGGTACTTGCTGCAAGCACCTCTGACAGAAAGGTGCCCTCGAGTTTCGCCCACTACTGGACAGTTTAGTCTCTCCCCCAATGAGTCTGGAACTGGTGTTCAGTGCAGTTGAAGTGGGGTTCAATGAAGTCCGGAGCTGTTGTTGCCTTCCCTCTAGGGCAATCCAATGGCACAGTCAACAGTCTCTCCTCTGTGCACAATGTGCGCGACTCTGGGGCTCTGCCTTTCACTGAGTTTCCACCTTACAGCCTAGAATCCCTCTGTATGAGTCTGGGACCCCAGGGTCTCGCCCAGAACTGGGGTTCAGTGCTGTCGGAACTGGGGTTCAGCATAGTCTGGAGCTTTTATCTCCTTCCCACTAGGGAATGCCAGCCAGGCACTCAGCTGCCCCTCCTCTCCAGCTCTGTCCTCTCCCCACGTGCACATCGTGTCTCTGTACCTTAGGCTTTTACAGCTCCTCTGATTTTCCTTCTGGTTTTCTCTTTTCTTCTAGTTGTAGAATTTCCAGTCAGTCAACTTGCCTGTAGTTCTGGATAATGTCCACTTTATTTTTTAGTTGTATTTTTTGAAATTGTTATGTAAGGCTGCAGTTAGGCGTTTATCTATGCAGCCATCTTGGTTTCCTCCCATCTTCTCCCTTGGTGTATTCAATGTAGCACAGTTTTCTAATCCATTCATCTGCTGATGGGCATTAAGGCTGTTTCTAAATCTTAGCTATTGTAAATTGTGCTGTGAACATAGGGGTGCATATATCCTTTCTGATTGGTGTTTCTGGTTTCTTGGGATATAGTCCTAGAAGTGGGATCACTGGGTCAAATGGGAGTTCCGTTTTTTAGTTTTTTTTTTGGGAAACTCCATACTGTTCTCCACAGTGGCTGCAGTGTGCATTCTCACCAGCAGTGCACTAGGGTTCCTTTTTCTCCACATCCTTGCCAGCACTTGTTGTCTGTTGATTTGTTGATGATAGCCATTCTGACAGGTGAGAGGTGATGTCTCATTGTTGTTTTGATTTGCATCTCTCAGATGATTAGTGACTTTGAGCAGTTTTCATATGTCTCTTGGCTTTCTGAATGTCTATTTAGGCCTGTTGCCCATTTTTGATTGGATTGTTTATCTTCTTGTTAAGTTGTAAGAGTAGCCGTTGGTATTTTAATGGGGATTGCATTGAATTTATAAATTGCTTTGGGTAGTATGGACATTTTAATGATATTGATTTTACCCATCTATGAACATGGTATATTCTTTCATTTGTTCATGTCTTCTATCTCTTTTTAAAATGTCCTGTAGTTTTCTGAGTACAGGTCTTCTACATCCTTAGTTAAGTTTATTCCTAGGTATCTTAATTTTTTTGGTGCAATGGTAAATGGGATTTTTTTTTCTTTTTTTTCTTTTTCCCCCCGCTTCTCTTACTGTGAGTTTGTTTTTAGTGTATAAAAAGGCCATAGATTTCTGGGTGTTTATTTTGTATTCTGCTACTTTTCCAAATTCACTTTTAGGTCCAATAGTTTTTTTGATGGAGTCTTTGGGATTTTCTATGTATAGTAGCATATCATCTTCAAATAAGGACAGTTTTACTTCTTCTTTTATAATTTGGATGCCTTTTATTTCTTCTTCTTGTCTAATTGCTATATCTAGCACTTCCAGTATTATATCAAACAGAAGTGGTGGAAATGGACATCCCTGTCTTGTTTTTGTTCTTAGGGGAAATGAGTTTAGTTTTTGCCCATTGAGTATGATATTGGCTGTAGGTTTGTCCTATATGGGTTTTATTATGTTTAGGTATGATCCCTCTATTCCCACTTTGCTGAGAGTTTTTATCAAAAGGGTGTTGGATTTTGTCAAATGCCTTTTCTGCATTGATAGGATTTTGTGCCTTTTTGTCTCAGTTTGCTTATGTGTTGTATCACATTTATTGGTTATGAGTTATATCACATTTATTGATTTGTGAATATTGTACCATCCTTGCATCCCTGGGATAAATTCCACATGGTCATGGTATATGATCTTTCTAATGTAAAGCTGAATTCGATTTGTTAAATTTTAAGGATTTTAGCATCTATGCTCATCAAGGATAATAGCCTGTAGTTCTCTTTTTTTGTGGTATCTTTATCTGGTTTTGGGATTAGGGTAATTCTGGCTTCAAGAAAGAGCTTAGAAGTGTGCCTTCTGCTTGAATTTTTTGAAATAGTTTCAGGAAGATAGATTTTAATTCTTCTTTGAATTCTTGGTAGAACTCTCCTATAAAGCCATCCAGACCAGGGCTTTTGTTTGCTAGAAGATTTTTGATCGCTGCTTCACTTTCTTTGGTAGTTATTGGGCTATTCAGGTTTTTTGATTCTTCTTGATTGAGTTTTGGGAGCTTGTATTTTTCTGAGAATATGTTCATTTCATCTAGGTTGTCCATTTTGTTGGAGTAGAGTTGTTCATAGTATGTTTTCATAATCATTTGTATTTCTGTATGATCTGTTGTTACTTTTACTCTTTTATTTCTGATTTTGTTTATTTGGGTCCTCTCCTTTGCTTCCTGGTGAACCTGGCTAGACGTTCATAGATCTTGTTTATCCTTTCAAAGAACCAGCTCTTGGTTTTATTGATGTTTTGTATTTTTTTTTGTCTCTATGTTATTTATTTCCACTCTGATATTTATTATTTCCTTCCTCCTTCTTATACTGGGCTTTTCCTGTTGCTCTCTAACTCTTTGAGTGTTAGATAATTTATTACTATCTTTTATTGTTTTTTTGAGATAGGCCTGTAGAGCTATGAACTTCCCTCTCAAGACTGCTTTTGCTGTGTCCCATAGATTTTGGATTGTTGTGTTTTCATTGTCATTTGTTGCCATGATGCTTTTTATTTCTTCTTTGACCTCTTTGGTAACCCAATCATTGTTTAAAAGCATGCTATTTAGCCTCCACGTTTCATTTATTTTTATTATTTTTATTGGAGTTGATTTCTAGTTTTGTGATCTGAGAAGATGCTTAATATGATTTCTATCTTCTTGAATTTAAAGATATTTTGCCTGTGCCCTAATATGTAGCCTGTTTTTGAAAATGACCCATGTGAACTTGAGTAGAATGTGTATTCTGTGGCTTTGGGATGGAATATTCTGAATATGTCAATTCCACCTAATCTAGTGAGTCATTTAGGATATCTGTTTCTTTTCTGATTTTTTGTTTAGTGGACTCAGTAGGGTATTAAAGTCCCCTACTATGGCTCTATTGCTGTCAATCTTTCCCTTGAAATTCTCCAGAAATTTTTTTTTTTATGTATTTGGGTGCTCCTGTACTGGGTGCATATTTGTTTACCAGAGTTATATCTTCTTGTTGAATTGTTGCCTTTGGTATTATGAAGTGGCCTTCCTTATCTCTTGTTATGGCCTTCACTTTGAGGTCTAATTTGTCAGATATAAGTATTACTACCCCAGCTTTTTTTTTTTTTTTTTTTCTCATTTCCATTCACCTGAAAGACCTTTTTTCATCCCTTCACCGTAAGTCTGTTTGAGTCCTTTGTTCTAAGGTGGGTTTCCTTTTGACAGCAGATATATGGGTCATGTTTTCTTATCCACTCAGCTACCTTATCTCTTTTAATTGGGGCATTTAATCCATTTACATTTAAAGTTATTATTGAGGAAGAGAAACCAAGATGGCAGCATAGGGTAGACACCCAAATGCAGCCTACCACAACAAATTTTTGAATTTAGAACTGGAAAACAGGAGAGGCATTGCCCTGAAGGGATGGATGGCTAGCTGAGAGGAGGCTCTGCCATCTGGGAAGAAGAGAGAAGGCACGTTGAACCTCAGGAATTATAAAGGTACGGAAAACTGTGCACGCGAAAAGGCGCTGGCTTACTCCCGGCGCGCGGAGAGGGAGGGCTAGACCGAGATTGCTGCTGGCTTACTCCTGGTGTGCCAAGAGGCCAGGCCAGGCTGAGTTCGCTACTGGCTTACTCTTGGTGCGCAGAGAGGGCGGACAGCTAACACGCGGCTGGCTTTCTTGTTCAAGAGGAAAACAGAATCACACTATTGCTTTGATAGATGGCCACAGTCAGTGAGAGGCCAGACTGTCAGGCAGTGGGCAGAGATCTTTCGGAGGTTTGTGAAGCCAGAGGCCATTACTGTGGGACTTAGGGAGGAGCCGAAGGGAAAACAAAGTTTGTTTGCACCAACCTGAGACTCTGCCCAATCCAAGTTGAGCACAGAAGCTCTCCCAGAGGCTGGCTTTCTCTAAGGAGGGACTGGCCAGAATCCAAAGCTTGTCTGCGCCTTTACCAAAGAGGTGCACGCTCCTGCAACCAGTCTTCCGAAACTCACTGCGAACAGGACTTTTCTAAGGCGAGACTGACAGGGAACCAAAGATTGTCTGCGCCACCCCGAGACCCTGACCCATCCAAGCGGAGTACAGAAGCCCTCCTAGCTGAGACACTGCTGATCCTCACAGCCAATTGGCTTGGAGATCAACACGTCCCAGTGATACCAACAATAAGTAAGGCTTAAAAACAAGACTGCACACACAGCCCACAAAGGGCTACACCAAGACTGTCCACTGCAGGTAACTAGGAAGGCTGTGCTACCAGGCTCTACCAGAATACCTAGTACACAAAACTATTCCACCAAATCAGGGAAACAACTAAAATACAGGCAAAAGGCAGGACACAAAGGAAGGAGATGGAGGAAAAGAAAAGATTGGACATTGAGTTCAAAACTACAGTTATAAGGTTATTCAAGAATATCCTAAAAAAGGCTGATAAAATAAATGAGATCTATGAGGATATGAAAAGGGAACAATTAGAAATAATAAGAGATCAACTAGAAATGAAGAAAACATTGTCTGAAATAAAAAATATTGCAAAGTCCGAAAAACAGACTGGAAGATCGCAA
Source organism: Pipistrellus kuhlii (assembly GCF_014108245.1). Lineage (NCBI taxonomy): Eukaryota > Metazoa > Chordata > Mammalia > Chiroptera > Vespertilionidae > Pipistrellus > Pipistrellus kuhlii. The sequence goes on from NW_023425515.1 coordinate 100,804,155, forward strand.
GAATCAAGACAAAGATTTAGAACACAAAGAGCCAGAGGACACTCCTCCACAGAAGCAAGAAGATAAGATAATCCAGAAAGTTGAAGATAGTGTAAGAAACCTCTGGGACAATTTCAAGCGAACCAACATCAGAATTATGGGGGTCCCAGAAGATGAGAGAGAGCAAGATATCGAAAACATACTGAAAGAAATAGTGACAGAAAACTTCCCCCACCTGGGGAAAGAAATAGACTTACAAGTCCAGGAAGCCTGCAGAACCCCAAACAAAAGGAATCCAAGGAGGATCCTACACCAAGACACATCATAATTAAAATTCCAAGAGCAAAAGACAAAGAGAGAATATTAAAAACAGCAAGAGAAAAGCAGGTAGTTACCTATAAAGGAGCACCCATACGATTGTCAGCTGATTTCTCAACAGAAATCATGCAGGCTAGACGGGAATGGTAAGAAATATTCAAGGTGATGAATAGCAAGAACCTACAGCCAAAAATACTCTACCCAGCAAAGCTATCACTCAGAATCGAAGGCTAGATAAAGAGCTTCACAAATAAAAGCTAAAAGAGTTCATCACCCCCAAACCAGAATTATATGAATTGCTGAAGGGGGTTATTTAGGAAGAAGAAGAAGATAAAGATAAAAATTATGAACAACAAATATATAACTATCAACAAGTGTATCTAAAAACCAAGGGAATTAAAAAACCTGATGAACAATATTAACTGGTGAATATAATAGAATCAGAGGTATGGAAGGGGAGTGGACTGATGATTCCTGGGGAAAAGGGGTGTGGGGTTGCGGGAAGAGACTGAACAAAAACTGTGCACCTATGGATGAAGATAATGGGGGATGGGGAAAGGACAGAGGGTAGGGTGGGAACCTGGTGGAGGGGAGCAATTGAGTGGAGGAGAGGAACACATTTGTAATAATCTTAACAATAAAGATTTATTATTGATAGGTACTTGTTTGTCACCATTTTTATTATTATTATTTTTTTAAGTCACCAGATTTTTATATATATTTTTTCCTTTCATTTTTTTTTAATTAAGGTATTATATGTGTACATATCTCACCAATTCCTTCACTCACTCCCATACATGCCCTCCCTCCCCAGAGTTTTGCGACCATTGGTTATGCTTATATGCATGCATACAAGTCCTTCGGTTGATCTATTATCTCCCCCATATTTCCCTCCCCTCCCCACTGTAAGTTGACAGTCTGTTTGTTGCTTTACTGTCTCTGTATCTATCTTTTTGTTAATCAGTTTATAATGTTCCTTATTATCCATAAATGAGTGAGATCATGTAGTGTTTTTATTTCATTGACTGGCTTATTTCACTCAGCATAATGTTCTTCAATTCCATCCAGTTGCTGAAAATGATAAGAATTCTTTCTTTTTTATGGCAGCATAGTATTCCATTGTGTAGATGTACCATAGTGTTCTGATACAATCATCTGATGGGCACCTAGGCTATTTCCAAATCCTAGCTATTGTAAATTGTGCTGCTATGAACATAGGGGTGCACATATCCTTTTTGATTGGTGTTTCTAGTTTCTTAGGATATATTCCTAGGAGTGGGATTACTGGGTCAAATGGGAATTCCATTTCCAGTTTTTTTGTTTAAGGAAATTCCATATTGTTATCCACAGTGGTTACACCAGCCTGCATTCCCACCAGCAGTGCATGAGGGTTCCTTTTTCTCCGCAACCTCATCAGCACTTGTCGTTTGTTGATTTGTTGACAATAGCCAATCTGACAGGTGTGAGATGTTACCGCAATGTTGTTTTGATTTGCACCTCTTGGATAGCCTTCCTTCTGTCTTCTTTTGAAAAGATTCTATTTAAGTCCATTGCCCATTTAAAAAATATATATATTTTATTGATTTTTTACAGAGAGGAAGAGAGAGGGGTAGAGAGTTAGAAATATCATTGAGAGAGAATCATTGATCAGCTGACTCCTGCACACCCCCCACCAGGGATGTGCCTGCAACCAAGGTACATGCCCTTGACCGGAATTGAACCTGGACCTTTCAGTCCACAGGCCGAAGCACTATCCACTGAGCCAAATCGGTTTTGGCTCATTTATCTTCCTTTTATTAACTTGTATAAACTGTCTGTAGATGTTGGAGATTAAACCTTTATCAGTGATAACATTTGCAAATATGTTCTCCCCTACATTGGGCTTTCTTGTTGTTTTGTTGATGGTTTCTTTTACTGTGAAAAAGCTTTTAATTTTGATGTAGTCCCATTTGTTTATTTTCTCTTTAGCTTCCATTGCCCTAGGGGCAGTATCAGTGAAGAAGTTCTTTCAGCATATGTCTGAGATTTTGCTGCCTGTGGATGCCTCTAGTATTTTTATGGTTTCCTGTCTTATGTTTAAGTCCTGTATCCATTTTGAGTTTATTTTTGTGTATGGTGTAAGTTGGTGATCTAATTTCATTCTTTTGCATATATCTGTCCAATTTTCCCAACACCATTTATTGAAGAGACTGTCTTCACTCCATTTTATGTTTGTGCCTTCTTTGTCAAATATTAATTGAGCATAATGGCTTGGGTTCTCTATTCTATCCCATTGTTCTATTGTATATGTCTGTTTTTGTGCCAGTACCATGCTGTTTTGAGAACAATGCCTTTGTAGTACAGCTTTAAATCTGGTATTAAGATCCCTCCTACTTTATTCTTTCTCAGGATTGCTTTGGCTATTCTGGGTCTTTTTTTTGTTCCAGATGATTTTTTTTGAGAATTCTTTCTAGGTCTGTGAAATATGCTGTTGGTATTTTAATGGGGACTGCATTGAACCTATAGATTGCTTTGGGAAGTATGGACATTTTGATGATGTTGGTTCTACCAATCCATGAACATGGTATGTTCTTCCATCTGTTTATGTCTTCCTCTATCTCTTTTTTCAGTGTCCTGTAGTTTTCCACATATAGGTCTTTTACCTTCTTAGTTAAGTTTATTCCTAGGTATCTTAATATTTTTGGTGCGATGATAAATGGGATCGCTTTTTTATTCTCTATTTCTGTAAGTTCACTATTGGTGTATAGAAATGCCATACATTTCTTGACATTAATTTTGTATCTTGCTACATTGCTGAATTCATTTATTAAGTCTATTAGTTTTTTGATGGAGTCTTTTGGGTTTTTCATGTACAATATCATGTTATTTGCAAAGAAGGACAATTTTGCTTCTTTTCCAATTTGGATGCCTTTCATTTCCTCTTCTTGTCTAATTGGAATGGCTGATACTTCCAAAACTATATGAAACAGGAGTGGTGAAAGTGGGCATCCCTGTCTTGTTCCTGTTCTTAGAGGGAATGGTTTTAGTTTTTGCCCATTGAGTATGATGTTGGCTGTGGATTTATCATATATATCTTTTATTATGTTGAGGTTTGATCCTTGTACTCTCACCTTGTTGAGAGTTTTTATCAGGAAAGGGTGTTGGATTTTATCAAATGCTTTTTCTGTATCAATTGATATGAGTGTATGATTTTTATCTTTCAATTTGTTTATGTGATGTATCGCATTTACTGATTTGCAGATATTGTACCATCCTTGCATTCCTGGAATAAATCCTACTTGGTCATGCTGTATAATCTTTGTGATGTTCTGCTGGAGCCAATTAGCTAGAATTTTGTTGAGGATTTTGGCATCTATGTTCATGAGGGATATTGGCCTGTAATTCTCTTTCATTAAGTTTTCTTTATCTGGTTTTGGTATTAGGGTGATACTGGCTTCATAGAAGGAGTTAGGAAGTATTCCTTCATCTTGAATTTTTTGGAGTAATCTGAGGAGATTAGGTTTTAGTTCTTTCTTGAATGCTTGGTAAAATACCTCTGTGAAGTTTTCTGGCCTCGGGCTTTTGTTTGTTGGAAGGTTTTTGATGACTGATTCAATTTCGTCGAAAGTCACTGGTCTATTGAGATTTTTAGATTCTTCCTGATTGAGTTTTGGAAGATTGTATTTTTCTAGGAATATGTCCATTTCTTTCAGGTTGTCCAGTTCGTTGGAATAGAGTTGTTCATAATATTTTGTAACAATCCTTTGTATTTTGGCGGGGTCTGTTGTTATTTTACGTCTTTCATTTCTGATTTTGTTTATTTTGGGTCCTCTCTCCTTGTTTCTTGTTCAGTCTGGCTAGAGGTTCATCAATTTTGTTTATCCTTTCAAAGAACCAGCTCTTGGTTTTGTTGATCTTTTGTAGTGTTTCTTTGTTCTCTATATCGTTTATCTCCACTCTGATTTTTATTATTTCCTTATTTCTCCTTACACTGGGCTTTTCTTGTTGCTCTTTTTCTAACACTTTGAGTTGTAGAGTTAGATAATTTGTTACCATTTTTGTTTTTTGTTTTTTGCAATAGGCTTGTAGAGATATGAACTTCCCTCTCAAAACTGCTTTTGCTGTGTCCCATAGACTTTGGACTGTTGTGTTTTCTTTGTAATTTGTTGCCAGGATGTTTTTAATTTCTTTCTTGATTTCTCTGGTAACCCAGTTTTTGTTTAATAGCATGCTATTTAGTCTCCTTGTGTTTGATTTCTTTGGATTATTTTTATTGTTGTTGATTTCCAGTTTTATGCCACTATGATCTGAGAAGATGCTTGATACGATTTCTGTCTTCTTGAATTTGATGAGACTTTGCCTATGGCCCAACATGTGGTCTACTCTGAAAAGGACCCATGTGCACTTGAGAAGAATGTATATTCTGTGGCTTTGGGGTGGAATGTTCTGAAGGTGTTGATTAATTCCTTCTGGTCTAGTGAGTCATTTAGGATTGATATTTCTTTGCTGATATTTTGTTTAGAGGATTTGTCCAAAGGTGACAGTGGAGTATTAAAATGTCCTACTTTGATTGTATTGATATTCATCTCTCCCTTAATATCCTCCAGCAGTTTTTTTTTTTTTTTTTTAAATATATCTGAGTGCTTCTGTATTGGGTACACATGTTTACCAGGGTTATTTCTTCTTGTTTGATTGCTCCCTTTAGTATTATGAAGTGGCCTTCATTATCTCTTGTTATGTCCTTCACGTTGAAATCTAATTTATCTGATATAAGTATCGCTACCCCAGCTTTTTTTTTTTCTTCATTTCCATTCGCCTGGAAAACCTTTTTCCATCCCTTCACCCTCAGTCTGTGTGTCTTTTTTTCTGAAATGGGTTTCTTGTAGACAGTAGATATATGGGTCTTGTTTTTCTTATCCAATCCCTTTTGATTGGGGCATTTAATTCATTTACATTTATAGTTATTATTGATAGGTACTTATTTGTCGTCATTTTTATTCTATACCCCTGTGTTCCTTCTTTGCTTCTTATTTCTTTTTTATTTTTACAGCAGACCCTTTAGCATTTCCTACATTGCTGGTGATAAATTCCCTTTGTCTTTTTTTGTCTGTGAAGCTCCTGATTTCACCTTCAATTTTGATTGATATCCTTGCTGGGTACAGTATTCTTGGATTTAGACTCTTCCTTTGCATGACTTTGTATATTTTATTCCATTCTCTTATGGCCTGATGAGTTTCTGTTGAGAAATCAGTTGCTAATCTAATGGGTGTTCCTTTATATATAACTTTCTGTCTCTCTCTGGCTGCTTTTAAGATTCTTACTTTGTCGGTGTTTGCCACTTTAATCATAATGTGCCTTGGTGTCGGTCTTTTGGGATTCATTTTGCTTGGGTCTCTGCTAGCATCTTGGATTTATGTGGGTTTTTTCTTCTCTATCTCAGGAAAATTTTCTATCATTATTTCTTGAAACAGGTTTTCCATATCTTCCTCAGTTTCCTTTCCTTCTGGAACCCCTATTATGCTAATATTGTTTTGTTTTGTATTGTCCCAAAGTTCCCTTAGGCTCTCCTGCTTTTTAATTTTTTTTTTCTAGAAGCTGCTCTAATTGGGTATTTTTTTCCATCTTGTCTTCTAGCTTACTTATTCAGTCCTCTACTTCTTCTAGTCTACTCTTGATGCATTCTATTGATTTTTTTATAGTAGCGATGTTATTTTTCATTTTTCATACTGTCAAATTTGTCTTCCATTCTTTTTAGCCATCTTACGATCATTTCTGTGAATTCTTGTTCTGCTAGGTTGCTTGCCTCTAACTCGTTTACTTCCTTTTCTGGTGATACCTGCTTTTCTTTCATATGCGGGCTGTTTTTTGTCTCCCTATGGTCTCTCTTTTCAGGATGTCTGGTTATGTAGTTCTTCCTCTCTTTTTTGTGGTGTGGTGGAATGCTCCTTTGAGTCCAAGTGTTTGTGCCACCTGGAACTGGTGTTCTGGGGCTTACAGCTGCTAGGCGGTCGCTGCGGCTGTGGATATTCAGGCCTCTGTCAAGATCCACTTTTCCTTTAAAGATGGTGAGATTTCCTCGTCCAAGCCTGTAGGTAGCTCCAGGATGGGACCCAGCCCCAGCGTGGGTGCTTCCCTGTCAGGGGAACCCAATCAGTAGTCCCTTGCCTTCTCCTGGAGTTCACCTGTCCCTTAGTTTGCTGAGAAACACTCCCAGTGTGACCCTCAGTTGCTTTCTCTTTCTGCTTTCGAACAAGGATCAGAACCCATCCTTCTATTCTTCCGCCATTTTGGAGATCTCCACCATTTTTATTTATTTGTTTGTTTGTTTATTTATTTATTTATTATCAGCACAGAATTCTTTAATTTTTCCACTTATGCCATGAATTCATAAGGAATGGGTTCCAGCAGCTCAGGCTCCTTTCCATTGGTTCTCACAAAGTGTGCTTCTCTGGGTGGAGCAGGCTGATGCTTCAATTGAACCAGGTACCTTTATCTTAGGCTTCCTTCTTTTTCTGATCATTTTCCTCCACACGTTTCAGGAAGCTATCTCGGCTCTTAGAGTGCTTAATATGCTCAATACGTACATTAATTCTCTTTGCAAGAATATTGCCCTTAATTTGCTTGTTCACAATAATGCCCACTGCATGCTGGGTGACATTGTAGACTCTTCCAGTTTTGCCATGGTAACATTTGTGGGGCATTCTTTTTTGAACAGTGCCCATTCCCTGGATGTCCACAATATCATCTTTCTTGTAGATTCACATGTATGTGGCCAAAGGAACAACTCCATGTTTTCTAAAAGGCCTAGAGAACATATAGCGGGTGCCTCTCCTCTTTCCCTTTGTGTTAGTCATTTTGGTAAATTCGTCTGTGCAACCACAGCCCCCAGGATCCACGTGCAGGATCAACCTTGAAGATCTGCCATTCTTATTTTTTATGCCTGTGTTCCTTCTTCCCTTCCTATTTATTCTTTTTACAGCAGACCCTTTAGCATTTCTTGCATTCCTTGTTTGGTGATAGTAAACTCCCTTAGTCCTTTTTTTGCCTGTGAAGTTCCTGATTTCACCCTCAATTTTTATTGATATCCTTGCTGGGTACAGTATTCTTGGATTCAGACCCTTGCTTTCATGACTTTGTATATTTCATTCCATTCCCTTCTGGCCTGATGTGTTTCTGTTGAGAAATCAGTCAAGCGTTTGATGGGAGATCTTTTGTAGGTAACTTTCTGTGTCTCTCTGCAGCCTTTAAGATTTTTACTTTGTTCTTGGTGTTTCCCAATTTAATTATAATGTGTGTTGGTGTTGATTTTTTTTGGGTTCATTTTGTTTGGTACTCTGTGAGCTTCTTCTACTGGCATCAGTTTTTCTTCCTGATATCAGGGAAGTTTTCTGTCTTTACTTTTTCAAACAGGTTTTCTATTCCTTGCTCATTTTCCTCTCCTTCTGGGACCACTGTTATGCAGATGATGTTTTATTTAGGGTTGCTCCAAAGTTCTCTTAGTCTCTCCTCCTATTTTTTAAGTTTTTTTTTCTAGATGCTGCTCTGCTTAGGTATTTTTTTCCTACCTTGTCTTCTAGCTCACTGATGTGATCGCCTGCTTATTCTATTCTAATTTTGATGTTTTCTATTGAGTTCTTTATTGCAGCATTGTCATTTTTAATTTCCTCTTGGTTCTTACACATATTGTTGAATTTGTCTTCCATCCTTTTTAGCAACCTTATGACCATTGCTCTAAATTCTTTGTCATATTACTTGCCTCCATTTTATTTACTTCCTTTTCTGGTGATGCCTCTTTTTCTTTCTTATGTGGGCTGTTTCTTTGTCTTCCCATTATCGCTCCTTGCAGGGTTTCTGGTTATGTAGTTCTCTCTCTCCTGCATTGACTTAAAGGCACAAAATACTACACAATAAGACACGATGCACAGGCCACCAAACTCAAATGTATTCAGAATACAAATACTTCTAAATAAAGGTGACCACCAGAGAAAAGAGAATTAGGGAATAGAGAAAAGTGCAAAATGTTATTTAGAAAAGTAAAGAGGATAGAAAAGAGAGATGGAAAAAAAAAGGGGGGAAATATATATGGGGAGAAAACTCCAATAAAACCACTAATCAAAAAAAAAAAAAAATGCAAACAACAAACACCCAGAGATAAATGCAAACTATAAAGAATAGCTAATCTAAAAAATACAAACAACAAACTCCCAGATGAGTCTGAGGAGGCAGAACTTATTTCCAGGACGTAAGGTCAAGGAATTGCATGAGGAAATAGTCACAATTCATATAGAGGAAGTAGAAAGAGAATGGGTGTAAAAGAGGAATACTAACAAATTATATATATACATAATATATACAATTATGTATACATATTTTTATATATATATATGAAAAAATATATATACATAATTTTCCTCCTTTAGTCTATCTATCTGTGTATTTGTTTACTATTGGAAAAGGAAGATAGAGAATAGCTAGACCTAAATTGGTGATTGGAATTAAGCTATTAGAAGAAGAGAATAAGAGAGGAGAGGAAAAACAAAATAAAATTAAAAAGCCCCACAGAAAATAAAAGTATCCAATAATCAAACAACAACAAGACAAAGAAAAAGGCAAAAAAAAAAAAAAAAAAAAAAAAAAAAGAAGAGGAAGAAAAAAAAGAATTTGGTTAGTGAAGAAAGTGAAGAGAGAAGTGTGTATGGGTTTGGAGCAGGGGAGAAGAAATTAGATGTATGAGTAAGATCAATTTTTTAATGGAGTAAAAAAAAAGGGTAGAGAAAAACTAAAGCAGGAACAGGGTAAGAGAAACAAGATAAAAAGGGGAAAAGTGATGAAGAGAGTATTGGCATAAAAGAAAAATTGAGATAGACTAAAATAATGCTAAAGGGAAAATCAAAATAGAATATATAACACTAGTCCCAAAATAAAATAAAATAAAATAAAATAAAATAAAATAACAAAGAACCTTTTTTAAAAAGGGTAAAATAATAGTATTAATACTATAGTTAAAAAAAATAAATAAAAAAATAAGGTAAAATAGAGTGAGTCAAATTTAGTTTCTTAAGTAAAAGATAAAAAATAAAAATGTGCCAAAACCGGTTTGGCTCAGTGCATAGAGCGTTGGCCTGCGGACTGAAAGGTCCTGAAAGGTCCTGGATTCTGTTCAAGGGCATGTACCTTGGTTGCGGGCACATCTCCAGAAGGGGATGTGCAAGAGGCAGCTGTTCGATGATTCTCTCTCATCGATGTTTCTAACTCTCTATCCCTCTCTTTCTCTCTGTAAAAAATCAATAAAATATATTAAAAAATAAATAAAATAATAAAATAAAAATGTGAAGTAGTGAAGGTCGTTCACTTCCTCCACTGTTCTGCTTGGCATATTTTTTTTTCTTGCAGGTAGTCAGCACAGTATTGAAATTCCCTGGTGGTGTAAGCAGCAACCTTATTTTCAAGCAGGCAGGATCTCTCTCTGCTCTCTTTGGTTCTCAGTCTGTTTTTAGTTGTAGTTACACACCAATCCATTTGTGCTGCAGCCACGGGGTGACAGTGTGTCTGTCTTAATATCCTGGTCTAAAAGGCCTCTCTACTCTGGCTCTGTATGCAAATCTCTGTGTGACTCTGTATGCAACTCTGTGCAGCCGGTACAGTACTTCAGGCTGCCTTTCTGGGTCCAGTCCAGCTGTGGGTTAATATCTAGAATCCCCTTCTGCCAGCAGCCTTGTGGACCCCCTTCCTCATTCGAGGGCTACACTGATCCCAACAGTTGAGAATTTTGTGGGGGCAGTCTTTCTTTGAGGCTCTTGTTCCCACTGCGTTTTCTCCCTCTAGTCTGGATTCCAAATCTTACCTTTCTTTAGGCAGTGCCTGCTGTGTTTAATTCTCCAGTTCCCGGTGGGTGCTTTTAATTCAGCTGTTCCTTCTGCTCTGTGAATTTGCTGGTGTTTTCCCCTGAGCAGACCTCCCAGGTGCCCATGCTCAGGGAGGTTGGAGTTCCCGTATTTGTGGATTTGGAGCTGAGGTAACTGGTCCCTGGGTGTGGTGGCTGTAAGTTCCCTGGGTGGCCTCCAAGGTCTCCTGTTTGAAGGTAAGGCTGGAGTTCCAATCACAGACAGTCTCCTATCACAGCCGCCTCCTTCAAGATGGTGTGGCCTCTGCGACAGAGCTGGCGGGCCCAGGCGAGATTTCAGCCGCAATAGAGGCTGCCCGGTCACAGGGGGCTGGTCCACCAGTCTGCACAGTTCCTTGGAGCGTCCCTCACACACAAATACTGACACTCCCTGCACATCCATGCACTCCCTTTCATTCTCTCACTCTCAAACTACGTAGCAGCCATCTTGGATCTCCGAAAAGTTTATTTTTTTAACAGGGAGTTCAGTGATGTAAAGCCAGGATGTAGCCTTTGGGTTACCTCAGCTCAAAAGTTCAGTTTCACCTGGTGAGTGTGAGCTAGCTTAGCTTCCTGGAAGCCTTCTGGCTCTATTTTAGATTGCTCTCTTGACAATACCAACTCCATTCTGCTGTGTGTTTTTTTTCATGGCACTTTCCCAGTATTTTTTAGAAGACATTGCAGTTTATAGTGAACTGCTTTTTCAAGGAATGGAAACAGCAACTCTGCCCTCTGGTTTAAGTTTTCTCAGCCATAGTTTAAAGGCTCACATTCCATCTTTATTCCAGTTGCAGCTGGTGCCTATTTGATTTCCTGTTGTGTAAAAAATGCCAGAGGGTTATAAACAAAATTATAACACACAGTTCCTGCTATCAGGAGTTACACTGAGTAACCTTTATTATAAAATATGTTTTGATTTTTCTGTGTGGCCTCTCCATTCAAAGTGCTTTCCTGGCTGCTGCCATGGTCCAAAATCTTAGTTCTTTAAGAATGTTTTCAGTGCCACTCTTAAAAAGAACATATGAAATATGACTTGTAAATGTAAATCCAGAAAGGTCTTTTACTTAATTTTTCTGGCTGAATTACTTTTCACATTTTTGTTTTGAAATATTTCAAAACTTAAAAATTTTGCCCAAATAGTACACTGGACACCTGTAGAGATTCAGACATTTTTTGCAATGTTTACTGTATTTATCCTCTACAATCTTTTTAGCTGATTCATTTGAGGGTTGGTTGTGCCTTAACCTTATCCCTAAATGCTTCAGCATTATTTCCAAAAAAAAAAAGTAGTATTCTCCTATATCAACACAGCCAGGAAATTTAACATTAATATGGTATCAACTGATGGACAGTTACACCAATTTGACACCAACAGGAATCCCCATTTTGGGGTACTGTAGGAAGGAAACTTTATTTAGTGCAAAATAGCGCAATTGCAATACAGCAGGGCTGTGAAAACAGCATGGGAGTGAGGTGGCCCTGGGCCAGGTGGCCCTGGTACCAGGCTTCTTTCTGGCTAGTCAGCTCTGCTCTGAGCTAGACGGCTTTCTTCTGCACTATTCCGCTCTGCTCTAGAGACATCTTCAGTGTATCAGCTCAGCAGTGGAAACACAGCTCTTAGTCCTTGATGGAAAGGGAAGAAAGTGGGCTCCCAGAGCCAGAGGGGAGCTGATATATAGACAGATGTTTCTGCCCCCTGGTCGCGGATTGGTCTGTCTTCATGCAAATAAGGACCCCAAATCTTCACAGCTTGATTGGTCCAAAAGGCACTTACCTGATTGGTCAGAATGGAACTGCTTTGATTGGTCAATTGGTCAGTGAAGCTGTTGATGGGGATATAGTTGTGCAGCTCCAATTGAATGGGGAAAGCCTTAGTTCCATAGGTTGAAGTAGGATTCCAGGAACTCCTTGAGAAGGAGCCTGGTTAGCTGGCAGGAACACAGTGCAGGCAGGCAGCTTAGTGCAGGATTCTCCCTAAAGTGCAGTTTGCATGAGAGGGCCATATGTAGAAATGGCTGCTAGGTTCTGTTGTTTTAAATTTGAATCCAGTTAGCCATCAGGAGCCCTTCTTATTGGGTATCTTCCTTCTCAGTCCACAACAGTATTATTTTCTAATGCCTGTTAAACTTCAGTATTTCCCTGTTACCTCAGTCATAAATAACTTTGGTTTTCAATCCAGAATCTAATCTAAGATGAGGCATTGCATTTAGCTGTCAATCAATTTAGTCTCCTTTATTGTAGAGCATGTTCTTCGTGGCATTGACAAGTTTTCAAACTTACAGACCAGCTTAATAGACTTGCATTTTGGAGTTGTCTGATTACATCCACATGGTTCAGGTTAAGTATTTTTGAGAGGCGTATTGTTTAGAGGATGATTTGTCTTTCTCTGCTCAAGTTGAAGTTGTCTTTAATTTGCTCAATGGGATAAATGCTTTTTAAAAAAAACTTCACAAAAAACTTGCTATATTTTAAGAAATTTGGACACCCCCTCCCCCACTATGTTCTTGTTTACATCCTAGCATCTATTCATGTGGAATATAAGAACTGAGTTTCATTGGGGATTTTCCTTTATTGCCTCTTACCAACTTCTATTATGATTGATCATTTCTTAAATTGAGATCCAATATTTTAGTATTATCAAGAAGAAAATATAATCTAACTTTTAGTAGTTTTTGTCTTTTTCCCCCCAAACATTTAAAGATGAAGGTCATTTTGTTATTATTGGAATACGGCCATTTTCCCTTAAAGGAATCATCTTAGTAATACTGTCTTTATTAATGCCAAATGTGTTATTTATAATGACATGTAGGGCCCTGAGTAGTTGGCTCAGTTGGTTAGAATGTTGTGCCATACACTGAAAGGTTTCAGTGTTCAATTCCTGGTTAGGGCACATGCTTTGATTGCAGGTTCAATCCTTAGTTGGGATTCATACAGGAGGCAGCCAATCAATGTTTCTCTCACAAATTGACGTTTCTCTCTCTCCCTTCTCTAAAAAAAATTTTTTTAAAAAATTTAAATGCCAGTTAGGTACTGGAAATATCAGGGGTACACTTTGTAAAGTATATGATTGCCTAACTGTTATGCTGTAATGAATACAAAATATTATTGAAACAATAAAAAGAAAAAAAAATGCTAACCCTAGATGTTTTTCCTAGAGATTATACTCAATAATTTTTCCATACTATAATTTATAAAGAAAAATTTCATTGACTTTTAAACATGTGATTTATCCATCTTTATTTTCAGCTGCAGGAATAGAGATGAATCAAATTGTTGGCCTTGGCATTTCAACACAGAGAGCAACTTTTATTACGTGGAACAAGTAAGTGTGATAAGTCTTCTGTTGCAGGGTTCATATCACAGTGAATATCTGTTTGGGGAGTTTCAAGTTTGTGGGTTAAGAAGTTTTGTTTTGTTAAGAGGGATGAAAGTAAGCCTACTTTCTGCCTTATTAAAATACTAGTGGCCCAGTGCACAAAATTCGTGCTGGAGCAGGGTATCCCTCAGCCCAGCCTGTACCTTCTCTAATAGGGAATCCTGTGGGATGGAGCCTGAACTGGCAGTTGGACATCCCTCTCACAATCTGGGACCACTGGCTCCTAACCACTCATCTGCTATGCCAGTCAGTGTCAAAAACTCTGCCTCCTAGGCAGCCATCGGCTCCTCACAGTTCACCCAGATTTGGTTCTGATTGGTCAGTTTCTATGCCAGTGAGCATCTCTTGGCCTATCAATGGGTCCTGATTAGAAAGATGGGGCTGATCAGCAGCCCCAGTGGAGGCCTGGAGAAAAATGGAGGTGTAGCTGCTGATCAGGGCCAGAAAGAAAGAGGCAAGTCCTGATCAACAGCTTCAACAGAGGCTACAGGTAAGACCCCGATTCTTTCTTCCTGCCTCTTTCCAGGCCTGATTTGTAGCCCCCTTAGCAGTCAGTGCTGGGTCACGGTGCCTGCAGCTGTAACAGTCATACTGGATTGCCATGGCAACCCGGTGCTGACTGCAGGACTGACTTTTGGTTGGTTGTTGTGGATGTGATGGACTCAGGGTTTTTATATATTAGGAGTAGAGACCTAATGCACGAAATTTGTGCAAGAAGCTCAGCTCTTGCAGCCATGGTGGCTTACCTCGGCCTTCACAGCTGTGGCTTTGTCTGCAAGGTTGTCCAGAAGGACGTCCAGAAAATTGTTCAGTTGTCTGGTCTAATTAGCATATTACACTTTTATTATTATAGATAGTGGAATCTTTCCTGCTCCATGAGCTCCAGTGAGCCATTGTGCCTATAATGCTGGCAGGTTCTACAGGCTCCCTGACATGACAGTTTTGCTCATTTATGAGAGAAAAAGAGAGGCAGACTGGATCTAATATATTGTTCATCCCAGTCCCAGCCAGCAACTTCCCTTCCCAACTCACTGTCTTCTCCTGTGTCCACCGTGTGTTCTGTCTGTGGGCCATAGAAACAGTTTTTTCCTTACAGATGCTATCAAGAAGTCTAAACTTTGAACTTTCTTTTTGTTTTTCTCCTTGTTCCCTTTCCATCCTACCACCTTCTGATGCCAGGAAACTTGTTATTTATTTACTTTTCTTCAGTTTTTGAGTTTTTTGTTTTTTTCTTCAAAATTTTAGGTTAAAAATTTTTCACTATATTTAATCATGTCCTCTTTCCACTACCGCCACTTACCTGTATTCTAAAATTACTCTAAATAACATCTCCTCCATTTTGGTTGCTTTAAATTCCTTTTGTAAAAAAAAAAATTCTTAAGCTGTTTTGTTTCTTCAGTCCTCTGACTCTCAGGGAGGCTTTTGCCAATTAACCTCAGATCAGGGTGTGTGCCAATTAGTAACATAAGCTGAGAGTCCCAGGAGCCAGGGTTCACTCAGCACCAGGCATTGAGAGGGAGAATGGCACTGTGTTGGTTGCTGAACTGAATGTAAAGATAAATAAGAATGCCAACCTTGAGGAAACCAAGATGGCGGCATAGGTAAGAACCTAAACTGCTGCCTCGCACAATTTCAAAACTACAACTAAAAGACAGAATGAACATCATTCAGAACCACAGGAAAGCTGGTGGAGTGGAAATTCTACAACTAGAAGGAAAGAGAAAAGCTCACGGAGAACCAGAGGAGCTGCAAGGGGCTGAGGTATGGAGACACAAACGCAGAGCAAGGGTGGCTGAGTGCCTGGCTGGCTTTTTCTGGTGGGAGGGAAAAGGAAGCTCCTGACTGCACTCCTGACTGCAGGTGAAACCCTGTGAACCCAGGCTCTTATGGGGGGGGGGGGGCGCGGGGGGGACGGTGGTGGCGGGGGGGGAGAGGGGAGAGAGGGGAAGACTGGGCTCTCAGGTAGAGAGAAAGGCACACAGAGACTTGGGGGAGCCGCAGCAGGCAGGGGTTTGGAGGCGCGCGTGTGAAGACTGATTGCTGGGAGTGCTTCTGGCTTTCCCTACCAGGAGTGAGTTGGAAGCTCCTGACTGCACTGAACCCATTTCCGGGCAAGCCCCTGGGGACACATGCTCTTATGGGGGAATCTGGACTGTCAGGTGGAAACTCAGTGGAGCCACAAAAGGCAGAGGTCTGGAGGCATGCACACAAGTGCTCAGAGAGAGGACTGACTGCTGAGTGTGCACAGGCTTTCTCTAGCTGGAGGGAACTGGAAGCACCAGAATGCTCTAAACTTCAGTTCCAGGTGAGAATCTGGGAATCCAGATTCATTGGGGGAGAAACTGGACTGTCTGACAGTGGGCGAAACTTGAGGGCGGCTTTCTCTCAGAGGTGCTTGCAGTGATTACCAAGGGACACTGATCCAGAAGGCAGGACTGACGGGAAGTCAAGACTATTTCCTCAGTCCTGAGGCTCCGCCCCATTCAAGCTGAGTACAGAGGTTTTTTTCAATTTTGCAAGTCTGGTCCTATAAGGCTGTCTTCAGCACAAAAGGTCTCCTGGCATAGATACAGCTGATACTCACAGCCAGTTTGGCCTGGAATATCAACAACAATCAAGACTAAACTACAACAACGCTGTACACACAGTCCACAAAGGGGTGCACCAAGAGTGTCCACCTCAGGTAACTGGGGAGGCTGACCCACTGGGCCATATAGGACACCTAGCACACAAAGCTACCCTACCAACTCGGAAGCAGCAAAAATGCGGAGACGAGAACACAAACAAAAGAAATGGAGGAAAACAAATGACTGGATATAGAGTTCAAAACCATGGTTATATGGTTTTTTTCAAGAATTTCCTAGAAAAGGCCAGTAAATTTAGCAAGAACCTTGAGGATATGAAAAAGGACCAACTAGAAATTAAACATACACTGACTGAAATAAAAACAAATATTTTACAGAGACCCAACAGCAGACTAGAGGAACACAAGAATCAAGTCAAAGATTTGAAATACAAAGAAGCAAAAAACATTCAACCAGAAAAGAAAAAATAATCCAAAAATTTGAAGATAGTGTAAGAAGCCTCTGGGACAACTTCAAGCATACCAACATCTGAATTATGTGGGTGCCAGAAAAAGAGAGAAAGCAAGATACTAAAAACCTATTTGAAGAAATAATGACTGAAAACTTCCCCCACCTGGTGAAAGAAATAGACTTACAAGCCCAGGAAGCACAGAGAACCCCAAACAAAAGGAATCCAAAGAGGACCACACCAAGACACATCATAATTAAAATGCCAAGGGCAAAAGACAAAGAGAGAATCTTAAAAGCACCAAGAGAAAAACAGTTTATTACCTACAAGAGATCACCCATATGATTGTCAGCTGATTTCTCAACATAAACTATGCAGGCCAGATGCGAGTGGCAAGAAATAGTCAAAGTGATGAATAGCAAGAACCTACAACCAAGAGTACTCTACCCAGCCAAGCTGACATTCAGAATTGAAGGTCAGCTAAAGAGTTTCACAGATCAGAAAAAGCTAAAGGAGTTCATCACCACCAAACTAGTATTATATGAAATGCTGAAAGGTATTCTTTAAGAAGAGGAAGAAGTAAAAAGTAAAGATAAAAATTAGGAACAACAAATACATATCTATCAAAAAGTGAACCTAAAAACCAAGTGAATTAAAAATCTGATGAACAGAATAAACTGGTGAATATAATAGAATCAGAGGCATAGAAAGGGAGTGGACTCATAATTCTCAGGGGGAAAAGGGATGAGGGTGCGGGAAGAGACTGGACAAAAATCATACATCTATGGATAAAGACAGTGGTGGGGAGTAAGGACAGAGGGTGAGGTGGGAACTAAGTGGAGGGGAGCTATGGGAGAAAAAAGGAGAAACAATTATAATAATCTGAACAATAAAGATTTATTAAATTAAAAAAAAGAAAAGAATGTGAGCCCTCAAGGTAGTTATGTACAATATTTATATAAAAACCCTGGTGTAACACCTTTCACAACAGAAGCTCAACTAATTGGAAGGAAGTCAGTCATGCAGGGGTCACTTTGGCAATGGCTGTGTCCTCCCCAAACAGTTTCTGTCAAGGACAGAAGAGGTTTGAGGGAGGAAATGGCGCCTTTTAGAGCATGGAGGCACTGAGTCCTGGGTCACTTAGTCAATGGCTGTGTCCTCCCCAAGCCGTTTCCCTTGAGGGCGAGGTTTGAGGGAGGAACCAGCCCTCAGAACATGGAGGCATATTTTTATTAAAAAGGCACATTTTTTATATGTTAAACTAACAAAAGGAAAAATCAACGTGTATGAGATTGTCACAAGTGTCTCACTCATGCATTGTTGTCATATTCTATAATATATCATGTTTGTTTTTATATAAAATTAATGTCTCCAAATACTTAACAAATAAAACTGGTGCTCCCAACACTCCCCTCTGCACTGTCTGGTGTGAGCATCCTAGCTGAGCAGACATCTAACTTTGCGGCATTAGAAGTATTAAAATAATCAATATTGTTGGAAGATTTAAAGGCCCATTACCTTTTTGGGCACATTTGGAGCCAGACATTTTGATTAAAACACCAAATATTGTGGCTTTCATCATAGTTGACGAGCTAGAAAATTGTTTTCCCCTTTGTCTCAGTAACCTCACATTTTGAAGTAAGGGAGATTGGGGGGAAATAAACCAATAGAAGCAACAGCAGTACCTCAAAATGTTAACTTTGGAAATAAGTTTATTACAGTTATGATTAGTTAAAATGAGGTCATAAGGCAGTAGTCTGGGTATAACTTATGTCCTCATATGAACACAGCCATATAAGTGTGGACACAGGGAGAATGTCATGTGAAGGAGGAGGGTTGGAGTGATGCATCTATAAACCAGGGAATGTCAAAGACTGCTGCAAACCACAGAAGCCAGGAAAAGGCAAGGAAGCCTTGCTTGACATATTTCAGAGGGAGTCTGGCCCTGTCAACACCTTGATTGTGAACTTCTAGCTTCCAGAACTGTGTGAGGCAAGTTGCTATTGTCTGAGCCACTCAATTTCTAATGTTTTGTTATGGCATCCTAAGGAAACTAACACAATTGATTTTTGGTAAGGGGAAAGAACAAACGATGCTGAGAAAACAGAATATCCACATGCAAAGAAATTAAATTA
Source organism: Pipistrellus kuhlii (assembly GCF_014108245.1). Taxonomy (NCBI): domain Eukaryota; kingdom Metazoa; phylum Chordata; class Mammalia; order Chiroptera; family Vespertilionidae; genus Pipistrellus; species Pipistrellus kuhlii. Next base: position 100,822,858 of record NW_023425515.1, read on the forward strand.
GAACCTTACTTTATACCATATATAAAAAATATTTCAAATAATGGATCAAAGACTAACCTTAAAAGATAAAACTATTAAACTCTTAGAAGAAAACGTAGAGGAAAGTCTTTATGACCATGGATTTAGCAATTACTTTTTTTAAAGAAATTTTATTTATTAAATTTATTGTGGTGACATTGGTCAACATGAACATATAGGTTTTAGGTGTGGATTTTTTTGTTATAAGATCTGTATATTGCACCATGTGTCCACAACCCAAAGTCAAATCTTCTGTCTCTACATATTAGGACCCCTGACTTCTCCTACCCCCTTCCTTCTGGCAGCCACCACTCTGCTGTTTGTGTTCGTATGTTTCAGTTTTATATCCAACACTAGTGGCCCAGTGCATAAAATTTGTGCATGAGGGAGAGAGGGTTGTCCCTCTACCCGGCCTGTACTCTCTCAATCTGGGACCCCTCAAAGGATGCCCTACTGCCGGTTTACACGGATTGGGTCTAAACCGGCAGTCTATATCCCTCTAGCAATCTGGGACTGCTGGCTCATAACCGCTTACCTACCTGCCTGCCTGCCTGATTGCCCCTAACCACTGTGCATGCCAGCCTACTCTCCCCCAACATCCCCCAGCTGCCGGCCTGCTCACCCTGAAAAGCACCCCTCAATTGCATGCCCCCCCCTTGCCAGTGTGCCCATTCCCAATTGCCTCCCCTCCTGACCTGCTTGCCCCCACCTCCTCTCCCCATTGGCCTGCTTATTCCCAACTGCCTCCCTGCTGGCCTGCTCACTCCAAACTGCCCCCCACCCCTGCTCTCCTGATCACCTCCAACTGACCCCCACGGATGGCCTGCTCGCCCCCTACTGGCCCCCTTACTGGCCTGCTTACCCCCAACGGCCCCACCCCCCACCAGCCTGATCACCTACAACTGCTGTCCCATCCTGACCGGATCATCCACATCTGCCCTCCCCACTTGGCCTCTAACCGCCTCTACCTTGGCCCTGCCACCATACTTTTTCCAGAAGAACATCTAGAAGGTCTCCTGGAAGGTCTCCCAGTCTAATTAGCATATTACCCTTTTATTAGTATAGATATGAGTGAAATCATAGTTTTTTTTTCTGTCTGAGTTATTTCATTTCACATAATGTTCTCAAGGTCCAACCATGTTGTTGCAAATAGCACTATTTCATCCTTTCTTATGGCTGAATAGTACCACATCTTCTTTATCCATTCCTCTATCATGGGACTCTTTGGTTGTTTCCATGTCTTGACCACTGTGAATAATGCTGCAATGAACATAGGGGTGCATATATCTTTGAGAATACATGATTTTGAGTTTTTTGGTATATACCCAGGACTGGGGTTGCTGGGTCATATGGTAGCTCCATTCTTAATATTTTGAGGAATTAGAGAACATTTTATGGACTTGACCCCAAAGGCAAGGGAGGTAAAGGCAAAAATAAATGAATGGGACTATATCAAACTAAAAAGCTTTTGCACAGCAAAAGAAACTGACAACAAAAAGAGACAGCCAACCAGATGGGAGATATTTGCAAACAGTAGCTATAATATTTTATTTCCAAAATATATAAAGAACTTGTAAAACTCAACACCAAACAATAAAAAACAATAAAAAGTGGGCAGAGAACTTGAAAATACATCTCCCCCACGGAGATATACAAATAGATAGATATATGAAAAGATGTTCAACCTCACTGGCAATTAGGGAAATGCAAATCAAAACTATAGTGAGATACCACTGTTAGAGTGGCCATTATCAACAGTATATGCAGTAACAAGTGTTAGAGAGTTTGTGGAAAAAAGGGAACCCTCATTCACTAGGGGTGGGAATGTAGACTAGCAGTGATTTCTTAAATGGCATCAAAAGCACAGCTTATAAGAGAAAAAATAAGTCGGACTTAATCAAATTAAAAACTTTACCTCAAAGAATACTATTAAGATATTTTTATCTATTGATGGCTAATTTTCCTTTAATTTTCTTAACTATTAGAAATTTTCAAAGTAGAACATTTATTCTAGATTTAATCATAAATAAGAAGAAATTAAACATGCTGAAATTATTTTGACAATGTGCAAATTGAATTTTAAAAATGTATCTGAGAAAATTCATAGTCATTTATATCTCAAATCTGCAGTTAAGATTTCTAAAAACCATTGCAGTATATAATATGGAAGGTATATGTTTGGTTTATAATTTCACCTAAGATTGAGGACTCAAATAATAGATTCACTTCTCTGATTTGTATTGATGATAGTGATGACTGGATCACTGAATGAGAAGGAAGTAACATGTTTGATGTGATTCCCATTAATAAAAGTGAAACAAAACAAAAAGGAAACAAGAGAGTGAAAAGAAAACTCACAAGATGGCAGAAAATATTTGCAAAACCATGTATTAGATAAATAATGTCCAGAATATATAAAGAACTCCTAGAACTACAAAACCCTCAAACAACCCAATTCATAAATGCACAAAGGACTTGAATAATATACAAATAGTCTATAAAGCATATGAAAAATTCTCAACATCATTAGTGTTTGGGGAAATGCAAATCAAAATCATAATGAGATAATCAATTTATATCCACTAGGATAGCTATAACTTAAAAAATTGGAAATAACAACTGGTGGTAAGGATGTGGAAAAATTGGAACTTTTATATATTGGTTGTGGGGATATAAAATAATGAGGCTACTGGAGAAAACAGTTTGGCAGTTACTCAAAAATTAAACATAGAATTATCATATAACCCAGCAATTCTTAGTAAACACCCAAAAGAATTGAAAACAGATCCTTGTAAAGCACGTTTATGTTGGCATTACAAACAGGAGCAAGAAGGTGGAAGCAACCAGAGTGTTTAGAAAAAGTAGTGATGACTATATAGCTTTGTGAAATGTACTTAATTCCATTGAATTGTGCACTGAAGAAAATTTTAAATGATGCATTTCATGTTATGTATCTTTTACCACAATTACAAAAAAGGGGCAAGTTCTTAAAAATGATAGTGCACAGGACTCATGAAAATAAGCCTAGAAGGAGTTGGTAGGAAGAAAAGGGAATGTTTGAGGGATTAAAGATCGCAGGGTGTTTGAAGGGAAGATATTTAGGGAGTAAGATTGATAGAACTGAAACACAGTGATGTGCCACATAATGATGTTCAGTCAGCAACAGACTGGTATACAGTGGTGGTTTCCTAAGATTATAATGGAGCTGAAAAATTTTCATTGTTTAATGAGGTGGCAGCTTTCGTAACATCTTAGCAGAACACATCCCTCATGTGTTTGTGGTGATACTGGTAGAAACAAACCTTCTACATCACAGTCCGGTAAAAGTATAACACATACAATTATGTACAGTATGTAATATTGATGATGATAATAAATGACTTTTTCTGTGTTGTATACTTACTGTATTATACATTTTATCATATTTTGAGTGCGCTTCTTCTACTTGTAAAAAAAGTTGGTTCTAACAAAATGTGCTGTGTTAGCCTGCATCAACCCCATACATCTCCTGTTTACCACATCTCTTAGTTGCATCATTTTCTCTTGTGCTTTATTTAATCTTGTGTTGTTTTGTACAATTTTGTATATTATGCTTATAGTATATAAGCTTGTTTTTTGTAGTACAGGCTTATAGTCGAAGAGCAGTAGGTGATACCTAGGTGTGTAGCAGGCTATAATATCTAAGTTTGCCTAAGTGCACTTGATGTTTGCCAATGGTGAAATCACCTAATGAAGCCTTTTTCAGAATGAATCCCCATTGTTAAGCAACCATGACTGTAACAGTGAGATGTGTTGCCTGAAGTTTTGGAATGTTTGAATTTCGGTGGTCGAATGTTTCCAGTTAATACAATTGAGGATGTGACCATGGCTGTGGACTGCTAAATACGAGTAGGAAATGACAGCCTTGAGAATTGAACATGAATAAATTTACACAGGAGAGAGGGTAGAAAGCAAACCTGAGTTGGATGTTGAAGATGAGTAAATGTCAGTGGTTGATTTGCAGGGGTCTCAAAGGAAAAATTATTTACTTCAACTCTATTTCTTTGTTGTGTACTTTTATGATAGTACCGTGTTTCCCCGAAAATAAGACATCCTCCGAAAATAAGACCTAGCGCAACTTTGGGGAAAAATATTAATATAAGACACTGACTTATTTTCGGGGAAACAGGGTATTGACCCAGAGTTTGTTGAATTTCTTTTTATTAGTCAAATTTTGGTAAGCCTGGTAGGTTGCCAGTGGCTAAGTCAGTCCTAAAGTTGAGAGGTGTAGAAATGGGCTCAGGCACTATTTCAGCTCTTCTGAAGGCACAGAAATGTTAATCTGTGTACATCAAGGTAAGTACAACAAAGGGGGAAAGCACTGGCCTCTTTATCTTGCTTTTAAAGTGTGTAAATGTAGGGGGAGTGTGGGTGAGGAGGAGGTAATCAACCAAAGACCTTGTATGCATATATGCATAACCTATGGACACAAGACTATAGGGTAGTGAAAGCCTGGGGCTGGGGTGGGAGTGGACTGGAGGGGATCAATGGGGTGATGGGTAGGGAGAGGGGACATATGTAATAGTTTCAACAATAAAGAATTATTTAAAAAATAAATTAATAAAAAAATGTATAAGCAAGTTGTTAAAGGTCTTTTCATTATAGTAGTTTTATTTTATTTTTTAGAAATATACATGTTGTAGTGCTTCAAAAATACCTTTTGGATAGAATCTGATTAAAATTTTATATTCTGAATCATATAATTATTGTTACAAAGTGTTTTTAATTTTTAAGTCAAAGAGAGGAAACCATTTGGAAAGCCCATCTAATTAAATCCTACTTTGAAAGTAGTTTGGCCTCTAATTTTGTCATGGATTGTGAGAGGGCAGTTCTCGGGTGACACCCCCCAGAATTAAGCCCCCTCCTCTCGGGTTCTGGCTGTATCACCAAGAACTGCAACTGCCAAGTCACTGCAGCTCTGCAGCGCCTGCATTCAGCATCTGCCCCCTGGTGGTCATTGTGTGTCATAGCTACTGGTCAGATGGTCGCTTAGGCTTTTTATATGTAGACTTGAGGCCTGGTGCACAAATTTGTGTCTCTCTCCAATCTGGGACACCTCAAGGAATGTCCGACTGCCCTCTCACAATCCAGGACTGCTGGTTCCCAACTGCTTGCCTACTTGCCTTTCTGATTGCCCCTAACTGCTTCTGCCTGCCAGCCTGATCACCCCCTAACTGCTCCCCTGACAGCCAGATTGATGCCTACCTGCTCCCATACCAGCCTGATTGCCCCTAACTGCCCTTCCCTGCAGGCCTGTTCCTCTCCCCTGCAGGCCTGCATTCTCCCCAACTGCCCTTGTCTGCAGGCACAGTTGCTCCCAACTTCCCTTCTCTGCCAGCCTAGTCACCCCTAAATGGCCTCACCTGCAGGCTTGATCGGCCCCAACTGTCCTCCGTTGCAGGCCTGGTCCCTCCCAACTGCCTTCCCCTGCTGGCCTGATCACCCCCAACTGCCCTCCTTTGCAGGCCTGGTCCCTCCCAACAGCCCTCCCCTGCTGGCCATTTTGTGTCCACATGGGGGCAGCCATCTTGTGTGTTGGAGTGATGGTCAATCTGCATATTACTCTTTTATTAGATAGGATAGTTTATGATTTATATTGACTTTCAACATGTTTCCATTTTTCTTAGGAAAACGGGAAATCATTTTCACAACTTCATTAGTTGGCAAGATTTGAGAGCTATTGAACTTGTAAAATCTTGGAATAGTTCTCTTATAATGAAGGTAATATTTTTCTTCTCTGTAATTTGGATATTACTGGGTTTCCCTGTAAATACCCCTTAACTGTAGACTTAATAGTATAATATCATACCTGTGTTGTTTTTGGACATTAATATGAGAATACACACATGCACACTTTCAAACCAGTAAAATTTAATAATAGTTATTCAGAAGCGTATGTGGCAGATTGAAGTGACTAACAACTACACTTCAAGAAGTCTTGAGGAGGTTTGAGGTGGACTAAGGATTCACATGCTACTGAGAATTCATGTTTTCATTCCTGGAGAAATGGAAAAAATACAATCTATGCCCAGAAAAGATACAGCAATGACCAAATTTCATCATCTTTTGTTTTAAAAGTGGAGAATATACATTGAGTGGCCTGATTATTATGATCGTTGAACACATAATAATATGGCCACTCAGTGTGTGTGTGTGTGTGTGTGTGTGTGTGTGTGTGTGTGTGTGTGGCCTGGTGCATGAATTTGTGCATGGGTGGGATTTGGCCAGCCTGGCCATGGGGAGGGGATGGGCAGTTGGCCAGCCTGCCTGCTGGTCGAGGGGACAATTTGCATATTGCCTTTTATTAAATAGGATACATTCTGAGTGGCCAGATTATTTTGAGTTCAGAGATCATAATAATCTGTTCACTCAGTGTATATTGAGATAGTAGACTAGCTGACTGCCATATGCTCTTAATATAATACCTGGCACATAGTAAGCAAGTGATGATGATAGACATAGTAGCATCTATACCATCTCACTCCTGGTGTGGAACTGAGTCAGGTGAAAGACAATTTTCCAGCTCATCAACTATGGTGAAACCCACAGTATTTGGTGTTATAATCAATATTGCATATTGATTATTTCAATACTGCTAATACCGCAAAGTTAGATATCTTCTCAGCTAGGATGCTCACACCAGACAGTGCAGGGGGTAATGTCAGGAGCACTAGTTTTACTTAAGTATTTGGGGATATTAATTTTATATAAAAACAAACATGATATAGAATGCAATGCATGAGTGAGACACTTGTGATAATCTCACACACATTGATATTTCCTTTTGTTCGTTTAACATATAAAAATGCACCTTACTGTAATAACTTGTGAGGCTGAATACAGAGAGGTGCTATTTACAGAAAAGACAGTAATTAAGGGTGTTGAAAGTGGTTATAAGAAGTCATGGATTCTAAATGGTACAATTTTAAATTATACTATTTATGTGTAATTTTATACCTTAATGCAGTGGTCACCAACCGGTGTTCTGAAGTAGCAGGTCTTTGGCTCTCTTGACATCCCAGAGGGGTCCTGAATTGCGTGAGGGCAGTTCTCGGATGCATCACCCAAGAACTGCAACTGCCAAGTCACTGCAGAGTCCAGGAGGTGGTCTGTGAGGTCCGAACAGTTGGTGACCACTGGTTTAAGAAAACATTTGGAGCAGTGACCACCAACCGGTGATCCATGAGGTCCACGACCGCTACCTTATTGTATCGGTTTAGTTTTTAATAGGTCAATCTATCCAACATTTCTGCATCATGATTAGTTTCTTAAGTCAGCTAAGGGTAGCACTTCCGGTACTACACTGAACAGGAGTGGTGAGAGTAGGCATCCCTATCTTGTTCCTGTTCTTAGGGGAAGTGGTTTTAGTTTTTGCCCATTGATTATGATGTTGGTTGTAGGTTTGTCATATAAGGCTTTTATTATGTTGAAGTATGATTCCTCTATTCCCACTTTGCTGAGTTTTTTTTTGTTTATAGCAAGAAAGGGTGTTGAATTTTGTCAAATGCTTTTTCTCCATCAATTGATATGATATGACTGATTTTTATCTCTCAATTTGGCAGATATTGTAGCACCTTTGTATCCCTGGAATAAATCCCAATTGGTCACGGTGTAATGTAATGCTGGGTCCAATTTGCTAGGATTTTGTTGAGGATTTTAGCATCTAC